>NW_026442155.1:0-600000 GCF_026898425.1 Galleria mellonella
AATTTGATAGGATATTAGTAGCGCATGGGTTGTTAGTCCCCATTACTAATAATTCTTCCTTTCTCCTTCCTTCCTATATGACATAAATATATAAGTGTTACACTCAACTCAAATAATGCCTATTCACTCGTTTGAAAGACCACGTCTTAAAATAATAATCTGTTAATACAAGACACAACAAAACAAACGCAGACATTTAATTAAAATTTAATTTTTACAGTTATAATAAAAGGGAATCCATCCTTACACATTAGAACCAGAATGGTCACGCACAGTGCGGTTTCAGAGAAGCTTCCCTGGTGAGTCTGACATCCCTGGTGTAACAAGCGTCCATTGGTTACGTAACCCTGCTTACTATCCGACGAGCTGTATACCTGTTTGCCACCATAGTAGTGTATAATAAAAAATTGAGCGACTTTAAATTTCTAGACTGAGCGAAATAAAAAATAGCTTACGCCTTTCTCCATCTGTGTATATATATTGATGAAGCCACCCCTGTGTCAATTGGTTTAGCAGTTAAAAAGCGTTAAAAGGTAACAAACAAACTCACATACATCTGACAGTGTATATCAATCAATACATATAATAAAATCGTAATCCGTCACTGTCTGTACATGGAAGATATGTAAGAAAAACTGTTATGAGGGGCTTTATGAACGCAATAGAACCCAAAACAATATTTTAGAATTTTTTATCTGTTTGTCTGTACGTTTATACACGCTAATCTCAGAAACGGCTTTGAAAAATTTTGAATGCGGTTTTCACTAATGTGCTGCGGTTTGCTCCATTTAACATACATAGTGTTTGTTTTATTACAGTCGGTTCATAAATAAAAAAAGTATATCAATCTGAACAATCACATATAAAATGCTATAAAATAACCGATCATTTGAATTGATTGGAACTTTATGAAGGTATTAGGTACATTATTGTCATTTAAGCATGTAATACAATGAGGAGTTATTATGAGCTTAGAGATCATAGCGCTAATGCAAGTTAAGCAACCCCGGCCGTGGTTCGAACTAGGATGGGTGATCACAAATGACACAAAATATATCAAGTAGCTCAGTAATATCTGTTTGCAGAATTGATCATCGCCAAGCGCGACCTGTATAAACGGTGGCTGTTACGCTTTCACGCCTTAGCTACAAACAAATAATAAATTTGGATGTCTGATATACATAGAAGCACATAGGGTGTCTTATGTCCCTTAAAAGTTATGCACCTGAGAGATTTACTCTGCAAAGTTAATATATTGTAGTAAGCCCAACTAAAAAGTTTTCTGTGCTGTTTAGTTCAAGGCCAATTCCTATGAGTGATAGGAATTTAAATGTTTTTGTAGAAATATCAGGATATAAAGTGTATTTTCTAAAGGACTTACTGACCGACTCGAGCCACTGCCGCGTAGAGATGTTACATCTCTGTACATCTTCTACCGAATTTATGATTAATAAAATTAGTTATTGATGACAATGTCTCTGAGAAATTGTTCTACCTGATACCTGCTGCTAATTTTCACCACCGTACAACTTGCCACAAACTAAAGTTTCATCCCAATCATCTGGACGAGTGGCGGCCTTCCACCGTGCGTTTTTCAAGGCACTTTCTTCCACGCACAACTACTCTTTGGAATCAACTTCCAGCAGCAGTATTTCCGAACCGATACGACAACATAACCTTCAAAAAAAGAGCATAATATTCCTTTTTTAAAGGCCGGCAGCACACCTGCAATGCCACTGGTGTTGTGGGTGATCATGGGCGGCGGTAGCTTACCGTCAGGTGAGCCGTTTGCCCCCTGTGTTGTAAAAATAACTGCTGTCTGAAATAAATTCCAGCAGCTATATTTCCGAACTGATACGACATCATAACCTTCAAGTTTTATAAAAAATCTAAAGGAGATATCGTTTATCAGAGTGGGCTACAGCCACAAATTTATTTCACCTATAGAAAGTTATATTATAAAGCGAGTAACTATGTGGGCTATATATTACTTACAGTACCCTATCTATCCATGCAAAGCCGGGCGGGATCGCTAGTAATATATATGTATATGTATATATCAATAATTTATAGAGCACCGGTTAAGGTCACTGCTGTTACTGGTGCATTGACTGTAATATTTTGTAAACAAATTGTATCAAAAGTAATATTGATAATCGAATTTAAATAATCTATCAAAGTAATGTTCTTTACGAAACTGTATTTGTTATCAAATAAAATATGAATTTAATAAAACAAGAGCATTCGGGGCAAAATATTAAGCGAATACGAGTATATGAGTTGGTAATTTATATTTAATCTATTAGAATTACAAAATACACAAAACAATTTTATTTTAAGCAATTCATATATATTCAACATATAGGATTATTGAATAAATAATATATATAATTAACATATTTTTACATAAACATAATTTTGTATCATGAATAAAAATTACTGCTTTAACGTTTTTCATTCATTTATTTACGCAATACTTTAGAGTAAACTTACAAGAATAAGAAAATCGAGTCTCAATATTACGTACGCATTTTCTACTCGGAATCCAGACAGGTTGGTACTCGCTTATGGACAAATGACAAAAAATTACAAAATAAACAAGTCAGCTGAGTTGGTCAGTTAATTTCGTATATCGTATTCAGTCCATTGTCCAAATTATTCCTTTAAAAGACAATATAGGTGGTATCTACTATAAAAGTTTACGTAAGTATACGTTAGTAAAACTTTAAATTTGCCAGTCTTAAGATTTACTAATACAAATTGATTTTGTAGTAAAAAATACTCATGATCCGAAACAGGATTTTTTAGTTGATGATAATGAAACGATAATAGATGACGATAAAAGCAAGTCAGCCAATCGTGACGAATTCCACAAGGATTAACCACGATGGTTTCCAAGGGGAACCGCGGAAGACGACCTGGATAAAGCAGGTTGCTGGCAATGAGGCTAATAGATCTAATTCCTAACAACCCCTTTCTCCTCAGAATTAGGTTGAAAACCAGATATTGCTCAGTAAACAATCATCATTAAAATATAATTCGGGATCTCACTCGGCTCGAGTTTACGAATAGCACGATTTGTCATACGATATATAAAGCCGAACGATAGAGTCCCTGGATACATCAAAATTGATAATATTCAATTTGTCCATCAAATTTATCGATTCGACAGTCAAGTTGATCACCCGAGTTGGTCAGTTAAGTACCCAAATCAGCTGAATTAGTTAATTGGTTTATTGTTATCATATGGAAATGTATATCTTAGACGTTAGGGTATACACGAGAAAGAATATGAATCCGAATTTTGCCATCCTGTTCTCTCTCATGCATACAGTGGCAATAACATATCTATCGATACATCTGTTTGTCACTTATCTAGGAAAGCTGTATCATTGGCATATATGGACAGCTTAATATTTTTTTTTGGGTAGTTTTGAGATGCGGTTGAAGATTTACTTTCATTCTTCGCTTATTAATAGTAATTATTTTTTTTATTCATAACATTTCAGTGTCAGAATAAAATTTACAAATTTCCATTGAATGAAAATATTTTGTCTGTATTACGTAAGTTATATAATTGTAATTAATTTATAATAATTCTTTGCGAATGTGTGAGAATTACGTTTACAAAAACCATGACTATATTTATAAATTCAGTAGATATCTATATTTATACTGTTCGTTTCGTATGGGCCCATGAAAGTCCTTATCATTTTGTGGAAAGCAAAATTGCGTTACGACACTGGTGACGCTGACTAAAATTGTTTCTATTAAAGACAAATATATAATTTAAGTACTGCAAAAGCTTATTTAATAACATAAATTGATAAATGTATGGATTTTATAAAAAAAAATATGATATTTTTTAGGGCTTTCATCAAACCAAAGCTAACCTAACCTCACTTTTGGACCACAACATCAGCACCACTGACTAAACATATCTTAATTTTATGTTTATTTTGTCACATTTACAACGTTTCTGATGTCATCATCATATTATATTAGCCGCCAACTGTTCACTGCTGGACATAGGCCCCCCCAATAGAAGGTTTTGCCAGCATGCTTGGCACAGATTGACAATAGGCACGTCAGGTTTTAGTGATATTTTAAGAAGGACGATGCTACCATTCCTTGTCCATAAGTTCCTTTAATTGCCTCTTACGACACTCACGAGACGGGGTAGCCCATTCTATGCCGGGACCACACAGCACTCTGATGTGAATATAGAAATTTGTAGATTCACAGGAGTTCGAGTTTTTACAGTATACATAATTTTACATAATATTTAAACATATTAAGGACAGTAACATAAATACTCAGCAAATAATATCTAGTAATGTACCACAATAATAACAATTTAATTAATTGGCAATAAAGAGGATCTTTCATTTAGATATCTTTAGATTTGCAAGGTAAAATGGAGACGATCGGTTGAGAAATAGACAGGATCAACCAGTTTTACTTGGAATAGCCTGAACTTGTTGCATAAGATCATTATAAAAGGAAGATCCTTTATTAACCAGTCCCATATCCTTAATGAGGATAATAAACACACATATATATATATATATATATATATATATATATATATATATATATATATATATATATATATATATATATATATATATATATATATATATATATATATATATATATATATATATATATATATATATATATATATATATATGACAGAAAATAGATTCTGAGATTCATTTCTCTATATTTAATTCTAAAATTAAATTTTAATTTGATATCACAGTGAAGTGTTTATCGTAAGGGCCAATATGAACTAATATTCTAATAGATTTAAGTCAAAATTATTATAAATTGTTTATACGCAAATATTCACAAAAAATAATAATTTTGCACGAAACTATCGAATTAAAATAATACATTAGAAGATAAATTTATAAAAAAATGGCGCCACAGAATAGACCCCAATATCAGTCGTCATAAAATGAATATATAATCGAATCGGGATTAAACCAAACTCTGATAATTAGTTCAAATTTCGTAACAAAATCACAAAAACAAATTATACACAAATTGAGAAACTCCTTCATTTTGAAGTGTTGATACCGCTGAAATTGAGGACGGATTGTTGAAATTATCTTGACTTTCACCTATTTCGTACAATTGACAAGTAATAATAATAAGAGTTATCTATATTTAAAATATATACTTAAAAAAATACGCTAAACATTCCAAATACTCTTAGTAGATTATCCAGCATAATAAACTTTTGCTAACGGATACTAATACAGCTATCCGCAATACCACTATCTACTTTCTTAAAGGCGGACTTGAACGCAATCTGTAATAAACCCGGCCAGAAGCCGTAAGTCGATCGCGCAATTATAGCGTGGGAGCGCACGCTATCGCACCGTTACATTACGATCGCATAATTTTAAGTGCACGGTGAACAGTGTTCAATCGTTTGACCGGTAACCTGTAAATATGTAAGTAATTATCATGTCTTACGAGATAATAAGATAATTATATAATTAAAGTTTGTTATAACAAAATTAATTTTAAAATAGATTAACGTATTGTTTTTAAATCATTTATCTATAAAGCTTTAGAGTAAGTATAGATCAAGAATAGTACCATAAAGGTATATCAAGCTATGTCTCTCAATTAATATTTGAATTGATAATTTTTGGAAAATTAGTTTTATATAGATCCCATAACAAATTTATAATATTGACATAAATCTATTAGCGATTTAGATTGAAAATTTCACTGTAAAATAATATAATTTTAATTTTAGACATTGCTCTAGAAAAATAGCACTTTAGAATCGATCCAGCTGTTCATATCCATATATGTCTGTAATAAATTACTAAAAAAAATCTGTCATATGTATCGCTCTATTAAATTAAGATTTAATATAAATACTTGGAAAAATAACAATTTAGGCCATTTTAACTGTACCTATTTTTAACTGTATACAAATAATTGAATTAATAATAAAACAGTATTATAAAAAAATCATGTGAAATTTGCTAGTATAAATTCTGCACTTATTTTACATATTTTAAACAAATTATCATTAAACAAAATTTTAATCATCAGATAATTAAACCTTACTATTTAAATACTTAACTACATAATATTAATTTATAATATTCTCTTTCATTAGAGATTTATTAACAAAATTAGTACTAAATGCCTACATAAACCCTTATATTCCACTTGTAAAAATATTCCAAAAGATTTACATACATATTCAAGTATAAGTAAAATAAATAGGGTAACAAAAGTGTAGATAATTACCTCCACACATCATCAGATCAGAAAGTATGTAAGAGTCGCACGCCGAACAGAAAGTTCGATGTTTCACGAATCGTGATACGACACTTCGACCATTTCACTTACTCGTAAATAAATACCTACTTGTCGCCAACTAAAACCATGACTAAACCGAAACAGTGGTAACAATATCACCGTCCAAGTCATTCATAGGCTATAATGACCTTTACGATTACGATTAACTATCTTACTACAAAATAATTTAAAACACCTTTTATTTAAAAACATGTTCAACAAACCAATATCCAAATCATTGATTGATAGTAGATTTTTTTAAGTTTTATTAATTCGGATTTACTTCTGCAAATAATGTCTAATGTATGTTTTTTTTTTTTTTTGCAGTAAGACCATGGGTATTCATTGACCATATAATTATCTCTTACAAGAGCAACATTTACGATTTTTCACAATATTGAGTTGGTTTGAATCGCTCAGTTTCGTAATAATTAGTTAGGTACTTAAAAATGCCGGTTAATGTTCCAACCTGAATAAAAATTTAATTGACGCCTAATTAACTATCTGACGTCGCAGTTATGCGACTGAATTTAGAATGCAAATCTCATGAAATATTGTTGCAAAGGAGGAATTCCTTTGACATTATTGGATATGTAAGGGTAATATATAGCAATATCTATGTTTTTTTATACAACTTGTAATGGCAAACAAGCTGACGGCCCACCTGATGGAAAGTGGTAACCGTCGCCTATAGACATGATGATCGCCCATGGACATAACAGAGTATACTGTTTCTCCCATGATACTCCCCATGCGTTGCCATTCCTGAGGACTCAGGTGTTATTCCTCTGTACCCAGTAAATTCACGCCATATCCCACCCTTCAAACCGAAACACAGCCATGCAAACACAACTGCTTCACGGTTGAAACAGCCGGGACAGAGGCACCCAAGCACCGACTTTTGTACAGTTACAATATCTATATACATATATGCCCAATAACGATATATAAAATATATAAAAACAAATCCAATATATAATATTAAAGTGCAGCCGATCAAAATTAGACATATCCAACCAATGTAAACGATGTTAATGATGACCTGTTTTCCATCATCAATGTCTAAAGAAATCCAATATATAGATATCAGAGCGGTAATTATATTATCCATGCCTAGTATTTATAATTGTTACTCAATATTTTAAAGTATTCTAATGCATAAACTCAAAACTAGTATTTAAGCGATTTTAAAAATTCTTTTACCTATAGAAAGCTATAATTATTAGTGAGTAATTTAGGCTGTATATTATATTTTTGAAAAGTGTATCTACCTGTATGAAGCCGGGACGGATCACTAGTGTTACAATAAACTATTAAACGAAATATAATGTATAGTCTAAAGTTCACATTATTCTTGTTCAGGAAAATATATCTACATATATAACGTCAGTGAAACGAAATATAATTTATTTATTTGTGAAAGAAAAATCTAAGGTTTATTAAAAATAGTAACAGTTTTTATGAAAAAGTAGTATAATAGTACTCATAATAGTACTATAAAAATCACTCCTGCCGATTCAATGAGGTCCGGCCTCTGCCTCCATAAAAAAATAAAAACAATAATTTTCAGCATAAAAATTAAATCGTACACAACTTATTAAAAAAAAATTACATTCATCTTTATTGTTAATGAATGATAACTGTATTTGCTTTCATTTGTGAATTTATCTGTGGACAATAAGAGATCAATTTCACTTACACACTTAGCTAGTCGAGCGTAAGAGGATGTAAACACTATTTACTAATGGAACCCTATTGTAGTGCCAACCATGTCTGTCTCTTTGTTTGTCACGGGCTCCTAGTAATTGCCGGACCAATCTAAAGGCGACTTTAAATTCACAGGATTATAACGCACAATACTCTGACCCAATGCTGAAGAAAGTAAGAAAATCTTACTAAATCGGTCAAGTGTTAGTGAAACTAGTGTCTAGAGGGTTCTGTACCGTTGAGAATTTAAAATTATTAATATAAAATAAAAAAATTAAATGTAACTTGCGATTTTCTCTTGTTGAAATAAAATAACCTGTAGATTTACAATGAATGCTTAGAACATACATAAATAGTATTAGTAAAACCTTTTTTTATAATTTTAACAGGATTTTTTATTTTATTTCCACAAATATCTGACTTTTTTTTTATTTATCACATCAACATATCATAACATAATGTAAAAATATAAGCTTAAAAAATAAATTTGAAGAACGTTCAGATACTATTCACGATCCTTAACTAATATTATAAATGCGAAAGTGAGTTTGTTTATTTGTTTATTACGCTTTCACTTTTAAACCTAACTAATGAATTTGGTATAGTGATACTGGTCAGTGTCGCGCGTAAAAGCTAGTTTTTTTTATTATAAAGTTAGCAACATTGTATGTTATGATACCTACCTATATTATGAACATGACTTTACATGTATTTGTATAACTTAAATAAAATTATTAATTAACGCTATCTTTTATTGGTGAGTAGGTATATAAACTTTAACCCGTTGAAATAAATAAAATTACACATTCTATAAAATCGAGAGTTTGTCAAGCAAATTTTTATTAATTTCCAAGACTAGTGATATTATATATATTTTTTAATGTATGATGATGGAATGGTAACTCGGCCTGTGCTAACGGTATACACTGGAAAGGCATCAGTGAGGGATGATAGCTGAAATGAAAAGAACAAGCCAGTTAGTCCATTGTGATGTATTGAGACCTGGAATTCAAAAATAATGTTTTTTCAGAGGAGGCCACGTGGAGGTTGACCTGACTGGGTATATAACAATGCAACTAGTATACTGCATTACAAACAATTCCGCCCCTATTCTCATACTAGTACTAATTGAGATTTAATGGTTCATAAGACAATAATAGTTAGAATCGTGTTCAACAAAAAATCACTTCTATTGTGGCAAAACCAGTTATTTTAATTTAAAACTAAACGACTGAACAAATTTTGATGAAAATTTCTATAGGATCATTTCTGTAAGTAAATTCTTTTAGATAAAAAAAATCCAAATCGGTTTCCTACTAACGGAGATGTGAAGTAACAACATTAAAAAAGAACAACCGAATTGCGAACCTACATTTTTGAAGTTGGTTGAAAACATGATGCTACGTAGTTTTTTAGATATGATACAAAATGTGAGTAAGAAGTCATTTCCTTCCTTTATCTCCAAAGTTTTTGAAACAAAAAATATGAAATAATTACAATTTATAAAAGTATATGTTAATATTACTAAATAAATAAAAAGATATTTCTAACAAGCACAGTTTTTGAGAAATTATTAAAACCTTCAAAAACAAACTTATTTATTTATTTAACTATTTATTACACCAGAAACATAAAAATATACAATGACAATTAAACAATTCAAGTGAAATACAGTAACATAAATTACAGATTAAAGCTATATATATGTACAAGTTGTACAAAAAGGCGCTCTTATCGCTAGGGGTAATCACTTTCAGACAACCTTTAGTTACGCGATCCAGTTTTTAACCACATTTATGTCCAAAATAAAGATTTAATTAATTGTAGTATCATTAATAATAGCTAGAAGTATTTCATTACAAGAAATGCATTAAAAGTAACATTTATGCTATATTTATATACTTATGTACGGAAGTTAAACTTGCACCCGACCAATTTTTACTAGGTAAGTTTAGCTAAGTTTTTCTATTTACTAGGTAGGTATCAGTTCATATATATAACGAAATTTAAAGCATCCTTTTTGTCCTTTTTTTATGGAGGTGTTCTATCAGGAAATAGAAATAGATCGAAAAAATGACAAGAAAATGTTATACACTCGTACACAACACATTTACGAGCAATTTCATTAAGACAAAACATCCTTTTAAATTAATGCTAATTATTTCAATTTCATAACTAGACTAGATTTCTAGACAATTTTTAATATTTAATTCAGTGGTGTTGTATGCAAAAGTATTTTGGTAATGTTACAGCCTTTACAATAAAAGATTGTTTCGTGTTATTTTGTATTGGCGAGGTCAGTACGTATTACTTTTCGCATACGGATCTCATCGTTCATTATAAAGAGATGTCACAGGGGATTGAACAGTTATTTTTAAGTGTAAATAACGTATATGGTAAAACAAGGTAAAAGAGGATCTATGGGTAGAGAACCCATGATTATCTTTATCAATTATTATTAGGTAGCAAGTACTAATTACTAAGTAATATCATAAATAGACATCCCTGCAGATATACAGTATGAAAATAACATCTGAGTCCCCAATAATAGGGATTCCTATAAAAAAATATAGATGTCCTGGTACAAAAAAATAATTTGCTTTCCAATGGGATTATTTAAATAATTCGATTTTAATTTGGACTGCGTTTTCTTCTGTGTAGTCTGCATCTAGAGACTATTTGAAAATACGAAACTGGCTGTAATTATATTAAGTGCATTTGATTTTTTTTTAATTAGATAAGGATATTAATTTCATCCGATAAATTAGCATCCTCTGGCAAAATTAAATGTCAGCTCATTACAATGCCTGTTTTTTATAATTGCCTTTCTCTTTTTTCTATTCATATGTTATCTTATTAAATATTAATAACATCAAATACAGAGTTACAGAAAATTAAGTTTCATTACTTAATACGTATACGCAGTAGATCCCTAATGCAATAGTACACCTAATACTATATAGAAATCAATCAGTAAAGCGTGTTTGCTATATTTACTATCAGTAATTAACTGTTGAAATCGCATTAATTTACGTAATATATGTAGTATAAAATTTATTGGTGGCGGGAAATATGGCAAAACGGTTTCAAGGATATAAATCGCATGACCTTGAGTAGTGCACATAACAATATCGCGGCGTGACCATACAGAATTTAAAATATGGACAACAACCCATTTAATATAAGATACTACCTGGTATTGAGTGAGTGATTAGTAATGAAGGTCTAAAAACCCCCATATAATATACCCTATCAGGTCGACCGCAAGCACTTGAACGCATGATTAATTATTATTATATTCATTACGATAAGTCAACTGACCTGCTTTCATCCAGCACCGATGCCCTGGCCAGGAGCACACCAATAGCACGGGCAGAGTTGTCATTCTATTTTCACCCTTTAAAAAATACCTGACTTCGTCCGTAAGCGGGATATGTCATAGTGGATCGAGACAAAAAGTAACATACCATTTCCATACCATATACCAAGCAACTGTACTATATGTACCTATATCAAATTTAAAAAAATGCGGATACAAGAATTATACTTTTTGTTCATTATCAAAATGGTATGAAAAATTCATAAGTTTTTTTAAAGGATGCTTTTTATTAGGGAATCCTAAAAAATCAAACATTAATAAGCAATTAAGACCAGGAAAGTAAGAGAAATTATAAAGTAATAACATAGATCTAGGATATACATTTTAACTTTAGTTTACGGTGTTTAAGGCCTCTCATAAAAGCATCCTGGTCCTTAATACGACATGTCTTAGCTATGCTTAATTTTATGGCGATTGGTTGACGTTAAAATGTAACTAAACAAACTAATAAGCTCGCAGGTTTATAATATTATTAAAGAAGGATTAGTGGACTAATATATAAGAATAAGTATATATCTAAGGTGTTTTTATATTATATATAAAATTTTAAATTCTATGCTCGTGCAATACATATATTACATAGTCACCTGCGTACGTACCACATAGATATATGTACTATATTATATCACAATGGACTTACAATCCTAAATACTTACTTGTGTATGCTATCAACAAACCAAGAATCTGGCTTCAAAACTTCAAGTAAGTCGAGAAACGCCACAGGTGGCGCAATTGTCATCTTGAATAACCAAAGGTTCTATTGCCACACAGCCAACAAACTTCGTAACATACCTATCTACTTATTTCCATCCACACGGTACAATGGCCATGGAGGAATGCTATGTACCTACGCTTACTTCTACTTAAATAAACCACAAGACTATATTGTATACTAGTTTTTACCGCAACTTCGTCCTCGTGACTGGGATATTGTTTGATCGAGACGAAAATAGTCAAACATTACGTATATTTAATTACATTATGATTGGTCTATAGGTTAGGTCGAGAGGTGAACAAACAAAATGACTTTTAGATTATGAATATGAGTAAAAAGTAAGAATTGTTTTATTAGCTAAAGTAATAACGAGGACAAAGAATATAGGTACACAGTTAATACTCTATATTGTTTATTCCAAAAAATTACAATAGTATTTTAATTTTATTAAGATAGGAATACAAAAAAAAATCAAGAAGTCACACTAAGAAAACAATGGGCGGCCTTACCACTAAAAGCGATCTTATCCAGGAAACTTTTAAATCCAAATATCCAAACTCTCGAAACCTACTAATAGTATTCGTTAAACTAAACACCTTTCCCAAGAAACTGAATAGGATGACAATTTTTTTTTATTATTTATTAAAATAAACAGGTAGGTAATACAAACATTACCAGACTTTATACTCGTACCTTTTGTACAATACCTAGTGGCAATTTGTCTATTTAATGCACTGTTATTCAAGCAAAGCCGATATTCCAAGATTTAACGCAAAATACATATAATACTGTCACTTTCTTTGAAAATCATACTTAATAATTCAACAAGTCCGTGCACTGTTATCATAATATCAAATTACTTTTAAAGTGACCAAATGGCTATTTCTTTATCATCACGTACAAAAGTATGGTAAGTAAAGAATAACATTATCTATACCCTTAAAAATAAATCATACCTAATTATCTATACAGAAATTGATATCATATATACCTATATCGTGTATCAGAGATTAGAGGTAAAATTAGATACTGATCTAAAACAATACAAAAATGTTTAAGAATATTTTCAATGCATATCTCTGTATTCGAAAATCTAGTAATAAGTAAGTATTCAATTGAATAATTTTACCGACAGTTCGAACCGATACTTCCGATGGGATTTTTTTAATGGATGATAATGGAATGATAACCCTGCGCTAACGATACGTTGGCGGAGCACCAATGAGGGATGATAGTAGAGACAGGGCGGCAAATGGGGTTAGCTTACCGTGAATACACACCAATACAATTGAAATTCAGCACGATGGTTTGTATGGACCACGTGGGAGTTCGACCTGATAGGGTATATTGCTAGCAAATGGGACTGATAGTCCGTACTAATTAAAATCCCTTCCCCCGCCCTTCCCATGGGATTCAAACCCACATCTCTCAGCTATCCGGGTTTACGATCGAGTCTTAAGATCGATAATCATCCTAAATTAATAAATAAATCACCACTAAATTTTTTTTCAGGTTTTACGACTTAAGAATAAGAACTTGTTATATTGTTCCATTGCCTAATTTGGACGTCTAGACCGGGTTATTTTAAATATATTTAAATTAATTGACTTTAAAATAATCGCCGAGACCTCGCGAAGTAAAGTACCCCAAAACCTCATAAGGCCACTATTATTACGAAAACATAGGTATGTTAATTATAGTAGTCAGGTACGTTCCGTTCTACATTATAAACTTTAACGTATAAAAGTTATCATTATTATACAACGTAAAAAAGTAGACGTGTCTAATAAAATACGTTTGTTATCATCATTATTTTCAGAAATGTGTATTATTTAAAATACATACATTATAAATGCAGATACAAATGCAAAATACTCATTTCTATTTTGCATTTTTAAATACTTTTTAAATGTTATTTTTCCAATTTATTTATGTAAATTAATGTGTACTATAAGTATATAAAATCCAGTAATACTTTATATAAATATCCAGTATTTGTAAACGTAAAATGGTTTTGTAAATTTTTTAAATCATCCTCACTAATATTATAAATGTGAAAGTGAATTTCTTGTTACCTTATAGCGCCTAACCGCTTTGCCAATCAATATAAAATATAGCTACCTTTGATCCCGGTCAGTAAATATTTTGATCACAACGAAGTTACAGGTAAAAGCTTCAAATTTACTTCATGTAATGAATGTTGGCATTATTGTCGCATGGCAGCAGGTAGAAATATAATGCCTTGGTATTTATGGCAAGCAGGTAGAAAATCAAGAGTAGTAAACAATCACAGCACAGAGATGGAACATGAAAAATGACCTATTTGAACATATATTAATTTTAAACAATGAAATAAGAATGAGGTACCTATTTTAATTTGCATTTTTTGTACTGAAACTAACTAAAAAAATCAATATATAAAATGGTTTTAAAAGAAAACCATTTTATATATTGATTTTTTTAGTTAAAATTAACCAAGCTTTTATATTTTAAATTAAAAATATTTTTAATAAAACTATTTTGCACATCTTTGACCTTACCTTTTCATAATTATTATTACCAATCTAAATTGGTTATGTTAAACTATAAAAAAAGGTATAAATTCTGTTCTTATATATTCATACATACTTAAAATAAACTAAAAATTGTATTTGTATAAAATCGTGTTTCTTGACCTAACAGTATTTTCTTAATAAATCAGTCAAAATTTATTTTATCATTTATAATTACGAAGTACTTATTTATTATAGACTGTTTTCAGTTACTGTGTGACTAATTGTTAATTATCATAAAAATTTAACTACGGTTGCCATCTTGCCCGCCAAATGCCATGAAGTACTGCGTGGCAACTACTACTACTACAAAACTGCCCAAAAGAGGTCTATGTTCACATTAAACAATTAATGGCTAATATAATGATGTAATGTTTCGTTACTTCAGCCACACAAAACCAGTTAATCTTTTCTGCTGTTGCACGCTGAAGTATTATATAATATATATACATATATATATATATATATATTTTTTAGGCTTCGAATCATCTACTGAATAAAACCGGCTTCTTATTAAACTATTGTTTTCATTAAACTTAGTGTCAATAGGAGAATATAATAAATAAAATTAAAAGCCTAAATACTGTATATGAACACAGCATCCTATAGAAATTAACACAAACACAAAGTATTTCCATTGCTATAAACAATGGAACTGAAACTAATATTTATCTCCGATAATAATGTAGAATACCTATGTAATTATTTCTATATTATTATCATTTGTTTAAGTAAACTATTTTAAATCTCCATTTTATCTGTTTGACCCTCCTACAGTGAATTCTAAACGTCATATCGACGGGATCTCAGTTCACTGTCCTAATGGAAAGATATGGACGCAAACTCGTTTATAATTAAATTGCTCATAATAACTAACAAAATGGATTAATAAAATATTTAATTATTTTAATGCAAGTGTCAATATATGCACACGGGCTGTATTAATAATTATAAGGCAATTATATATCAAACGTTTGTTATAGCCATGTTTTTTATAGTTTCAATTTAGTCTACCCGCCGTATTTAGCGAAACCTATTGTATTGATGCAGTCTACAGTTATCGACATCCTGAAATGTATATTAAGTATATTAGCCTATGAGGTAAATATTATAAGTTTAAAAAATAAGAAAGTTAACTGCATGAATAATAACGATAAGAGAATGAATGACTATACTTTATTTAATTAGTATACAATGTAATGAGTAAAAGTACATAAACAAGATGCTTGATAATCGAAGCTAGAGTTGCTTATAAAATTGAAATTGGTAACTATGTAACAGTGATAGAGCTTGTAATGATGCGGTTACTTTTGATAACGAAAGTGTTGTTACTTATACACACATGCCTAACAGCTGGCTTAATAATTTTGAATGTGAATTTGAGAAAGTAAGATATAGGACCCAACTACTCACTGACACAGTTTTCTTTTGTTGCGGGCTCAAAATCTACTCGATGTTTAAAAGGAAGCGGTTCTAATACAGCTCCATTATGTTCTGTATGTGACCCGATATCTTCACAAATTGTGGACAGATTACGTTTTGGCCACGTACAATGATTAACCAAAAAAACTCGATTACTGTAAAAACTCAAAATATAGGAAAAAATCTTAATTCAGCGTTAATAGATAAATTAATTCAAAACTATACCTTATTGGAGTTGTCAGAAACAATACGATGCCCTTCAATTCTTATTATTATTATTACTTTGATACTCACTTTCTCATTATACTATCGACAGCGAGTACACCGACGTTCGAATCAAGCAACCTTTATAACCAGTTTATAAGACAAACCATGAAAAGAGTTTAAGTAAGGACAGTAAAAAATTTAGATCATTACTAATTAATGTTTATTTTTTTATAAATCAATTACTTTATTATTGTACCTAGAGCATCCACGACGTCGTCTATGTGACTAGAATATATTCATTGGCATATCAATCTTAGAGGTAACAAACCAACTAATTTCATATTTATGATATCGGTAAAGATACTAATGAGAGTGGTAATTATAGGATTGAGTTCTTTGTATTTATTTATCCATATGTGCTCCGTTTACCTATACGTCTAAAATATCTTAAAAATGTACACTGAGTAAAATGAGATATTAAAATTTGTCATATATTTATTTCCAGACAGCCATGATGAACGGCTTCGTAAGAAGACTGGTTTATGGTGTCTCTATTGGCGATCATAGTATATCCACTAACATTTTTCGTAAATATCAAAACGGACTAGAAAATGCCCACCACCTGTAATCCTATACTGTTCAAGTCGGCTACAACCTTAACTATGATGATCAGGAATAAAGAGGTAATTATTCAATATAATATCATAATGTATAAATAATTTGTAGTATATCAAGAATATTATCTATCTATTATTCTATCAATTATTTTTAATATGCCAATATAAGTGCGTTGAAACAGCGCTGTAAGCGCTATAGGAATGCTTAAATTAATTTGTTCTCGCTCAAATTAGCGACCCACTAAAATGAGTGTACACATATTTACAAGTCTAAACATTTAATGTTTACACATCATCTGATGATATCGGTAAAGTGGACGATTATTAAGGTAAATACAATAACGTAAACTATTAGAGATGTAATACAGAACCTATAGCGTAACTGATAGAATCTGTATTAAAAAAAGAATTGAAATGCTGACTGACTGAAATAAAAATAATAGCGCAAAAATCTTAAAATTTATATATAATGCAAATATGTAATGAAGAAGGTTTTTAACGTCTGTGTGGTCCCGGCATAGAATAGGCGACCCCTTCCTTTCCTTAGGTGTCATAAGAAAATGACTAAAGGAACTTAATGCAAGAGATGGGCAACAGCATCCCTCATAATATTTCTAAAAGCCCAATTGCGGTTGCCAACCCGCCTGTCAAATGTGGCAACTACTAATAAAACTCCCCTTCTTTTACGACATGTTTATGTTCAGCAGTGAACAGTTAACGACCGTAATGATGAAGGTTCTGAAACGTAATTTCACTTTCCTTAATTTTATTTTCTTTATTTTAATAATAAGGGTTTTTAATGGGTGTAAATAGATCGGTAATTTCGCCCAGGCTAATGACTATTTGGATGCAACTATCGGTATACGATGACGAGGCACTAATATGATAGGTGAGGATGAGTTCAGACCATCGTAATAAATTATCACATGATATTTATGGGTGATAACGATAGTTTCCAGAAGATCCACATGAAAGTCGACAATATGACAAGGTGTATTACTAGCAATGAGACTATTAGATCTCAGAAAAACCTTAGAAATAAACAGGTTAGTTTACACAAGCAAATACTTCTATTAAATAAATAAAAGTATTCAGATATATTTGAAGCAACAAACAAATTTTATTTCAGATCACATCAGAAGAAATAGTAGCGGGCTTACATAGAAAGATGCAAAGAAGTCAATCCATAGAACGCTATAGTGGAGCCTCGGTATGAAGCGGCGATACGAGAAGCTCGAAGCATAGACAAAATGATAGCTTCAACAGACAAATCCGCCGAGGAATTAGCCAAGGAATATCCCCTAGGCTTACCCATGACTGTAAAAGAAAGCATTGCAGTAGAAGGTAATTCAAATAAAAGAATACTTATTCATCAATTTAATAAGTATTATTTTTCAATTAACGTACTTACTAAATGGTGGTTTGATTGGAATATAAAAGACTGGCTTGAAATTTAGAATTTTAAGTCATATTCTCTATTAGTTTTAAAAAGAATGACACTGTAATTTAATAGAGTCAAAAAGCATAAGGCCTGTGAAAGTATCTATTAAGACTGTTTAATTGCCTAATAAACAATTTCAACTTGAACTGAGAGAAAGCCTTTAGTAGTAGACTGTGTATCACGTTTAATGAAATTTCCTAGAAATTGTGATGATTATCATCACTGTTTATTTTAAGTATAATATAAAAAAAGAACTCATATTAGACATGTCACCAGGTATAAATTAATCTTAATTATCTCTTATGGGATATACAGTCCTACAGTTGTAGCAAGATGATTTTTCTTAAACATTAACCATGAAAAACGCATATAATTTGATATAGTAGTATTTGCGTAATACTGGAATAAACATATTTATAAACAGATAGACATTTCTAAAAAATATTGAGTTAACTTATGAAATATAAGTAAGAAAAAAATCCTATTCTTACGTATAGGTAAATACGTACAATACTGTTATGCTACGTAGGTAAGTACAACTTACGAATCATTATCACGTAAGAATAGAAACTACAATCATAAAACACTGCGTAATTTTAGAAAATGCTCATTTTGTATAATTAACTGTGGCTGCTGGCCGCATCCAGTTGAATGCCAATTAATTAATCAGGATAGCTGCCATGTAACTATTTAAGGCACCTGATTTTTATTACATTCATTCATTTTACACTGTGTGTTGTTGATATAAGTTATTAAATATTTCGCAGTTACATTTGAAGTTTGCGTCTTGCTCCTTCATTCAGACAGTAATTTTGATGTATATATACCTTGTATTATAAATGCATATTTCAATTATTAGAAGTTTGAAAACAGGTCCATCTTGTAGAATGTAATATTTATAATCTTTAAACAAACTGATGATGAAAATTAGTAGCCCTTACCATTCTTCTGGAGGTGATTAATATATTGTCTCTAAGATCTTAGAAATATAAATTATACTCCCATTAAGTTAATTTAGTACCTTTATATGTAAGTATTTCTGGACTGCAATTCTTGGATGGCTCTCTAAAACAGATCACAGGCTGCCCAGTAACCACCAATTCTGTAGAATCTCAAATACACGTTAATTTCAGGAGCGGGATATGGTACAGTACTATTTAATTACTGATATCTATATAGTCCATGGCAAGGTGCTGTCATATTTGTTGTTACAAAATTTTTTCCATTGCGACATATATAAAAAAAACACACAATACATGGTACTTTTTAAAGAGCGTCTCATGTCGATGCACCACTAAATACAATAAATCAATTATACACATTTTATTGCTTACATCTTTTTTATTCTAGTATTATTTCAATTACAGGTATGAGTAATGATTGGTGGCACGGTATACCCATACAGGAACCCAAAGCAAATCAGACGCATGACAGGTAAATTGGCGCGATGCCGAGCTATTCCTATTGCTGTAACAAACACTCCACAACTCTGCATGAACTGGGAGACATATAATAATGTATTAGGACTAACTACCAACCCTTATGATCAACAACGAACAACAGGTGGATCATCTGGTGGCGAAGTAGTAATCTTTTTATAATTTATATAATACTATTAAAATGAGGTGTAGATATTATTAGAATGAATGTTCATAGCCGACGGTTACCACTTTCCATCAGGTGAGCCGTCAGCTTGCTATTCCTTCTAAGTTGCGTTAAAAATATATAAACTTAACAGACACTCATCTTTTTTTATACCTGAAACAATACATATATTTTATAATGCTAATATTTCAAAAAAAGAAAGATCTTTGCTTTTTAAACTTATTACAATCACGCTCACACTAGCTATTCTCCTTTTTTTAATTAAATTTTAAAATGGTTGATCGAATTTGAAATGTTTACGGTAAAGATAAACATTACAATGAACACAGATTATCTTTTAACTTATTTCACGTGACAATTGTGGGCTGTCAGTAGTCCAATAAATAGCAATTTAGCGGATAGCTTGCATTTATTTATTAAATAAATGTTATAGGTAATAAATAATTGCTGCATTTTTCTAGATTGAATTGATACTGTAATTAGTGGTGTTTATACCTAATGTTACATACATTACTGATAGATACATATTACCGATGTTTTAATTAACTACAAGATGAACATTTACAAAGTCATCTCAAGATCTATGTCAAGAAGCAAATATTTCTACCTCACATCCATGTCGAAAACTATATATTATTTTGTTTGTAATTTCGATTTATAGTAATTAATCGTTTCTATCAGCTACATTTTGTCATTTTGTACGAATAATTGAATATATATTTTATAACCACAAATACAAATATCGGTAATAAAAATGTGATATAGGGTAAAATCTAAAAATAACGGACTCCTATTATATTATGATAATAATTTTCTTAATTGATTTAATCAATCAAAAACCAAATGATGACTTGTTGATACAAACATAAATAAAACAGACTGAAATGTTACTATTTTTAATTTCATAGTTGAATTACAAACGATAATTAGCGGAACTATGTGTTAATTTATTCATAATATTAGTAGCTGATTATATGTTAATTACTTTATTAGTAGTGAGATATTTCAAATTACAATTACTGTTTATCTTCTTTACAGAGTACGACAGCTGCTATGCTTAACAACAACTTAACTAAAGTTGCTGTTTAGCAACTGATATGTATTTTAATCACATTCTATTAGGATCCCTTTTAATTTTTCTAGGCGGCATTGATCTCGTCAGGTTCTCCAGTCATGGGAGTCGGTTCGGATATTGCTGGATCACTAAGACTTCCTCCCATGTTCACTGGAATATTTGGTCATAAGCCCACACCTAAACTGTGGTCAGTAGCAGGTAAATATTTTTTGTTATCATCTGTAGCAGGTAAATGTTTTTTTGTTAGTCATCTGTATTGGAAGTTTAGCAAAATGAGTATGTTATTTTGCAGTTAACTCACCTAGTGGGGACAAGGTTACTTTGGTTTCCAATAATCTGGACGAGTAACCGAATGTTCGTTCACAAAAATGGAATGAAACCATTAACAGATATTAAACTGTTGCAGTATTTTTAATTAAGTATTCTACATAGCAGGTATATTTGTGATTTATTAAGCATGAAACTAATTGAGAATGTTCAGTCATTTTTGTCAAGTTTGCTCAATAGGAGGGATTTTAGTTATTTTTCTAAAAGTTTCTGACACAAACTGGGTACACTTACTTGACATTTTTACTGCTACTTAACAGTAAAAAAGCTGTATGTAATGTTATATACTATATCAGCCGTTAACTGTCCACTAATAACTTAGCCACCTCCTTGGGGGGTTTGCCAGTAGTTGCCAAGCTTGACTGACAGATTGGCAACCGCCATCAAGCATTGATGATGTTTTAAGAGGAACACTACTGCCCATTCCTCTACCATATTTAGGTTACCTTAGTCGTCTCTTACAGAAAAGAACGGGTAGCTAAGACATCTAATATAACTGTGCTTAATAAATGTTTAATTGAAAATTTCTTAATTTTAATTCCAGGTCATGTACCCGATTGCTTAGATCCAGATTTCGAAGAGTATTTTACACTTGGTCCTATAGCTACGCTGAGGACTTATCTTACTTTAAAGTATTGAAACAGCCTGGAGCCCTGATGCACTATCTGATAAACCTGTAAGCTTAAAAATATATTCATAAAAATATCTTATTGATTCATTCTTTCTTTCCTTTGAGTGTCGTAAAAGGCGACCAAGAAAATTTAATGGTCAGAGGATGGGCAGCAATGCCCTTCTTAAACTCCTCCAAACCTTACTGTGGTTGCTAAATCGCCTGCCAAGCGTGGTACTGGCAAAACCTCCCAAGAAGGAGGCCTATGTTCAGTAGTGGACAGTTAATGGCTGATATGATGATGATGATGAATCATTATGTACTGATAATGTACTGTTGATTAATAATTTCGTTTACAAATTCATGATTTGTAAGAAACAGGAATTAATGCGATCTTTAGGTAAACTACGGTAATTTACCTAAGTTATCTCGACGTTTCGACCAGAGTGCATTGGCCAGCAATGGGACAACATAAGATAAATAATAATTTAAATTTATTGTTATAGGTAGACATAACAAAACTAAAATTTTACTACATGGAAGGTGATGGAAGTAATGTATCGAATTCTATTGGATCCGATGTTAAGAACGCAATGAACAGAGCTAAAAAGTTATATAAAGAATACATACAAACATTGAAGTTCAAGAGGCAATGTTAAATAATAGAAGAAAGGTGCTGGGCACAATATGACGACGAAAATACTAAATACCTACTGAATTAACATCTTTTAATTTGAATAGTATGAGAATTGAATTACATTTTTTGTAAATGCTACTGCTATCACATTTTATAAGTGTATATAATTTTTTCCAGCTTAAAATTAAGAACATCGAACATATGTGGGAAATAGAATCAGAGTCCTCTTGAACATTAGAGATGTTCGTAATATTTACACGGATCCAGAGAACCGGAAAAATGGATATCAATGTGGCCTGACGTTCTAAAGAAATGTCTGGATTATCCAATCATAACTTTTTGGCGTAGCATACGGCCCACTGAAAAATTTTCGATGCTTTGCCAAAGAGTTATTACAAAAATTTACTTACCATTTTTGATGAAATTAAAAGTGAATTTGAGGTAAATATATATTGTACATATTCTAGTTTTATAAGTTGTTTGATTTAAAAAAAAACATTGTGTCTTTTTACTTTATTCACATTTCAATCTATCTTTACGTCTCATAACTGCAAACTCATTTTTCCTTCATGAAATAAAAAAATGAACTGAAACTAATATAAAAGCATATATTATAAAAATCGAAAGTTCGTAACAAAATTTTAATTATTCATGTATTCTATCTTATTTTTTATCTTTAAAAAATATTTTGTATTTTATAGACCATTTTATCTTATTTTTCTGTGTATTTTTACAGAAAAGCTCTATCAGACAACGCAGTACTATTATTCCCGACGTTTCCATATCCAGCTCACAAGCACTACAGAATATATTACAAATTTTAAATTGTGGCTATTTAACAATATTTAGTGCACATGCACGAAGACTGCTTGTCCGTAGAATTAACAAATAAGGGACTACCAGTTGGAATACAAATTGTAGCAAATAAATGTAATGATCATTTGACGATAGCTGTTGCTAAAGAATTTGAAAAGGCATTCGGTGGATGGGTACCGCCAAATAAAGAACTTGAAGGTTACATCAAGACTGCTTAGGGTTTAATTAAGTAATTAAATAGATACGATTAATTTATTATATAAGTCGAGTATGTATTATATTTATGTTGACATTTTTATATATAGGGTTTAATTTTGATGTTTCTAGCTAAGAATGTAGGTACTTACATAATTATATTAATACTTCTGTGAATCTGTACAAGATGTTATAATAAAGCGACATTTTTTTGTATCATTATCTCGCCATCAATAAAAAAAGATAAAAATTGCATTGTAGATCTTTATTAATATGATTTTATTACGACTTCATTTAAATACTAAACTATAAATTCCAAACATCATGCTAAAAAATAATGTATAAAGAGCTATAATAAATTCAATAATACCATTTGGTTTTAACATGTGTAAATGCTAATTACTGTACAAATAGTTGATTCTATCATTAATAATACCTGAGGAATTTAACACTTGTACCAAAGAGTTTTGTGATGTAGTGAAATTCCGATGTATTGTAGAGGAGCTTGATTCCTAGATGTTCCCAAACAATAAGTCCTATAGCTTGTTCAGGTCTAGAACCTTTTGAGGTAGTCTTAACCTAAAGATAAATATAGCTATCAGACATAAATAAAGCTTAAGGGACTCTTTGTATTTCAGACCTGACTTACCAATATAGTGTTCAATAATGATCCATATTCATTAAAGATCTAGCGTTCAATTGAAATATTAATAAATTAAATAAAGGTATCACTGTAAATAATTAAATAATTATTTAAATAGAAACAGGAGGTAATCGAGGCATATATTTAGAAATATGTAATTTCGATGTATGATGTAAAATCCTAATGTTGTATGTTATGTAAATTTTGTACTTTATCACATTAATGGGTTATTATTATGTAAAATACACTGTGTAACTATTAATTTAAAATCTCTTATTCGTATTACAATGACAAAGTACTAAAATATTAGGTTATTATTATTTATTTATTAAAAATAGTAAACTATTTTTAATAAACAAATATATTTAATAAACTTAACCGTTATTGCATCTAACATTTCGTCCAAAATCTTATTTTACAATTTACTTAGATAAAATATTTGATGACCATATATAATTAAATACTCTAACGTTAGTAATAGGTACATATGTATACACCTAGAAAAATTGCTGTTAGTCCTATTTTTTAATTCATAACTAATGAAGCCATATGCGGTTTTTTCAAAATAATCATATTCCATCCCACCTTATTTTTGGAAACAACAATCTGAATATTTTATTCCAGGCAATTTAGCAAGATATTATGACATGACTAATTAAAAATTGTGATAATTGAGCATATGCCAATATAATTTTATTTTTAATATGTACTGATAGTTTTATTTTATCTAGACTCGTTCCAAATATGTAGTCAATTAATTACATATAAATATACAGCAACGTCCCCCTTAAAACTTCACCGAAGCCTAGCTACGGTTGCCAACCCGCCTGTTAAGAGTGGCAACTACTAGCAAAAACGGGGTTCAGGCGGGAGATCTATGTCCAGCAGTGGACAGTTAACGGCTGATATGATGATTATGATATAAATATATATCTATAACGAGACTGTTCTCCAAAGAATATAAAGTAGCAGTCTAGTCACTGAACAGTACAATACTAGGCTCAATAGCGATCGAGTTATGGTCTGATAATGCTTCATTTAGAAGCGAAACGTATGGCAGACTAATAATATATAAAGATAAGCGTATACTGAATAACGGTCAGAAATTGGATAGCTAAAAGGTGGTAACCTATAGTCTCCACAAATAGTGGTCAAACTATAAATGTTGGTTTTTTTTTGATACGTGAAAATGGTATGGTAACCCTCTGCCTGCGCTAACGGATACGCTGGCGGGCATCACAGAAGGGTGATCGATGAGAATGAAAACAGGCCAGTTAGCCCATCATGGTGAATTCATCAGAATTAACCACATAGTTTCCAACCGCGAGAAGATCAACCTGGTTGGGTATATTAGCAATGGATTCACAGTCTCCATTACTAACAACTTTTCCTCTATAAATGTTGGTAGTAGCGCGCGTACTAATGACAGTGAGACTTAAAATATCTTCCCAATCAACTAACCATATCACTAGTTGGACTTCCTCAAAATAACACCTTATTCAGTAAAATATAAAAAATACACAAAAATATTTAAAACCAGAAAATGCTGTAAATTGCTGTACCTGTAACACTGTAACAATGTGGTATAAAAAATAAAATTCGCAACTTATAATCACATAACTCAGGAGAAATCCAGGGTTATCGAATAATTCAGGATGAAATATTATGTTCTGAATGAATGAATAATCTACTTACAAGAACATGCAAGAAAACTGTTAATTTTTTTCAAACAAATGTTGAGTTCTAAAAAAAAAAATTAAAAAAAAACAGATTACATTTAATGAGTATCACATACGTCGTATTCATAAATCTTTGCAAAGCTAATGAAAATAGCGTACTTAAACAGACCAATCAATGTAACAGAGGAGCTGTGCCCATCTTGTTAAACACAATTCAACCATATTATAGGAATTTCAAAGATCAAAAATAACCACGCCGCCACTCAATCTGGACATTATACAGGTGACTTACTTCATGGTATCTACACAACTGCTTATACTTCCAGCTAACTTACGGATAATGAAATATCATTAACTTAATTTAACTGAATTATTCCAACAGGACTGCATACATCTTCGATCACGTTAAATTCAAATATGTCTGGAAAATATTCACATCAGCATAGTAAAATTAATACTTATATTTGATTTCAGTCATAGTAAGTATGGTTTCAAGTTTGGTTACAACACTACTATAATACTTTTTTCAAGGCTAATCCCATGTCTAGGACATGCACGCGACATTGTACGGTTCAACTTGAATGGTTTCCCATACCTAATTATAAATACCTAAGCTATTATATAAATTAAATAACTTGCACATATCAACAGTCTCTGCTTTTTTCACCGATGATTACTCGATACAAGCATACTACATGCTCATCTGTGATGTATCATATCATCAGCTGGTGTTTCTCTACATGTCGTCATCATTTATCATTTCAGCTATTAACTGTGTCTACCGTCACCTATGAACACCTGCAATACCAGAGGTATTACGTGCATAACCCTGAAGAAACCTCTTTACCCTAAACTAGATGAAGAGATCATTTCAAATATGTTGCTGGAATTAATGAATGTAGGCGGACGAAGTCTTTAAGAGATAAACTTGTGTTAAACAACAGACAATTAACAGTTGAAAAGATACATACTTCAGTGCAAGATCTCACTGCAAAAAACAATGTATTATCCCAAATAAGAGAACTTACGCCCTTAGAAACAGATCCAAAGTTTTATCTCGAAATAGACTCAAACTGAAGTCTACAAATACCTACATTAATGAAAAAATTAATACTATGTTCACGTATTAGTAATAAAATAATAATATTCATAAAAGAAAATTTTTCAAATTGATATCACGTACTAAAAATATCTCATTGCCGTAATAGAGTAAATATAAAGCATCCACTATTACTAGATACTAGTATAGTATTATATGGTATTACTAATTAAACTATAATATCGGCTGTACTATTATATTAATAATATCGGCTGTGAAAATTATCAACCCATCTTGACAAATGAGGGCCTACTGTGAAATGTTTTGGGAAATTTTGTCGCCAAATGAAAAACAAATTAATTTTTTTATTACATAAATTATTTACATATTAAATCTGTTAAAATATCATTCATTTGGACTTTTATGATAGAATTTATGACGAACAAAATGTTAAGGTCCATTTACTGGACCGATTTCGGCATGAACGAAAACACGAAATTCAGTCGAGAATACAGAATTTTATTTCATGGTAAACACCCCCTCCTTTTTAACCCCGGATTTAACCGATTGTACCGCGCGGGGGTGAATTTGACAGGTATATTGCGAGCAATGGAACTACTAATCAGTCATTGTGTGGAAGATTGATATAATTTTAACCCAGACCCATATTACCAAGAGAAGCAGAGGGGCACACACATTGCTAGCAATATACCCTGGCAGATCGACCCCCAAGTGATACCCCCTGGAAACTATCGTGCTGAATTCTAGGTGTATTCATCACGATGGGCCAACTGGACCTGTCTTTCATTTTCACCTATCGTCCCACACTGGTGCTCCGCCAGCTTATACCGTTATCATTAGAAAAAAACTTAGATTATGAAGTATATACGCTATACTAAGTCTATGAGTCTCCATTGCTAACAATTTTTTAGCAATCCCATTGCTAGCAATGTAGCCTAAAAGGTCAACCTTCATGCGGTCCCCCCAGAAAATCATTTTGGTAAATTAATACCTGGGCGAATTAATCACGATATTTTCAAATGTTATTCCTTATATTTAACGTAGTTTTGCAGGTTTTATGGTTTCGTTTGCCATAGGTATCTCACTAATGACAGGCTATGTTGGGTTTAAAACATAAGCGTGCTTATATTTGGATTTTAATATATATATGTTTTGGTCAACACAGCTGTTTAATGACACATGAATGGAACCAAAAACACTTTAAAGTACATAATTTTAATACAAAGTTAATTTGGTTATATAAAAAATAAAAATATTGCAATTGAAAGTTTTTCATTAGAATACCAAACAGTTGCGATAACAAAATTATACTATGATGTCAATCTCTATTTTTAAAATGTTTTATATGGTTTTATGTTACATACGAGCAACCATTGATGCTGTCTCTCCAGAGCAATTAAGGAACTTAAATTACTATTTCAATCAATTTATCTAGTGATTAGAAAACCATGTTATATAAAACAATTTTTTTTTAATAATTAGCAATCATACACGACTGTTCACGCGTTTCATGTTATGGGAAATCACACAATAAATAGTTTAATCTTTGAACTAATTCATAAGTTTCATTACAGTAAGTACAAGCCATAGTGATACAGTATTCTTAGTCTACGAAAATAACCATGTAGGGATACAACCCTACAACCAGCACCATAAACAATATAAAGGTTTTTTTAAATATTTCTTGAACAATGTTATCTCGCTATCAGCCATAATTTAATAAAAGTATACAGATATTTCAAAGCAATATATCAATGTGAATGGGAGTATTCATATTACTGTCTAATAATTCAAAAATATATGTTTATACATGCAACTGTAAATGCAACTATCCAATATAGTAATTATTTGCAACGGACTTCTCGTTTTTGGTTGAATGACAAGACAACTGACAGCTCAAAACTGTCATTTATTTTATGAACATGAAAATTAAATTTGATGCTATTTTCATATTTGATTAGTTAAATTTGGTACTTAATTATTACTTTATAATTTTATCTGTTTTATAAAGCCACACACAATTTCGGTTAATTTTTTTTTTTATTTGCTAAAACTCGTATAACGCACGCGCAGAACATCCATCGCCCGAAATCTCCCAGCGCCATATTGAGAGGCGGACGTTGTATGACTTGAGTGATTAATCGTGGTTAGTGCAATAAATTGAGGCGGAACCGTTGATCGTGCCCTATGGATATACATTTGGGTACGTAACAGGTTAAAAATGTAACTACAGTGCCTGTTTTTTGGTGTAATGAGCCTGACAAATCCATCGTAACCTAGACATAGGCCGTTCTAGTTATCAGTAGATTACCTAGGTATCATCAATCCGCTGTTTGCTCACAGTTTTAATCTTATTAATAAACACGTGTGTGGTGAATAGCCATAGGTTTCTTGAATCTAGTTACTTTAACAAGATTATACGATCACTTTGCAAGGTTCCACGGTCGTATATAAGCGGATTCCGAAGTGTTTATGTCGGCAGTTGACAGAAGCGTTTATGTATATGACCGATCATAAGTCACCACACCCAGTGACCGCCGGATTGTCGGTTTTAGTATTTAACAGTTTCTAGTTCGGATGATTGTTCGCGCGTCGTCGCGTTGGTACGTGATACAGTGAATTATATCGTGAACTATCGTGAAATGTGAGTACACACGCCAACAGGAGTGGTGTGCCTCGGCTGAAAGGCCTGCCGAAAGGACAGGGCTCCGCGCTCGAGGACAGTTTGCGGCCCTCCGCTCTGAGAATCATGGAGTGCCGCATGTCAGAAGAAGCCAAAGAACAGAAAAGAATCAATCAAGAGATAGAGCGGCAACCCGAAAGGACAAAAGAGATGCTAGAGAGAACTCAAACTGCTCCTGCTCGGTAAGTTTACACCACCTTTCTATGCATTTAAGCTTTACATATATATATAACCTCCATATTAATGTTCTAATGTCAGTGAGAGGTTAGTAACAACTTTATAAAATGTTACCCTATGAAATATTTCTATTTAATTGAAGATGGTTTATCTGATTGACAACTTTTATTAAGAAATAGTTTTGCCATTGATAAGATAGTAATATGTATTATATATCTATATCTTAAATAGTATCAGATTTATTTTATTCTTGATAAGAAAGATAAGCATCTCATTAAATATCCAATTGGTTCCATTATATTCTGATTTAAAATATACAACAAATACTATATATATATATAGTTACTATCTCATAAATAATTAAAATTTTGGTGTGGTTCAGACCTCTGTTTATTGATATTAATGGGAATATCAATGTGAATTTTTATTTATTTATATTGAGAATACCAAAAAAGTTGACCATTTACTTGCACCCTAATACAATTTATTTATATATTGTATTATCATAAATATGGATATAAATAGATGCTGCAACTGTAGTGAGTAATATTGTTAGTAGAAATATATTTTAGGGATGCTCATGGAAATTATTAACTGTCTAAATATCTAGACATATAGATAAACAATATCACAGACAGACATTAAATATAAATATATATTCCAATAATATTTGATATTTCTGAAGAGTAGTGTGTATTACATATCCTTCAGACAGACTCACATCATGGCTCACATATTCTTTCTTCATAGCAAAATAGATAAGACATTAGTTAAGTGATCATAAAAATTCTTTATAAACTTTACATTATGACTAGTCTAAAACTGGTCAGATAACTATATGAGACAGATAAAAGAAACACTAGGTGTCTTATCGAATAAGGAGGTTAAGGATATGGCCTGGGGATAGAACTGGTTGGAGGAAGATGCATGAATTAGTTGCACCGACAAGAGGGAAACTCTTAAATGAAAAGAAGACTCTTCAGTCATAAACTAACCAAACTTTAACCTAACTGCCCCCAGTGACAATATATTATTTAGTAAAATTTATTTGGCAATGCAGTAAAGGGATACGAAGATTTGCATAGATTTGATAACATTGCCTTGCATTGTTTGAAATTTAACAATATTCAAAATTAAAATTAATAGCTTAAAGATATTTTATTTATTATTACCATTTATTAGAATGCATATTGATTTAACACATCTAGGTTCTATAGAGCATCTAGATATTTCATGAATATTACTTTCCATGATTTGTAAGAGATGAAATTTAATGTAATAATTTTCAATAAACTATGATAATTTTCCTTGATTCTCTTGATGTTTGGATCAGTTTACACTAGCTATGGTCATGAGTACTAATCATAAATAAACCATGCAATGCGAAAGTCTAAAAGTTAATACTCCTCATTGTCCATGTACTTGTATATATCTTAATGTAATTGTTTTTTTTTATATATATAATTGTATGAATATAAATAAATTTGCTATTTATATTATTTTATGTTTTTTTATTTTTATTAAATGAAAAAAAAATATAAAGAGAGATATAATATGCCTTATTTTCTGCACATATAATGCTTTGGTATTTAAACCATATCATAATGTAACCAAATTTAATATGAATGGTTTGAAAATTATTTTCAATCTCCCAAGAAAGTTTTTCAATTGCATGAATGAATATTAACTAGTACATATTTGTATATAGTGTTTTAAACCATTTTTGACAACTATTGATTGATGTTAGAGGAACAACAATCAACAATTGTACAGTACAGTACAATAGAAACTGCTCTGTAGGTAGGTACTAATTTCTAATAATATTATGAGTGTGAAAGTTTGAATTTACATAGCAGTGAGAAAGTGTTAGAAGCTGCCACATATTTGGTGGATTTAAATTTGTCCAGTGAAATTTAGACAAACCAAATCCCATGTTAACCAAAATGTTAACAATCTTCCCAATGTCTCTGCCTACCTCACCTAAGAATATAATTGTAAGCATTTTCTATATTTATAAATGAAATACATGTGAAAAGATCAATAACATATTCTATGGTGATAAAATATTTTTATCATTTCGTATGATAAATTTAAAACAATATATGTTCTAAAATTAATATTTATTGTTGTCACTTTTTAATTTGATAGAGTTCATTGTTTTATGTGTACATAAAATTCAAACACTGTAACATAACATAAACAGTAAGATTATTTTTATTTATTATATTTATTTTTTTGATTTATTATTTTTATAGTTTAGTATATATTTATTTATGTATATTTTAATACAAGTACATGGAATGTGTAAAAAATTATAATCATATATTATTTTTCTATGTAATAAATACCCTTATTATTTACATTACTTCACTATGCACTACAATTAACACTAAACCAATTAATCTTTGCAGATTTTGCCAAATGAATGAAAAAATTACCACTCTACTTTGTATGTTCTTATATTCCATTCGAGCACAATAAAATATCTCCCTTTAAGAATACACATTAAAAAAAAATGTTTTTTATTCAAGTAAACTTAATAGTAACCATAAACATTTTTGAATCGTCTTTTTTATGAATCTACCATTTAGTTCGGAATACATTTCAGCTGTGAGAATGGGCAAGGAATACACTCTTCATCATAAGCAGATAAACAGCATTCTTTAATTTTTATCTGCCGGTAAAAAAGTCCGCCTTTCAATTATCCTAAAATTTCTAACAAGACTACAGATCTACAGGTTGTGATAATAGTCAAAGATATATATAAAATAAACACATGTTCACACAGAGGTGGCATATGCGCATGCCTTGTCTTGTATAGTTATGCCGCAATCCTCACTTCGTTTTTAAAGACAACCATTTCGGACTTGCGCAATAGACAAGCGCAATGATACCAAGCACTAGGCCGTGTATAAATCTACATACCACGCGTTAAAACTCACACAAACTCGTATAATTCTCATGGATATCTCCATAAACACTTTCTATATATATCCAGATTTTTGAATCGTTGCAACTTCCGTACAGTTTCAATGTTTCCTTCCGTCTACCGTGTTACCATACAGAGTAAGGAACAAATGGTAGAAAGCGTTTTTAGTGGTATTTTGTTAGCATTGAGATCAACTGGTAAAAATGCCTTTTGTAGCATTTTGTACAGTTTATATGAGTGTATATGACCTTTATTCTGCATTTTCATAAAATTATTTGAAATTTGAAAAAATATAACGCATGAAACGAAACAGAATCAGTCATTAAAAGAATGAGGTCCCCGTCTTCAGTTTTCCGTTTACTATATAATATATATTATCAAAAAATGTACCAGAAACATTTAAAAGTTCGGTAACGCACAAGCAACTCCTCTTGTATTGCAGATGTTCATGGCGGGCGACTGTAGTCCTTTTTCATCAGGTAGACCGTCTGCTCATTTGCCCGTCTAACAATAAAAAAGAAAATTCATACAAAAAATATAATGATATATTTTCAACTTACTAAACAAATTTTGTTTTTTTTTTTCTTTTTCTCTGAAAACCTTCAACGGATTATTATGGCATTTAAAAAATAATATGAAAACAATGTAACAGTTTTCGTTTCTTTGTTCAACGAATAGTTTTTTTTGTCCTTTTAGGCCACATTGGGTTATAGTGTATTATATGGATTTACATACATCTGAAAATATAGAAGAAATTAGCTTTTTGCTCACTACTTCGTACGCGTGTATTTCGGAAGTAGGAAAACCAATGAAATCTGTATAAAACATTAGTCTACTTCTAGGTGCCCGATTAAAATGAAACATACACCATATTTTAAATTAGACCTTCAGGGACACAACTATAAAAGCTGCATTAAATTTGGTCTATTCGATTTTTGCATGAAACCGGAAAAAAAAAAACACAGAGACAGACAAAATTTCTAAAAAATATTGTTTTAACATCTAATTGTCTTATTAAGGCCCCTCATATTATTTTTTCTTAAATATCTTCCATATAACTACAATATCTGTGTCTTGTTTCAATTTTATTACGTTAGTAAAATAGAAGCAGGAAGATTGGTTACGCTTTTTGTTTTACAACTGTCTGCAATCAACTCTTATTGAAATCCCGAATTTTTAGAATTCTTCATCTATTAATCATTTTGATTCATATCAAATTATTAATAGAGAGATCGGATTATACTTTGATAGTTTAGCTAATTAGGTTTCATCAATTTCAATCCTACGCTTTCAGCAAAGCTCAAGCTGGTAAACAAGGTTTATCTTCATAGCTATCCATACTCAGGTAACATTTGAAATTGTGATCTATCAACTTTACGTATGGGAATTTGTCACTTCGTAATGTGCACGTACTTAAATACATGCTTGCATAGGAACTTGATAAGAGTGATGAAATTGTCACAGTGACATATTCTACGTGCGTGCTAGCTCTGTAGATTTAACACGCAACGTACCTATTATGGTAAATATTCCATATGACACTAGCTGCAATTCATCTAAGTTTAATCGTGAACGTGAACTAGCAGCGAGTGTTGCCACTAAAAGTACACTTTTGAACAATGGACAAATCAAAGAACCGAATCAACCTGTTATATTCTGGCAACTATCACGCATTGCTGCCATAACTGACACCAAACTTGTGATGAGCATAATTAATAAATAAATATAATATAGTATCGTACATTTTTATGCATAACTGATTAGTTTCTCCAATAATTTGTCTAATCTATAAACCTGTTATCGACCCTAGGAGCACGTATGGTTCCTTCTAGTTTGTATTGCTTTTTGGATAGCGTCCTGATCCTAACTGTATGAGTCACTTCCGTGTGTACTTATCAATTTCTAAAATTGGAATTTTCTACCGACCGATAATAAACGTTTTACATAAGAGCGCAGATTTATAATCATATTCGTACTGTTTCTGTACCTTCTTGTGATAAATAATGAATATTTAATATGTACCTTATACCCATCATTAGGTATCTCATCTATACACATTTCTACAGGATAAACATGGAAACATAGATTACACTGTCGCCTCCTATTCATGTATCGCTACGCCCAAAGATTATCTTCTGTGGATATCCTCTAATTTCCACCTCATAATCCTTTCCATGCATGTGGTCCCGGTATAGAATGCTTATTAGTAATAATAATATTCCTTTCCCGTGGGTGTTGAAAGAGGCAACTAAGGGAATATAATGTTCGAGGGATGGGCAACAGCGTCTCCTCTTAAGACATCACCAAAACCTAACTGCGGTTGCCAACCTGCCTGCCACGCCTGTCTGCCTGCAGCGTAGCAACTACTGGCAAAACAGTTAACGCCTTATATGGTGATGATGATAAATCATATCCTTACAATTGAAACACAGTTATACAAATACATTTGCTTGAAGCTGGGCAAGAACTAACATAGGCCAAAGTTCATTTGTTTATAAAACTGGAAGAACTGGAAACTAAAGAAAATTTTTTTTTTGTTTGATACTTTATAACTCCGTGGGGTTGTAAACCGATTTGGAAAATTATTTTTTTATCTGAAGGATATACTTACAGATTGTTCCTTTTTCATCAAACTAATTTCATCAAATCCAGATCGGTATTTAGTTTTGAAATCAAAGTAACTTGTTTTGCCATAAATGAAGTTCATTTTTTGTAGAACACAGTTGCAATTTTATATTACTAAAGTGATAAACAAGCATACTGCCCATATGTTGGATATACATGTATATTTTAAAATTTTTGCTTCAATTTTACTACCAGCTAGTTTTATTTTAAATTTATTTATTATTTAATATTTGCAGATAAACTAATACTAATAAAACTGTCATAGTTGCTAAATAAAAATATATTATTTAGGAGGGGTAGAGAATAAAATAGAGGAAAATATAAACCAGTAATACCTGAATATTTTTGGTTCACAAATTATATTTTATTCAATAGAAAAAAGTCAAATGCTGTCTTCTCCATAACACCAATATTAAGTAATGCATATTGTTTTATTTCCGTACGGTCCCGACATGAAATGGACCACCCTATTCTTTCCCGTGGGCGTCGTAAAAGGCGATTATGAGAACTAAATAGTCGAAGGATGGGTGCAACTTCCCCTCTTAAAACATCGCCAGTAAAACCAAACTGCGGTTTACCAATCCGCCTGCCATACGTGATAACTACTGGCAAAACCTCTCAGTGGCATATGGATAAGGCCTATGTTCAGCAGTGATCAATTAACAGCTAATGATGATGATTGTTTTACTTATTAAGTAGGTACTTACTGAACTCACCACATAAACTCGTTATTGAACAAAATAGAATTGTCTACCTATTTCCTGCCATGTCATCTCAATTCGAACATAGTTTCCGTTAGCTTACTCAACAGTAGATAACTATTACATTTTAAACTATTAATGGGCAAAGCATACGGCCCGTACAATGGTAATCGATTACCGTAGACTGTATACGCCTGCAACACCACTGATTGTCAACTGTATTACGCCCTTTTTAATGGATTCCATGCTGTAGTCTCTAGGGGAAAACTTGGTAGGAAGTTCATTCCGCATTTGTTTATGATTCAATTCTATTCAATAGGTACTGGCGAGTCAGGCAAGTCAACATTTATCAAGCAGATGAGAATCATCCACGGCTCGGCTACAGCGACGATGACAAGCGTGGATTTATCAGTCGTCTATCAGAACATCTTTATGGCGGCGGTTATGATATGATACGCGCTGTGGATCTGCCAAAATACAATACGGGAATCCGTCCAATGTAGTGAGTATTTATATCACATTCTAATATAATTTTATACATCGCGCTCTTGCGGTTTAATAATATAAATACTATATTATCCTATGTTTTAAGACCCCTAATGGTTGCCAGCTCCAATCTGTCTAACACTGAAAATAAAGACTTAATCAGTTTACCGTTATATTTAACTCTCCATTTATGATAAACAGCGTTAACATACCTAATTAATCCGAGAATAAACCTCACCTTTTTTTACTTGCGAATATATTTGTATCAAAATACAAATATATTCATCAGAATGCAAAGTAAATCATAAGCATTTTAATTCATCTTTTTAACTTTATAAAAATATTTGGCAAAACACAGTAGTAAAATCTAAAACAAAAGTATTGTAAAAACCATCGCAACTCATCATATATCAATAACAAACCCAAATCCAGCTCTCAAAAAATGTAAATATCAAAATGTTATGGTCGTAGTCACCCGGAAATCGGCCAAATACGAGTAAAAGTATGAACACGCTCATGATCCATATAATTCCTACAAAGCAGATGTTTACAAAATATATGATGCCCTGACTAAGATGTACAGTGTATAGTAAACACTAGTAAATTAATAAACCTATAATATGTGTTTATTTGCATATCACAATGTCACATTAATAGCCACGTGCATTAAAGTTATCAACGGTTAAATTTGTGGTTAAGATCAAAATTGTGATGTTTCTACTTTTAACTGTTAACAGTTAATTTTACAGAAAAAGATAATTTTTGACTAGTCACATTATGTGTTAAATTACATTATTACCAGTTAGTGTAACTGTTAACTGTCAAAATTGTTGTAGATTTGATTCACTCAGCTATTAGAATCTAAGCTACTGAGACGGTTACTGCTATTATTTATTGTAATTGAAAATTTAATCTTCTCATTTCTTTTCTTGAAATTTTTATAATTTTATCGATATGTATGTGTAAATCGTGAAAGTACTTGGTCCCAAGTCTATTAAGGTGGCCTGCCCATTGTACCCACAACGGTGGATTCGCGCTTGATCAATGCTAAATCTAGTTTTGAGCATTTACTTATATATATATATATATATATATATATATATATATATATTGGAACGGTGTGGACTGCCGTTGGTGAGCGTGGACTGTAGGGGCGTTGGTTCAGGCTGTGAAACACGGGGATTACTATTCACAAACCTCCGGTACCGTCTGAAGAGAAAGTATTTTTTTTTCTTGTCCTATTTCTTCTCGAGTGTAGTGCGTCGCTGCCCGGAAGCGAATGCCGCTCGACGAGAGGCGGCCTATCTTTATACCCGCCCGCTCGCACGATAACGTTTCCAACTCGCGATAGCGATCTGTGCGAGCGGGACGGGGCGAAAATGAACGAGACGCGTGTCTCTTCAGATCGGTACTCTATAGCGTCTATTTATTTATTTTATTTCAATTTACAATTTCTTAATTCGGTTTATTGTTACAATTTCCTATTCGTAGGTAATAATGACAACACGCAAAGAATATTTTATTTAACTTACACTATCTTAAATCTATGTAAATCTATATAAAATAACAGAATACAGAAACGATTAACTAGGGACTTAACAACTATAAATTACGATATATACAAATAATGTCGCGAACATAATCTCCCGCCGCAGCTCTCGTAGCTGGAGTTAACTCGTGTTCGCGTCGCTCGATGTCGATGTGGGCAGTATGATCAGCTTCTTAGTGGGTCGCCGTAGGATGCCCTTGTTCGTCCGCACGTCGACTGCTCGGATCTCGCCGTCTGGTCCAGGGTAGGTCGCCACCACCACGCGTCGCGGCCACGTGTTGCGAGGCAAGGTCCCATCAGCTATCAGGACCAGGTCGTCCATTTTGTGGCTCCGTGTGTAGCTCGGGCTCCCGCCGGTGTTGCAACTCGGGTAGGTACTCCTTCACCCACCGGTTCCAGAAGCAATCAGCTAGCCTCTGGCTGGCACGCCACTCCTTGTGTCCCGCCGCGTCGCTCTCTGTGAAGCTGCCTGGCAGTGGGACGCGCGATGGACCGCCCAATATGAAGTGATTGGGGGTTAGGGCGCTGTCGTCGTCTGCCGATGTTGACACGTGGGTTAGCGGTCGACTATTGAGGGTGTGCTCGACCTCGACCAGCAGAGTGTGGAGGACCTCTTCCTTGGGAGCCGCTCGTTCAACGTGGCGGCTAGTGCGGTCTTCACGCTACGCACCAACCGTTCCCACGCACCTCCCATGAAGGGTGCGCTCGGGGAATGTAGCGCCACCGGATGAAATGAACTGATGACTCTTCTTGGATGGCTTCCTCGGCTGCTTTCTTCAGTTCGACGTCAGCACCTTTGAGGTTGGTGCCTTGGTCGGACCATAGCTCAGTGGGACACCCTGCGGCTTATGAAGCGCCGCAGGGCCATTATGGCGGAGTCCGTGCTGAGGCTGCCGGCGATTTCTAGGTGGACTGCGCGTCGTTAGGCAGGTGAAGAGCACTCCGTATCGTTTCTGGTGAGTGCGGCCCACTGTCACGGTCATAGGCCCGAAGTAGTCTAGGCCGGTGAACGTGAACGGTCGTTGATGATGCGCCAACCTGCTCTGTGGATGGTTGCCCGTTGACGGCTGCGCCGGTCTTGCTCTTCGTAGGCGGCACAGCTGACACCTCTTCAGTTCACTGCGGACGGCGTGTCGTAGGCGCAACACCCACAAGTGTTGTCGCACCTCGTTCGTGGTGATCTCGAAGCCGCCGTGGTGAAGTTTCCGATGCACCCATGCGATGTATAGGCGCACCCAGGCGTGGTTTCCGTCGACGATGGGGGCTCTCGTTGCTCGGCTGACAGATCGGCGGCGGCCGCTATTCTCGATCGAAGTCGCAGAATGTCGTCGTTGTCTATGACGACCGACAGCTGTATGAGTCGACTGGATGACGGCAGCTGTTTTCCTTGTTTCAATACTGCGATTTCGTCGCCGAACGCCTCTTGTTGTATCGCGCGAATCCATAGCCGTCGCGCGCGATCTAGGTAGTGTGTGTCTATGGGGATGAAACACACAGATGGACTATTGCTGTTCTTGATTTTCATCTTCGTCTTCTCTCTATCGACTTTCTTCGTGCGGGTCCAAGTGGGGTCGGCGCTCTCTTTCTTCTTGTTTCTTTTTCGGATGGCGGTACAGCGTTGACTGGTCGGTCGCAGGAGGTCGATGAACTGCAACACCCGTGCTGAACTGCGAACAAGTTTCAACCAATTAGAAAAACGTGACGGATCGGGCAATGCTATAGACAACTGCGTCGCGTTCTGTAGCTTGTGTACGCGTTCTTCTCCCGTTTCCGCTTGACTATCGTCGCTCGAACTATCTTCACGCGGCCACTGTTCTTCGTTTTTGTCGAATTTCCTTTCGACCGGTCGGAGACGTCGCATCGTCGAGTCGTAGTTGTCCGGCGGCACAGGGTCGTCCTTCTTCCATAATAACCCCGTCTCGTATCCTCCCGCCGGTAACGGACAAGTTTTCTCCTCTAAAATGCGTAGGGCGCGACGTTCTTCTTCGTTGTAGGACCTCTTCGGTGCGATCCCCAGCGATTCGAGCGCGAAATGTTGCTTCATCATTTCTTCCATCGATTGTTCCTCTTCATGTGTCGTCACTATGTGGCTGATTCTGTGCACCTGCTGTCTTGTCCTGCCGCGACTCGTACCGTGCAGTACCCATCCCAGGTCGGTGAGTGATGCGACCGGCTGCGTGTCGGATCCTCTTCTGACTTCGTGGGCCAGCAGTAGGTGCCAGTTGTCTTGCCCCAGCAGTACCGTCGGTTTGCCCTCTTCGTAGACCAAGTCCCTCTCTCTGTCCCGCAGATGTGGACAGCCCTTGATGACGCTGCGCGGTACCGACTGCGGTGATAACTGCAGTCTGTCCATCGTCCGTGCCCCCACTGTGTATTCTTGTGAATTCCGCCCGCGGATCTTGAAGTGAACACGCGTCGATTGAGCTGCGTTGATCCGTGCCCCGGCCACACCTTCCATGTAGAATGGTGCGGGGGGACCCGTAGCACCGATTCGCTCCGCCACCGTCGTCTCGATGATGGTGCAAGTCGACCCGTCGTCCAGTAGCGCGTAGGTGTCGCACGTTCCCGTGGGACCGGTGACTCGTATCGGCAGGATCTTCAGGAACGCGATCTTGTCGTTTTCCCTTGCCGATGCGGTGACTGCGGCGGACTTGTCCTCGACGACGTGTGTTGTTACTTCATTCTCCGGCTGTTGTCGCGTGGTGTGCAGCAGAGGGTGATGAGTCTGCGTGCACTCATCTACTCCACATCTCTTGCTCTTGCAGGCGTGGCGAAATCTTCTTACTTTGAGGCAGCGGAAACACAGCCTATGAGTCTTCGCTAACTCCCATCTCGCCGATGTGTCTGCTTCCTTCATCGTCTTGCAGTCCGATGGAGCGTGTCCCTCTCGTCGACACATCGGGCACGGTGGTGTAGCGGGTTTCTCCTGCGTCGTGTATGTCTTCGCCGTCTTCCTAGGAGCGGACTCCCGCCGGTCTTCGGACGGTATCTCCTCGGCGGGGGCGAAGTTTCCACATCGTGCGGCGGTCCTTTGCAGGAACTGAGAGAGTGTTATGAGGTCCGGTTGTCCCTCCGGTTGGTCGTTGGCGAAATCGTAGTACTTGAAGCGTAGTACCGACGGCATCTTCTCTGTGACGTTTCTCACTATTTCTTCGTTGTAGAGGTAGTGGCTCTTGTTCAGCGCTCGTATCGTGGCGACGACGTTCTGCACCTTGCTTGCGAAGAGGCAGACGTCTCTTGCGTTGTCCGAGAGTCGTGGTAGCGCGCGGAGTTTGTTCAGTTCGGCTGTGACGAGTGCTCCAGGGCGGCCGAACCTCGCGGCTAACATCTTCATTACTTCTTCTGCGGTCGTAGACCCGACGAATAGGGAGCGTGCCGCGTCCTTTGCGGCCCCCTTCAAGCTTCTGCGCAGTCTTGCTAGGTTCTCTTGTTCTGTGAGTTGACTTGCGCTCTCTTCATAGGCCATCTTCCATGGTAACCACTCGCTCGACGATCCATTGAAGACTGGCAACTCGGTGACTCTTGACGCTGTGGAGGGCAGTATGTTGCGAGCGGCCATCTGCATGGCGATCGCAAACTCATTGCAATCGATGCCCACCTTCAGCACCGGTTCTTCCTTCTTCATCGACTGCATCGCTGCTGCTATCGTAGGCATGGCGGCATGTGGGTCAACGTGGCGTGCGTGGTCCCGGTGAAGTGCGTCGCTGCTCGGCTGTGGCGGCGGCGCTCTCGAATCCTCTTCAACGGGTCTCGATGGGACGAACCCCTGACGCTTGCCGGTGACTTCTTCTATCTCTGGTACATGCGGCTCCATCGTGAGTGCCAGCGTGCTTCGATGAACCCAATCTGACGTTCGTTCTCTTCTGACGGTAGCGTCGTCGTCTTCTATTTCCTCGTCGTCCTCTGATTCGGCTTCCAGGGCGGCGACACGTGCGGCGGCCAATTCCACCTCCTTTCGAAGTAGCTCCTCCCGTGCCTTGGCCAGAGCCTTCTTCTTCTGCGAGGCCGTGGTGCGAACCGTGCGTGCCGTGCGTGCTTCGGTTCCTTCTTCCTTGCTGTCTCCTCTGTCGTTCCTGTGGCTTCGGTAGTCTCCGTGGCTCCTGTGGTCGTCGTATCGCCGGACGTGTTCGTAGTCGATGTGGTGGCGGCGGTAGACGACGTGGCAGCGACAGAAGGCATTCTGACAGCCGCAGACGACGTGGTGGCAGCAACGGACGGCGTGGCAGCGACGGACAGCGTTCCGGCGGCCGTAGTCGATGTGGTGGCGGCGGACGTTGTGGCTTCGGTGACGGCGATTTTTTGTTGCGACGACTTCATGTTTCTCGTAGTCGGCATTTCAGCGATCCGGCTTCAGAATGGTCTTCCTCCAGCGATCCGGCTTCTCGATGTACCAACGGTGTTCCTCCAGCAATCCGGCTTCTCGAAGGACCACGATGAACGGTGTGGACTGCCGTACGGTGAGCGTGGACTGTAGGGGCGTTGGTTCAGGCTGGAGTGAAACACAGCGATTACTATTCTGAAGCCTCCGGTACCGTCTGAAGAGAGTATTTTTTCTTCTTGTCCTATTTCTTCTCGAGTGTAGTGCGTCGCTGCCCGGAAGCGAATGCCGCTCGACGAGAGGCGGCCTATCTTTATACCCGCCCGCTCGCACGATAACGTTTCCAACTCGCGATAGCGATCTGTGCGAGCGGGACGGGGCGAAAATGAACGAGACGCGTGTCTCTTCAGATCGGTACTCTATAGCGTCTATTTATTTATTTTATTTCAATTTACAATTTCTTAATTCTATTTATTGTTACAATTTCTATTCGTAGGTAATAATGACAACACGCAAAGGAATACTTTATTTAACTTACACTATCTTAAATCTATGTAAATCTATATAAAATAACAGAATACAGAAACGATTAACTAGGGACTTAACAACTATAAATTACGATATATACAAATAATGTCGCGAACAATTGTGTTGAATATTTTTTATACATAACAAGAAGATATCATAAAATATATTTTTTTTTTACAACACAGGGGGCAAACGAGCACGCGGCTCACCTGATGGTAAGTGACTACCGCCGCCCATGATCACTCATAACACCAGCGGCATTGCAGGTGTGCTGCCGGCCTTTTAAAAAGGAATATGCTTTACAATAAAACAGAAAAAGTATGAAGTAACAAAATAATCAATAATAATCCTAAAATAAAAAAAAAATTAAACAAATGTCATTAGTAAGGCATAGTGCATATTAAAACTGCGTGTTCACGCTATGTTTGAAGGATTCGAGGTCCAATCAATTACATGACATAAAGATAGAATTTAAATAGTGTACATGTATGTAGGTACTGCCCATGTCTATAAGCGACGGTTACCACTTTCCATCAGGTGGGCCGTCAGCTTGTTTGTCATTCTAAGTTGTATAAAAAAAAAATTTATGTGACTAATCGCACGTAGCCCACACGTAAGCTATTGGCCAATGAGATAAGATCATCCAAATTTTTATTTATTATAAAACAAATTATCAAACTGATAAAATTATATTGTAAATTGTAAAAATTGTATGAATTAATTAATTGATACTGTTCGCAAACAATGATATGAGTAAAAATTGACAACATTAGTTCCTTCCACAGATAATAAAATCAATTAATCATTCTCATCTATAAATATATAAAAATTAATGCCACTTTTCGTTGTAATTTTATACAAACCGCTTACCATCAGGTGGGCCGTACAGTTGTTACCTGAGTGGTATAAAAAATAATTTGAACGATTGGGATTAAAAGTCTCCTTTCTCATCCCAAAGCTCGCTTTTAGTTTTATAATATTACTAGCTTTTACCTGCAACTTGGACCGCGTGATAGAGATATGTTTACTGCCCGGGACAAAAAGAGATCTCCTTCTCCACCTCATATAGTACATGTAAGAAATTTTAGGGGGAAGGGGGAAAGAGATTGTTAGTAATGGGTCTTACTTTGCTAGCACTATACCCTATCAGGTCGACCTCCACGCGGTCCCCCGTGGAAACCATCGTGGTTAATTCCTGTTGGATTCTTCACGATGGGCCAACTGACCTGCCTTTATCCTCATCTATCATCCCGCACTGGTGCTTCGCCAGCGTATACCGATAGCGCAGGTGAGGTTACCATTCCATTTTCATCCATTAAAAAAGAACTTAGTTGCAGCTGAGAACAACCAATCCGAGCGCATTATGTTTCATTTAAACCAAGTTTCATTAAAAAGATTTTTACATGCAGAATGCAGCGGCGGGATTTTAAACTAAAGGATCACAGAGTATTCCCTACTTCTCCACATTCAGTTTTCGAACTCTTATGGTTTTATTTTAAAGATGAGGCGAGAAGCTGCCCCGCAAACCTCTGACGGCCCCCTGAAGAAGACTTCCGCTTGAAGTCGAAGCAATCGTCGAAATTTTATAAATCAAAAGCAATAACATCAACATACATATGTATTAATAATTTATATACATTTAAATTATTAATTGATTGACTAATTTATTGATTAAAATCACAAAAACACAGTGAGTTTATTAATTTCCCATATATTTTTTTATAACAAAGGGGGCAAACGAGCACGCGGCTCACCTGATGGTAAGTGACTACCGCTGCCCACGATCACCCACAGCACTAACGGCATTGCAGGTGTGCTGCCGGCCTTTAAAAAAGAAATATGCTCTTTTCTTGAAGGTTATGTTGTCGTATCGGTTCGGAAGTACTGCTGCTGGAAGTTGATTCCAAAGAGTGGTTGTGCGTGGAAGAAAGTGCCTTGAAAAACGCACAGTGGAAGACCGTCACCTCATCCAGATGGTTGGGATGGAACTTTAGTTTGTTTTTTTATGCAACTTAGAATAGCAAACAAGCCGACTACCCACCTGATGGAAAGTTGTAACCGTTGCCTATAGACATGAGCAGTACCATGGACATAACAGAGTATACTGTTTCGCCCATGATACTCCCAATACGTTCCCATTCCTGGGGACTCAAGTATCCTGTAAATTCACTGCCATATCCCGTCCTTCAAACTGAAACACAGCAATGTAAACACAACTGCTTCACGGTAGAAACACGAATGAGACAGAGGTGCCCAAGCAAACGACTTTTATACAAAATCTCCCTCTGGTAAAATTTAATTTAATTAAATTAAAATTGTGGTGGGTTGTACGGTAGTGAAATGTATATATGTATATAAATGTATTTAGACTCTTATGGTTTGTTTTTAACAGTACAGCTAATTATACACACATGGTCAGACCCTTCATACAAGCCCCCCTCCCCAATAATCCGATATTTAAATTTAAGAGCAATTACGCACAAATGTTAGGCTCTCCCTATTGGTCGAACAAACAGCTATGCACTTAAAGCACAGTTCAATAACTGACCCGAAGAGCTATTGAATTAACTGCTTCCGATAGTGGCGTATGATATCGATATACTATAATCGAATCGATATTTCTATCAATATATCTCTCATTGGAATATTTTATTAACTTAATTATTAATAATAATAATAAATAAATTCTTTAATAAGGTATTAAATAAGTATGATAATTATTGTAGGTAAGAAACCGGCTGTATTATTTAATTATTTATACGTGAGAAATAAAGAATGTTATTCACCAAATTAATAATGGCTAAAAAAGAGAAAAGAAATAGGTACAAAGCAGTGCACATTTTTAATACCTACTTTTTTTCCTACTAAAATTTTTCATTTAAATATTTTTTTTTACAACACAGGGGCAAACGAGCATGTGTCTCACCTGGTGGTAAGTGACTACCGCCACCCATGATCACCCACAACACTAACGGCATTGCAGGTGTGCTGCCGGCCTTTCAAAAAGGAATATGTTTTTTTCTTGTAAGGAAATACTGCTGCTGGAAGTTGATTCCAAAGAGTGGTTATGCGTGGAAGAAAGTGCCTTGAAAAACGCACGGTGGAGGACCGCCACTCGTCCAGATGGTTGGGATGAAACTTTAGTTTGTGGCGGGTTGTACGATGGTGAAAATCAGCAGCAGGTATCAATCCGAACAATTCCTCAGAGCACTCCCCATGATAAATTCGGTAGAAGATGCACAGAGATACAATATCTCTGCGCAGTTTCAGTGGGTCGAACCGGACAGTAAGCCGCCAATCGTCAACAATTCGAGCTGCCCGACTTTGAATGCATTCTAACGGAAGGAGTTGGTACTGTGGCGCTCCTGCCCATAGATGAGAATAGTATTCCATTAGTGGCCTGACTTGAGCTTTATATAATTGAGTAACTCTGAGTAACTTTATATCAATATATTTCACTAGAAGAGAACATTTGATTACCTGAGACATGTTTTTATGTATAATTACTGTGTACAAAAAAGTATTAAATAAAAATAAAATAAACAAATTTTGCTTAGTAGTTTTCACTTCGTAAAAAAACGGCAGTTTCAATCGTCACGTCGGAAAAAAACAACAGTTACTAATTACATCCCAATTAACTAAAATTAAATTAAATCAATGTGGAAAATAATTAGCCATAACGATACAGAATTGACGACGTAATCACATAACATAGTAAAAAAAATACAAAAAAAAATGAATACCTTCTTTTGGGAGTTGCTTAAAAATAAAAACCAAAATATAAGTTTTTTTATACAACTTAGAATGGCAAACAAGCTGACGGCCCACCTGATGGAAAGTGGTAACCGTCGCCTATAGACGTGAGCAGTACCGTGGACATAACAGAGTATACTGTTTCGCCTATGATACCCCCCATGCGTTGCCATTCCTGAGGGCTCGGGTGTTATTCCTCTGTACCCAGTAAATTCACGCCATATCCCACCCTTCAAACCGAAACACAGCCATGCAAACACAACTGCTTCACGGTTGAAACACGAATGGGACAGAGGTACCCAAGCAATCGACTTTTGTACAAAGTCTCCCTCTGGTTCTATTTTACAATAGTTTGAGAGACAAAGTTTAGAGTTTTTCAAAACTCTAAACTTTGTCTCTCTGGTTTTTTTTTTGTTCTGTTCTGTGCATGGTTTCGTTAACAAATATATCACAATATGTATAATTCCGACCTTGAACTTTGATTATCGATATGAACGAGTCGATGTATCGACACAGCACTAACCAATCAAGGGAGCAGGGCACAGCGGAAATGCATACGAATGCATTAAACGACTTACCGAGTGATGAACTGGCGGATGGGGCACGGACTTTGCTTCAAGATTCTAAACTCTTCTATTTTGCAAAACAAACAACCACTCTTTGGAATAAACTTCCAGCAGTACTATTTCCGAACCGATACGACAACATAACCTTCAAGGAAAGAGCATATTCCTTTATAAAAGACCGGCAGCACACCTGCTATGCCGCTGGTGTTGTGGGTGATCAAGGGCGGCGGTAGTCACTTACCATCAGGTGAGCCGCGTACTCGTTTGCCCCCTGTGTTGTAAAAAAAAATGTATGCAGCACAAGTTCTTTTTTTTATGAATGATAATGAATTGGTAACCCCGCCCGCGCTAAAGGTATACGCTGGCGGGGCACCAGTGAGGGATGATAGGTGAGAATAAAATGGCAGGCCAGTTAGACCATCGTGATGAATATATTTAAAATTCAGCACGATGGTTTCCAGGGGGGACCATGTGAAGGTTGACTGCCAAGATACGTTGCTAGCAATGGAACTAACAATCCGCGTTACTAACAATCCCTTCCCCCCAAGCAGCACAAGTATACAAGATGAAAACAAAGTCATCAGCGGCTGCGTATAACTACGAATCTGGTTAATTTTAAACTTACGTTTCATTTACACATATTTTAAACACATTATCGGGACTTAAAGTGATAAAAAAAACCTTTGCAGCCTTTAAATACCTGCTTCATTATTTCCGACGTTTCGACGTCGATTGCACCATATCGTGATCACAACGGGACTGAAGTCTAAGAATCTATCCATGAGATAGAATATACGAAGATTTACTACGTGAATCAAAAACTCAAAAAGAACAAAACACTTTGAGCTTACATTAGAAAATCAATATATATTTTTTTATGCGTGAAAATGGCATGGGAGTACCCATGGTGCAGGGTGCCTGCGCTATCGGTATACACTGGCGGGGTACCAGTGAGCGGTGATAGGTGAGGATGAAAAGGCAGGTCAGTTAGCCCATTGTGACAAATTCAATGATAAATTGATCACGATAGTTTCCAGAGGGAACCGCGAGGTGGTCGACCTGATAGAGTATATTGATAGCAATGGGGGTAAACTCCCCATTACTAACAATTCCTTCCCCCTAAAATCAATTTTTTTTATGGGTGAAAATGGTACGGTAACCCCGCCCGCGCTAATGGGATACGCTAGCGGAGCACCAGTGAAGGATGATAGATGAGAATGAAAACAGGCCAGTTAGCCCATCATGATGAATTCATTAAGGAATTAACCATGATAGTTTCCAGGGGGAACCGCGAGGAGGTCGAACTGGTTGGGTATGGGATTCTCAGTCTCTATTACTAACAATCCCTTTCCCCCCAAATCAATATATTATCTCAATAATATAATAAAATGGTAACTAGTCAATGTACATGAAAGGTCATCATGACCATCGTACTGCCACGCTTGGTAGGGTTAACAACCGCAGTTAAGCTTTTAGTGAGATTTTAAGAGAAAAGAGAAATGCTGATGCCAATCCCTCGATTATTAAATTCCCTTAGCTTCTTCTTATGGCACCCACTGGAAAGTATGATTCCCATTCTATTCCGGGACCATACGATACATAGAAGATACATAAAGGAAAATAATATGAGAGGTCATAATAAGTCCAGAAGCTGAAATTAGAAGTTTTACTGACACTAGGTGTCATGTCGTGTAGGGAGGTCAAAGATATGATATGAATAGAGCTGGCTGGAAGAGAATGAATGAATTAGCTGCACCGACAAGAAGAAGCTCTTAAGTTTTGGAAAGAGATGGGGGAGACCTTTTTTTTATAGGTGATAATGAAATAGCAACCCCACCCGCGCTATCGGTATACGCCGGCAGGGCGCCAGTGAAGAATGATAGGTGAGGATGAAGCAGGTCAGTTAGCCCATCGTGACGAATTCAACAAGAATTGTTCACGATAGTTTCCAGAAGGAAGCACGTGGAGGTCGACATAATAGGGCATATTGCTAGCAATGGGGCTGTCAAACTCCATTGCTAACAATCCCTTTCCCCCATGGGGGAGACCTTTTCCCAACAGTGGAATATCATGAGTTTAAAAATAAAATTGTCGAAATATTAAAGTTCTATCGAGAAGTCACACTTCTGGTTTCTGCTTCGGAATATTATTTTGTAGACTTAGTAAATAAATATTTGGACTATGGAGAGCATAGGCGTATTTAAAGGGGGGAGCCAGATAGGCCATGCCCATCATGGAATTATCTGGCGCCCATCCCAGGATCAGAAGCGGAACTTTCAACAAGTTAGCCAAGAATTTCCCTACGGAAATCGGTACATGTTCGTCCAGAGAAAACCGCAAGAAACAGCCAGTGTTCGTAAGAAAATGCCAAATTACATATTTTACATAAAATACAACTTTAATATTTTAAATGAAAGCTTTAAGTACTTATGACATTGAATAAATCGTTATTGGGCAAATACAAATGAGTTACTGCCATTGTGCGGACTGAAGGGGAGGGGCCGGGGGGAGACCCAGACAGGGGGGTGGCGGCGGCTCACGCAACCGTCTGGAGCTGTTCCATCGAGGTGGAATGGCAATAGTGAAATTTTAACCATAGTGATATTCGACTAAGTAAGAAGTTAAAAAGTCCTATATGAGAATGGGCATTAAATGTTATATAAATAAAATATCGAAGGAAAAAACATTTATTGAACAAAACCTGTCGCACACTAAACGATTACTTGAATGACAAACGTGCATGGTGTTAGTGGATCATGTACGGGCTTTTTAACGACCATGTAATTTTAGACATAGTAAATACAGTCATAATGTTAACAGAGATTTAAAAGAGTAACTGTTGAGTTTCTTGCCGACTTTTCTTAACAAATAACAACCTTTCTTACCCTGCATTCATAAAAAAAAATATTTAAAAGTGCTTATAAACAAGTCTATTTTAATAAAGAAGATTTAAATATAAAATTTTGACTTTGGCTCTAATAAAAAAATGTACAGCTGTCAATTCTCATAAAAAACATGTATGATTGAATTCATTATTAATTTAATAAATTATTTAATTATTCAATAATTAATAAATTATTAAAATAGTGACTTTAATTCCCTATTTAAACTGTACATTAAACTAGCAGCTAGTGGTCACACCAATATAAAATATTGCAAACTGTTTTTTTAAAGTAAACAACAGTCAAATTGCTTGATTTGAAGGAATAAAATTTATCGAATTAAATATTTTATATATGTGTATGTAAATTTGTTATTTATATATGTAATTTTAGTATGTATGTATATCAATAATTACTAGTACCGCATTCGAGTATTCTGACACTTCCCTATGGTTGACTGGGAGAGAATGCTTTTAGCATTAAGTCCGCCATGTACACATATATGTACTAATGAATAAATAAAATAAATATTTTAAATACAACATCACGATACCTATTAGAAGTAATAATAAAATTAAGTCAACTATTATGAAATTCGAGTGGACAGTCTCTCTTGACTCTTTCTAAAAATCAGTTGCCAGACGGCGGGCGTTGCACGAAATATTATTTGCCTTGTAAATTCGAATTCAACACTGAAATCGTAATTATATTTAATGTAATCACAAGAAACGCTTACAATTTCAAAATTTTCACCGTGTTTCATTCGTGTTTCTACCGTGGAGCAGTTGTGTTTGCATGGCTGTGTTTCGGTTTGAATTTACAGGGTACTGAGGAAAAACACCTGCGTCCACAGGAATGGCAACACATGGGGAGTATCATGGGCGAAACAGTATACTCTGTTATGTCCATAATACTGCTCATTTCTATAGGCGACAGTTACCACTTTCCAACAGGTGAGCCGTCAGCTTGTTCGCCAGTCTAAGTTGAAAAAAATAATTTTTTGTCTTTCTTTAGCTTAATGTTTCGTTAAAATTATAGGTTCCTTTGTAAAAAAAAATATGTATTTCATTAATTAATGATTATAGTACATCCACTAATGATAATAGTAGTCAATCGTCAAATATTTGCAGTCGCAAATAATTCTTACAAACTAACTACATTTTAGTATATACGTTTTATACCTCAGTAATGGACGTCACGAGCGAGCCTCGCCGTGTAAAGTTGGTTGCTTGTGCCATTAAAATAGATATCTTGTCATCTGAACTGCCTAAATTGATTTATAATTCGCTTCCAACTTTATCATCTTTCAGTACATTTAACTTGAAATTCATTGAATGTAACGTTTCCGTTTTCATGATAACGTTACGTCACCTAATTGCTTATAAGCATTTATTTGACTTGCTCTGCCATCGACTTCTGAGTTTATTTATTTATTTAACTCTTTATTGCACTAAAAACATAAAAATAAACAATAATGACATATAAACAATTTAACTGAAATACAGTAGCTTAAAGTACAGATTAAAGTATACATATAGAGGTATAAAAGACGGTCTTATCGCTAAGGCAGTCTCTTACAGATTGGTTAAAGGAGAACATATCCTTTTTTTTACAACATAGGGGGCAAACGAGCTTGCGGCTCACCTGATGGTAAGTGACTACCGCCGCCCATGATCACCCACAACACCTACGGCATTGCAGGTGTGCTGCCGACCTTTTAAAAAGGAATATACTCTTTTCTTGAAGGTTATGATGTCGTATCGGTTCGGTATATATATTACGGGTAATAAAGATTATCTATCTATCTATCTATAGAAGTATGTAGGTGGCACAAGAGGGTTTAAAGTATGTTATAAATTTTTAACCGATTTTCAAAAGCATAATTCCAAAACTGGACAATAAAGCTCGTCATCATCATATCACCCTTTAACTGATCACTGCTGAACATAACCATTCCCTTGGAGGGGGGGGGGTGCCAATAGTTGCCAGGCTTCGACGGATTGACAACCGCAGTTAGGCTTTCGAGATGTTTTAAAAAGGACGCCGCTGCCCATCCCTCACCCTCTCTTAGCCAACCGTAGAAACAGTTGTGTTTGCATGGTTGTGTTTTGAATCGGTTTGAAGGGTGAGATATGGCGTGAATTTACTGGGCACAGAGGCATAACACCCGAGTCCTCAGCAATGGCAACGCATGGAGGTATCATGGGCGAAACAGTATACTCTGTTACGTCCATGCTACTGTTCATGTCTATAGGCGACGGTTACCACTTTCCATCAGGTGTACCGTCAGCTTGTTTGCCATTCTAAGTTGCATAAAAGAAATATGCTGTATATAATTTTAATAAATTTAAATGGTGTAAGCATAATTTACAGCTTCCATGGTACGAGTTTAGAAGCTAGTCAAAACAGAGCACAACAAATGTGCACAACCGAGGGTCGAACCTGTTATGGTTAACAATGCCCTGACAAAGGTTACGGTGGGCACGGCAGTTACCTGGCTCGCTGGACAAAGGTAGAACCGTAAATTCAATATGAATTCCGTATAAACGTGGATAGATTGTATATAGATATATATGTAATTTAATAGCGACATAACGATAATAGTTGAACATATAGTATCGCGAAGTTTTTTGTAGTTATTGATATTTTCTTCAATATTGTAGAACATACTTTTGTTCTATCACCAATAGTTTCCGCAGCGCACGCGACCAAAGATATTTCATAGCATTTTTTACACCTTGAGTTACGTTACTAAAGTTTTAGTAAGGATCCCTAATCTTTTCTAGCAATAAATATAGCCGCATACTGAGGGTGAATGTAGCTTTCTAATGGTGAAAGAATTTTTGAAATCGGCAAAGTAGTTTTTGAGTTTATTCATTACAAACATACATACACACACAAATACAAATCTTTCCTCTTATTAATATTAGTGTAGATGTAGATGTAGGTAGATCTGCATCACTTACAGCACACAAATAGCATTAGCTATTGTTACACATTTAAAGTCAGGTGGAATTTGAATAAATAATCGAATCTTAGTTTTTCCGCTTAAATTGAGACTCAGTTAATCTTATTATTTTTATTTTTAATAAACTCATATTCATTTATTCATAATTTCCCGTTACATATGTAATGGGAAATTAACTGTTTTTGCGTTATTTTGACGTTTGGCAAATCACCAAAACGTCAAAATTTGGTTTTCAGATGAAGTCGAAACAATTGTCAGAAACGATAAAAACGAGTAACTGCAGTGAAAGAAAATGGGATTCGACTTGTCCTTCAAACGAAGATAAGGACTGTGCACTCCGTAGATTTCTAATAAATTTAGATCAAAATAATTCTAAATTTAATTTATGATAGTCCGTAAAACAGTAATTTCTCAAAACTATCAATTTAAAATAGATTTAGGGAAATGACACTTCAGAAACGACCGCATAGTCGTACTTGACTCTACTCGATACTAGATGGCGTTAAATGTATAAAAAAAAATAACAAAAAATTATTCGAGATATTTATCTTTAATACATTTTATTATATTAATGCTTAATTATTATAAAATACGGGAATAAAGTTGCGGATAAAGTCAGTTTACAATATTAGTATGACAATCTAATACGTGCTCCACGGTACCCTAATTCCTGACCTTTGTTTAGATGGTAGAACGTGCCACCTCCGCTGCAGCTCGACTTTAATAGTTCAGAACAAAAAAAAAACTAAGTCTCGGAGAAACCCGACCGATTATAAATCAGACCGATTCTAAATGAATTCCTGTTTTATGTATTTTTTTTTAAACGAGCAAGGATATTGTTTGTGTACAACCAAACTATACATTGAACGTATGTATCCAAATAAATGTGCATTTAGTAAAATATCGTTGTAAATTCACTATGTACAACAGTTTTATATGACTCACCTGTGTAACCTGTGCAACCATTTATTTATTTATTTATTTATTTACACTTTATTGCACCAAGTAAAAAGAGAAATAACAAATACAGTAAATATTAATGAGAAGCGATACAAAAGGCGGCCTTATCGCTAAGCAATCTCTTCCAGACAACCTTTGGGTAGAGGACATTGAGAAAGAGACAAAGACCATTTAGTATCTAGTTTTTTTTAATAGGTATTTTTTTTTAATAGATGAAAATGGATTGGTAACCCCGCCCGTGCTATCGGTATACATCGACGAGGCACCAGTGACAGATGATAGGTGAGAATGAATGTAGGTCAGTTGGCCCACCATGATGAATTCGACAAGAGTTAAACATGATGGTTTCTAGGAGGAACCGCGTGGAGGTCGACCTGAGAGGGTCAATTGCTAGCAACGAGGCTATTAGACCTCATTACTAAGAATCCCTTTCCCCCCTTTAATAGGTATTAATGAAATGGTAACCCCATCTGCGTTATCGGTATACGCTGGCGGGATACCAGTGAGAGATACTAGGTGTAGATGAAAGCAGGTCCGTTAGCCAATCGTGACGAATTCCGCTAGAATTAATCACGATAGTTTCCTGGAGAAACCGCGTGGAGGTCGACCTGATACGGTGTATTGCTAGTTATGGGGAAATTAAATCCTATTACTAACAAATCCTTTCTCCCCGTTAGTACCTAGTTTCCTTATGCCGGGGGGGAGTGGGGAGAAAGGAATTGTGAGTAATGGGATCTAACAGCCTCACAGCTAGCAATATACTCCTAGCAGGTCGACCTCCACGCTGTTCCCCCTGGAAACCATTGTGGTTAATTCTTGTTGAATTCGTTACGATGGGCTAACTGCACTACTTTCTTTCACCTATTATATCTCCCCTGGTGCCCCGCCAGCGTATACCAATAGGGCAGGCGGGGCTACCATTCCATTAACACCCATTAACTCTTCTTTGCATGATTTTTTTTATCGATAAAATAAATCAAGGTGATATAATTCATATTTATAATTAAAGGAAAAATGGTTAAAATAATAAATTTGACAGCTATGTTTTTATTTCTGCAATGGACATTAAAAAGGTATTCAGACACGATCAACTTAAAGTGAACTTGTTCTTTTATATAATTTTTCGGCATTCAATGTTATGATGGAAATTTCCACCATTATGCAAAGAAGGGTTAAAAAAAGCCATCCCAATTGCACCCGTGTGAAGCCAGGGCAGTTTACTAGCTAAGTAATTCGTTTAAGAAAAATGGTATGTTAGTTCGTTTGAGGTAGCTGTACCTACACACAAAACATGGGCAATAGAGGTATGACGGGGGAAAGGGATTGTTAGTAATGGAGACTGAGAATCCTATTGCTAGCAATATACCCAACCAGGTCGACCTACTCGCGGTTCTCCCTGGAAACTATCATTGTTAATTCCTGATGAATTCATCATGATGGGCTGACTGGCCTGTTTTCATTCTCATCTATCACCCTTCACTGGTGCCCCGCCAGCGTATCCCGTTAGCGCAGGCGGGGTTACCATTCCATTTTCATCCAATAAAAAAAAATAGAGGTATGACAAGTACAGCTACCTTCAGATTTTCGTCGGTTGATCTTTATGCATAAAGAATATAAGAACATATCACGATTTTGAACCGTACCGCGTACAACATACAGATCAATTCGCGTTAGCACACTCGCTAATCGTTGTTCAAGCTATTCAATAGTAAAAATGTTTACCAACCTTCCAAACAGACGAGTTATCTTCATAAAACCTTCTCAAAAACGTTTCATTCTTCACAAAACAAACACGTAATATAAAAAAAAAGTGTCCTATCTATCTATTATGCAAAAATCACTGCATTGCGGTCGACGTAAACAGAAAAAAAAAACTCCGAACCGCCGGTAATCGCGGACAATCTAAAACATTGTTAAAGATGTATATATATTTTTTTCTATTCTAACCTAAAACGTGGCATTTGAATTGGTTTTTTTTTTACAATACAACGAAGTGACACGGGTTAGACCACCCTTGAAGCTTGACAGCTGACTGGCTGGAACAAAGTGCGAAGGAATCGCGCAGGCGCACTTCGACGCCGTCTCACGGACACGCGCAAAAGGGGAAGAAAACGTGTGCCAGAGAATCACTTGTCTGAATTGATGACTTTGTACGTCATAAAATAATATTTATCGCGTACATTTTAGTAAACTAGCTTTTCGCCCGCTACTTCTTACACGTAGATGTCAAGAATAGGAAAACCATGTATGGGACGGAAAGAACATACAAACAAACAGACGAAATTTCTAAGAATTAGCTTTTTGCCTTCCATTGGTCTTATTAAAGATACTATATTATGTTTTCTTATATATATATATATATATATATATATATATATATATATATATATATATATATATATATATATATACTTTTTCTTAAATATCTTATTATATATATATATATATATATATATATATATATATATATATATATATATATACGTATACGTACAGACGTGGTCTCGTTATAATTTTTTTACAGAAATTTTATCAAAATCGGTTCAGTGGTTTAATTTTTAAATCAACGTTAATAAAATAAAAAAAAATAAAAAAAAAACATCAAAATAACTAACAATTGAAGTCGGCTCTTTCTGTGAGATTCAATATTTAATTTATAAATTAATGCAAGACAACTGATTTCACTTACGTATATTTTAGTCCAGCACGGACGACAAGTTTCGTGACCATCCAATACCTTAGTCATGAGCAGCGAAATATTAAAACATTAACGAACTCATTTGCATTGCGTGCAATTTAGATCAAATCCGCATAATACCAAAGTTTTAATTAATGGCGCTGTATCGATCTAATAAAACGAGTAGTTGATAGGAAATACGGCTTAGTACATGTTCTGACGCACGCCGAGGATTAAATGGTATTTTTCATGCATATTTTTGGAACACTTTTTTCTATATGATAGTAAACTGCAAACATAATGAAGGCCAAACAGATAGGAAATGGTGAGGTTGCAAATGTAAAATCATAAAGAACGGTTAATCAATCTTTATATTAAAACGTGAAGCAAAAACTTTGTACCCCTTTTTACGAAATTGCGCGGACGGAGGATTATGAAATTTGGCACACTTATAGTTTATATAGAGAAGGAATGTAGAATGGTAATAGTTTTTTTTTTTTTTAATATGCTAAAAAAATACAATTAAATCAGTAAAAAAAAAACATTACAAACACTACAATGTATTTGACACACACACGCATATATACTCTTTTATTTATTGTTAAAGTCTGTGGTTAGATTGAGAATAGATTAATATTGTTTGTCTTTAACATTATTTGTCTATAGTCTGTTACCTTGTAATTGTTACTTTTTGGCTGATGGCTTTCGCCAAAGTCACAATAAATGAAAAAAAAAAAATGTCTATAGTCTTCCTGAATGTCAAATAGCCTTTGGCAATAGAACCGTTATAATGTTCAAATTTATAATTTAAATAAATTATGGTCGAATCTCGACCACTGGGCAACCACTAGTTTTAAAAAAATAGTACGTTACTTACTGACAAAGCATAATCGAATTGAAATTTTAGATTTGTATATAAGTAAATTTTTTTTATATAGTTTTGGGTCGCATAAACGACAGAGCGTTTAATAACATCCTTTTTTGAAGTCGGCTGATAACACCCCAATTATGTTATACGGGTTGTGCTTATCACCACGTTCTCATTTAGAATAAATTAATTTAACCATAACACGTTACAGGTACAAATTGACCCCTAGTGGGACATTGTAACTGCTATGAAGGGTTAAATATTTAATTTGGGGCTCTCGGCCCACACGATTGATTAAACGAAACGACGTGGAGTAAAAAATTCAAAATTGTGGTTTGTGGTAGGTAAACAAACAAAAAATACTGACGGTCCACCTGATAGAAAGTGGTAACCGTCGCCTATAGACATGAGCAGTACCGTGGACATAACAGAGTATACTGTTTCGCCCATGATACACCCCAAGCGTTGCCATTCCTGAGGACTCAGGTGTTATTCCTCTGTACCCAGTAAATTCACTGCCATATCCCACCCTTCAAACTGGTTCCAATTGCTTCACGGTTGAAACACGAATGGGACAAAGATGTGAATGAAAACGCGAAATTAAGTTTCATTTCATGGTAGATTCCTAGGTCAGCTCATTGTGATGAACTGAATAACACATAAATCACGATGGTTTTTAGGGAGAACCGCATGGAGGGAACTTAAGAGTTGTCTCATCGTGATGAGTTCACTTGTCAATCATGTTGGTTTTCAGGGTGGACCGCGTGGAGGTCGACCTGACAGATTGCTAGCAATATATCTGCTAACAATATTATTAACTATCCCATTCAACAATTTTTTTCCCTGTAAGTTATGGTAATTATTAAACAGTTTTGACCTGCTTTTGATTTTTAAAGCGATTCCAAAAAGAAGGTTCTTGTCAATTCGGTTGTTTTTTTTAGCTTTGTAATGAGATTTAACAGGCCTATAATGGGGAAAGGGATAATTAGTATATTGCTAGCTATATACCCTGTCAGGTCGACCTCCACGTGGAGTCCTCAGGAATGGCAACACATGGGGGTATCATGGGCGAAACAGTTTTCTCTATTATGTCCATGGTACTGCTCATATCTATAGGCGACGGTGACCACTTCACATCAGGTGGGTCGTCAGCTTATTTGCCATTCTAAGTTGTATATAAAAAAAAAACACCGAAATCGATCCAACAAATGGAGATTAACATTTTGTTCATCATAAATCCTACCGTAAAAGTAAAAAAGAACGCTATTTTATTATTTTAAATATTTCTAAACGATATTTATTTATTTATTTATTCATTTAGGCACAGCAACAGTAATACAATTCACGTTGCATTGACTATAATAAGCTTTATAACTAAGTAATTGTTATAAAATGGTACACCGTTAGTTGCTACGCGCAGCGTTACCTTATATGCTACTAGTTTCAACTATAGAAAACGGGAACAATTATATTATATACTAGCTGACTCGGCAAACGTTGTTTTACCATATACGTTATTTCTAGAACTATACATGAAAATTTATCGTACTACAATTATTATATTCGATTGCCATCTTGCAACCCTATTGCGGTATATAAAAATCGCGATTAAACAACAGGGGTTGATCGTAAAAGCGTGAAAATTTGAATTTGTATGTATTTTTCAATGCTAAATCGTAATAATATAAAAAAAATTGTCAAAAAAATAAAAAAAATATATATTTAAGAGTAGGTCACCCTTATCATTGAGGGATATGAAAAATAGATGTTGGCTGATTGTCAGACCTATCCAATATGCAAACAAAATTTCATAAAAATCGGTAAAGCCGTTTCGGAGGAGTTTGGTAACAAACACCGCGACACGAGAATTTCATATATTAGATTATGTAAATTTAACATCAAATTTGTGTAATATTTGGCCGCGAAATTTCGGAAAACATTTCACGGTGGGCCCTCTAGTTTTATCCTCACCTATCATCCCTCACTGGTGCCCCGTCAGCGTATACCGATACAATACCACAGACAAACTTGTCACTCTATTTGCTCAAAAAAAAAACAAACTAGGTACATTAGTCCCTTAACGTATTCAATACAAGTGTGCCTATTCAGTACCTACCTATATAGGACATCGGAGAAGGGTTGCCAACTTTTTTTACAATAAATAAACTATATGTTTTTTTAATGGTAACCCCGCCTGCGCTAACGATATACGCTGGCGGGGCACCACTGAGTGATGATAAGTGAGAATGAAAGGGGAGGTCAGTTAGCCTGTCGTGATGAATACACTTGGAATTCAGCATGATAGTTTTCGGAGGGGACCACGTGGAGGTAATAAACTATATTTAGGTCTGAGAAGAATATTAAACAGTGTTTTAGAAAAATTAACAGTAATTTATGTATTTAATGTTTTAAATACATATTTTTAAAACTTATTACACAACTTATTAATTTACAGTATTTTTTTTTTTAAAATACATGCCTTACCACAATTATAACAAAAAATAAATGCGTAGCTCGTTTTTTATAAAATTAATCTGCACTGAGCGCCCTCTAACTGAAAAAAACATCTGTAAGTCTCTAACACTTATAGTGTAAAGCATTTTGATCCTTGAAACAGTATTTTTTAAAGTTTATTTTTGTTCAACAGTAAAAAGTATGAAGTAGTGAAAAACAGTATAATACTGTTTGTGGGGGAAAGGGATTGTAGTAATGGGGTCTAACTCACCCATTGCCAGTAATACACCTTATCAGGCCGACTTCCACGTAGTTCCTCCTAGAAACCATCGTGGTTAATTTTAGTGGAATTCGTCACGGTGGGCTAACTGACCTACTTTCATCCTCACCTATTGGTTACCACTGGTGCCCCGTCAGCGTATACCGATAGCGCATGCGGGGTTACCATTCTATTTTTATCCAATAAAAAAAAATCTGTTTGTAACAGTACAGTTGGCAACCCTACATCGGAGGCAACATTTCCGGCGGCATGGCGTTACCTCACGACGGACGAGTCGTGTTCACGAGAACTCACCGACGTACAAGCACCTTTATGTAGTTTTTATTCTTTTGTTATTGTATCGGAAACGTGTGAGGGTATTGTCATTGTTTTTTTTTTTCAAAACATGTCGTATTTTGTTATTAAACAATTAACTGGCCTTTTGGGGGGAAAAGGATTGTTAGTGATGGAGACAAAAATCCCATTACTAGCAATATACATAACCAGGTCGACTTCCACGTGGTTATCTCTGGAAACTACCATGGTTAATTCCTGATGAATTCATCATGATGGGCTAACTGGCCTGTTTTCATTCTCATCTATCACCCTTCACTGGTGCCCCGCCAGCGTATCCCGTTAGCGCAGGCGGGGTTACCATTCCATTATCATCAATAGAAAGAAATAAAAAAGAAAAAAATACTTTTGGATGCTACTTTGTTAGAAAGCCAAGGATTACTTCTAGATGGCCTATGGACATGAAGCATACACCAGATTTTAAATTAGACCTTTAGAAATACAACGGTGAAAACCTCATCGAATTTGATGCAGTAATTTTTGCGTGCTACCGGAACAAACATGCAAACTAATAGACAAACTAAAAATATCGATTTTTCATAATGGTAATCATTATTAAAAAACCTTGTATTATTATTTTTTCTTAAATATCTCCCATGTAGATCCCGTCGTCTAGTCACAATTTCATTATACAAGCATCAGTAAGCTATGTACAAATAAATCTTCATGATAAGAATTATTTTAATTCAAGTAAACTTAGATTTAGGCAATTTTGAATAGTCATTTTTGAAGTAATTTTTGAATAGTCATTTTTGAAGTAATTTTTGAATAGTCATTTTTGAAGTCATTTTTGAATAGTCATTTTTGAATAGTCATTTTGAATAGTCATTTTGAATAGACATTTTTGAAGTAATTTTTGAAGTAATTTTTGAATAGTCATTTTTGAAGTCATTTTTGAATAGTCATTTTTGAATAGTCATTTTGAATAGTCATTTTGAATAGACATTTTTGAAGTAATTTTTGAATAGACATTTTTGAAGTAAGTTTTGAATAGTCATTTTTGAAGTAATTTTTGAATAGTCATTTTTGAAGTAATTTTTGAATAGTCATTTCGAAGTCATTTTTTCATAGTAATTTTTGAATAGTCATTTTGAATAGTCATTTTGAATAGTCATTTTTGAATAGTCATTTTTGGAGTAATTTTTGAATAGTAATTTTTGAATAGTCATTTCGAAGTCATTTTTTCATAGTAATTTTTGAATAGTCATTTTGAATAGTCATTTTGCATAGTCATTTTGAATAGTCATTTTGAATAGTCATTTTTGAATAGTCATTTTGAATAGACATTTTGAATAGTCATTTTTGAATAGTCATTTTGAATAGTCATTTTTGAATAGTCATTTTGAAGTCATTTTTGAATAATCATTTTTGAATAGTCATTTTGAATAGTCATTTTGGAATAGTCATTTTTGAATAGTCATTTCGAAGTCATTTTTTCATAGTAATATTTGAATAGTCATTTTGAATAGTCATTTTAAATAGTCATTTTTGAATAGTCATTTTTGGAGTAATTTTTGAATAGTAATTTTTGAATAGTCATTTCGAAGGCATTTTTTCATAGTCATTTTTGAATAGTCATTTTGAATAGTCATTTTGCATAGTCATTTTGAATAGTCGTTTTTGAATAGTCATTTTGAATAGTCATTTTGAATAGTCATTTTTGAATAGTCATTTTGAATAGTCATTTTTGAATAGTCATTTTGAAGTCATTTTTGAATAATCATTTTTGAATAGTCATTTTGAATAGTCATTTTGGAATAGTCATTTTGGAAGTCAGTTTTGAATAGTCATTTTTGAAGTCATTTTTGAATAGTCTTTTTTTTTTCATTACCGCCCATTCGGAATGCAATTTCAGCTAAAAAGAACGGGCAATAAACTCAGCAGTTGCTTCTTTGAGTGGGTATGTCTAGCCCATTCGTATTTCTGTCATGAAGCTGTTGCCTTGTCATGGCTGTATTTCGATGTGACGAGTATATCATCAATGTTATGTCAGCCATTAACTGTCCACTGCTGGTCATGAGTCTCCTTCTTGGGGGATTTTACCAGTACTTACCAAGCTTTTGGCTGGTTGGTTGGTTGGTTTTTGGATATGTTTTAAGAGGGACGCTGCTGCCCATCCCTCGCCCTGCCTTAATCGCCTCTTACGACACCCATGGGAAATAAAGGGGCGGCCTATTCTATGTTGGGACCGACACGGGACAAATAAAAGTATTGTACATGATTCTATATTTTTTTTATTACAACATTATTAATTATTTATTTTTATTCTATATACACAAATCAATTTTATTGTTAAGAGTTTAGCAAACATTTGATTTTACAAAGGACATATTATATTTTAATATAATAACTGCCGGTTTAGCTTACGTATACACAGATAGATAGATAGATACTCTTTATTGTTTCCTCCATAAGATTACAATAGTAAACTTATTATCGATATAAACGATTACAAGAAATAATCACAATGAGAGAACAATGGGCGACCTTATCGCTAAGAGCGATCTCTTCCAGGCAACCTTTGGATGGTGAGGAGTAATTATAAACTGTTTGATTAGAGGCACGATGAAGATCCTATTATTAGTATAATTATCTAGAGAAAGTTAGACTAGTTTCAGGATCAATTCGTGATCCTTAATCATGAGCGGCTGTGACGCGGCGCGAGGCTGAATGCGCGCCTCGGCTCACTGAGCGCAAGCTGTAGACACTCGGGGACCGTCAGAGATAAATTAAACCGGTATTTATTACATTAAAACCAAATATTTTAACACTAAACCTACCGACATTTCATATATACCTAACCTAACCATGAGCGGGGGGAAAGGGATTGTTAGCAATGGAGTTTGACAGCCCCATTGCTAGCAATATGCCCTATTAAGTCGACCTCCACATGGTTCCCCCTGGAAACCATCGTGAACAATTCTTGTTGAATTCGTCACGATGGGCTAACTGACCTGCTTTCACCGTCACCTATCATCCCTCACTGGTGCCCCGCCAGCGTATACCATTCCATTATCACCCATTAAGAACCAGTCATGAATGGGCAAATATAGAAAATATCATATAACAAAATGGCGGGACAGAGATTCGAATACGGGACCTCAAATATGCAAAGCACAGTCACTGCGCCATGAAGATCGTCGATAGAAGGGGAGGGATTGCTAGCAATGAAGTTTGACAGCCCCATTGATAACAATATAGCCCTATTAGGTCGACCTCCACATGGTTCCCCCTGGAAACCATCGTGAACAATTCTTGTTGAATTCGTCACGATGGGCCAACTGACCTGCTTCATCCTCACCTATCACCCTTCACTGGTGCCCTGTCAGTGTATGCTGATAACACAGGCGGGGTAACCATTTCACTGTCTTCCATTAAAAAAAAAAATACCACATCAGATCGACCTCTACGTGGCCTCCCTCCCTGGCATGTATAATGGTTAATTCTTCACGTTGAACCAACTGGTCTGGCTTCATCCTCACCTATCATCACATGGATTGTAACCCTCTGAGCGTGCATCCCGTACTGCTATTTGTTGTCAAAGCAAAGTGCGGAAATGAAGCGGAAAAATACGCGATCAAAGGGTTAATAAAGTCTATTAGCCCCATGGCTAGTATGTAACGTATCCCATCATGTCGACCTCCACGCGGTTTCACTTGGAAACTACCGTGGTGGATTCTAGCAGAATTCATCATTGTGAGCCAACTTATCTGCTTTCATCCTCACCAATCATCTCTCACTGGTGCCCCGCCAGCGTACACCGATAGCGCATGCGGGGTTACCATTCCATTTACACATTTTTTGTATACAACTTAGAGGGCAAACGAGCTGACGGCCCTCCTAATGGAAAGTGATAACCGTCGCCTATAGACATGAGCAGTACCATGGACATAACAGAGTATACTGTTTCGCCCATGATACCCCCCATGCGTTGCCATTCCTGAGGACTCAGGTGTTATTCCTCCGTACCCAGTAAATTCATGTATATTAAAAACTCATCCCTCACTAAACCATTAGCACGTGGGGTTGCCATTCTCTCTTCATGCACTAAGATAGTCCTTGATAATATTTTGAACACGCAACACTTAAAACACGTTCTCTTAATATTCCCCTACGTGTCCACTATTGATAAGTCTTGGAATAGATTCTCTTCCAGTTCGCTGGTGAAGGTAGGACGGTCGAAGCCTCTGGGGCGTTCCCGAGTATGACTCCTGCATCAGACAATGAAAGGATGAGTGGTTTTCTTTCTGTAAAAGGATGACTTTGAAGCATCGCATATAACTAAAGACAACCGGGGGGAAAGGGATTGTTGGCAATGGAGTTTGACAGCCCCATTGCTAGCAATATGTCCTATTAGGTTGACCTCCACGTAGTTCCCCCTGGAAACCATCGTGAACAATTCTTGTTGTATTCATCACGATGGGCTAACTGACCTGCCTTCATCGTCACCTATCATCCTTCACTGGTGCCCCGCCGGTGTATACCGATAGCGCGGGTGGGGTTACCATTCCATTATCACCCATAAAAACAAACTAAAGACAACCGTGGTGGTATACTGCAGGGGTGGCCAACTTGACTAGACCCAAGATCTACTGTTTACTGACGAAACCCTGTACGATCTACCAATTACATTTTTTTTTATACAACTTACAATGGCAAACAAGCTGACGGCCCACCTGATTGAAAATGGTAATCGTCGCCTATAGACATGAGCGGTGCCATGGACATAACAGAGTATACTGTTACGCCCATGATGCCCGCATGCATTGCCATTCCTAAGGACTCAGATGTTATTCCTCTGTACCCAGTAAATTCACGCCATATCCCACCTTTCAAACCAAAACACAACCATGCAAACACAACTGTTTCACGGTTGAAACACGAATGGAACAGAGGTATCCAAGCAATCACTTCACATCAGGTGGGCCGTCAGCTTGTTTGCCATTCTAAGTTGTATAAAAAAAAAAGAACGCTGCTGCCCATCCCTCGTCCTCCTTTAGTAGTCGACACCATGGGAAAGGAAGGGGTGGCCTATTCTATGCCGGGACCACACGGGACATATAATATGTATTTAGTTATGTCTATCAATTGCTTATCCGCAGTATAATCTTTGTTTATGTAGTTTGGAACCAAATGGAACTGTGTATTATATTTAAGAGTATTTATTTATACGGCCCGCCTTATGGTGACTACCCAGCCCATGAACACCTCCAACACCAGATCACTCTTGTCTTAACAACCCTTGTGACATGAAGATCTGAAGTCGAGAATGACCAGTAACTTTACTGTCACCTCTCACCTTTCAAACCGAAAAACAACCATGCAAGAAAGAGCTGTTTTTAGGAAAAAAAAAAAATAGAATTTAGACAGGACAACGGAATCGATTCTCAGGTACGATTTCTCTAAATCTATCTGTTAATTTAATTCTTTAAATGGGGGGAAGGGATTGTTAGTAATGCCAGTTTTATTGCTAGCAATATACCCTATCAGGTCGACCTCCACGTGGTCTCCCCTGGAAATATCATCGTGCCGAATTCCACGTGTATTCACCACGATGGGCTAACTGACCTGTCTTTTCATTCTCACCTATCATCCCTCACTGGTGCCCCGCCAGCGTATACCGATAGCGCAGGCAGGGTTACCATTCCATTATCATCCATTAAAAAAAAACTTTAATTTCATAGTCTTAAAGCATTAACAATATGTCATGAATATTCATCACTGCTACGTATGATGAAGCGTTTTCAGCGGTAAAGCGACTGCTAAGTCATTAATAGACGATCACACACAACATCAACCAGTCACAAGAGGGGGGAAAGAGATTGTTAGTAATGGAGACTGAGAATCCCATTGCTAGCAATATACCCAACCAGGTCGACCTCCACGCGGTTCTCCCTGGAAACTATCATGGTTAATTCCTGATGAATTCATCATGACGGGCTAATTGGCCTGTTTTCATTCTCGTCTATCACCCTTCACTGGTGCTCCGCCAGCGTATCCCGTTAGCGCAGGCGGGGTTACCATACCATTTTCACTCATAAAAAAAAACCAGTCACAAGAGACGCTCATCACGACATCGCGAGAACGCCAATCATAACGCAGGAGAAATTTACATGACCTTTCAGGTTTCAAACTGTAACCTTACTTGCAAAACAACCTTCAGCGCTGTATATCAAATTTATATTAGGTACATTAACGCTTCAAAATAATTTATTTTTATTTGCCCTAGTTAAACCGCTTCAAATACTAGGTGTATTTATTCATCATCATCGTCATCATATCATCCGTTCATCATCAAAACGCAAACGCACATCATTAACACATAGTTACGTGAAAAATTATAATATTTTTTTTATATGAATGCATTAAAAATATATCTCATATTTAATAAATTATTTCGTCATAATCGTAGAATACTGACGGATCTATATATCGTCATAGTGGTAGAATACTGACGGATCTTTATATGTAATCTTCGTCAGATCCGTCAGTATTCTACGACTATGACGATATGGTCCTTAGAATAATTATTGTGTTATAAAATCAAATTAAAATTTTTAAAGATAGATTTAGAGAAATGACATCCTAAAATCGACCACATTCTGTCTGTCGGTTCAGATACCTCGATCAATAAAATATACATATTTGAAAACATTCATTTATTTATTTCATAACAAAACATTTTTGTATTTAATAAATAAATTTATATCACAACTAAATAAGTTTATATACATATGTTTACAAAGTATAAAAATATATACTTAGGGCGTAGCTTAAAAAATATATAGTTGAAATAACATATTATTTCGATATTAGATTCTACGTATTGCTAACTTCAGGCTGCAGCTGAAAATCAGTGGTTTGCTTTTAAGCAAAACTATCACTGAGCTGTAGCCTATTTTCGGTCACTGCGACACACTTGGCGAAAACATATTTCCATACTTCATCTTTTGTTTTACATTAAAAAAAAAGTGTAATTAATTTGATTGTATATTTTTTTTATACAACTTAGAATGGCAAACAAGCTGACGGCCCACCTGATGGAAAGTGGTAACCGTCGCCTATAGACATGAGCAGTAGCATGAACATAACAGAGTACACTGTTTCGCCCATGATACCCCCCATGCGTTGCCATTCCTGAGGACTCATAAATTAATTTACATGTGTCATAAATGGCTCAAATAAAGTGTTTATCGTATCTATCTATCTAACTACTGCTTATTTTTATTCGTAAAACTACACAAATAATTAAAAACACAACACGAAATAGAAATTAATTAAAAAAATATAATTATAGGCATATAGAGTCATATGTGTTACAAAAATTTATTATATTACAAATGTCTTACATATAATTAATAAATAATAATAATAATAAAGTATTAATCTTAATATATCAGTTATTCTATTCCCCCATGCACAATTAGTATATTTATTTTTAATTTATTATTAAATATAATAAATATGGCACACTTGTGTCTAACAGGAAGCATAATGCATAAATTGACAAAATAACTGCTTTAAAATGCAATGAAATCTACAAACAGCTTCATCCTCAACCATCACTGCTCACTGAGGAGAACAAGTTGTTGGAAGAAGTTTTTTTTTTTAATGGGTGATAATGGAATGGTAACCCCATCCGCGCTATCGGTATACACCGGCGGGGCACCAGTGAAGGATGATAGGTGAGGATGAAGCAGGTCAGTTAGCCCATCGTGACGAATTCAACAAGAATTGTTCACGATGGTTTCCAGGGGGACCACATGGAGGTCAACTTAATAGGAGGGCATATTGCTAGCCATGGAGCTGTCAAACTCCATTGTCAACAATCCCTTTCCACACTGTTAGGGGAGGTTAGTTCACACTGCTATCAGGTTGATCTTCTTAACCCCTGGGAAACCCTCGTGGTAGGGGGGAAGGGATTGTTAGTAATGGGGAAGTTAGTCCCCATTGCTATCAATATACCTTATCAGGTTGATCTCCACGCGATTCCCACTGGAAACCATCGTGACTAATTTATCGTTAAATTCGCCACGATAGGCTAACTGACTTGCCTTATCATCTTCACCAATCATCCCTCACTGGTGCCCCACCAGTGTACACCGATAGCGTAGACGGAGTTACCATTCCATTATCATCCATTAAAAAAAACCATTGTGGTAATTTTTTTTATACAACTTAGAATGGCAAACAAGCTGACGGCCCACCTGATAGAAAGTGGTAACCGTCGCCTATAGACACGAGCAGTACCATGGACATAACAGAGTATACTGTTTCGCCCATGATACCCCCCATGCGTTGCCATTCCTGAGGACTTAGATATTATTCTTCTGTACCCTGTAAATTCACGCCATATCCCACTCTTCAAACCGAAACAGAGCCATGCAAACACAACTGCTTCACGGTAGAAACACGAATGGGACAGAGGTGCCCAAGCAATCGACTTTTGTACAAAGTCTCCTTGTTAATTCGTCACGATGGACCAACTAACTTGATTTCATGCTCGCCTAGTACCTTGCTGACAAAAACCGATAGTACAAATGTTGTTACCATTTCATTTTCATCCATTAAAAAAACATACAATATAATAAATATACTACAAAATTAATTACACTACCCATACATTATACAATTTTACATACACTTAAAATACAATCACTTTTACAGGAACAATATAACATAATTATATTATGTATTACTAATATATCACATATAATTCCCATTACCAGGCATAACAGATTTTGAGTTGGTTAAAACATGAATAACTCCGACTGCATCTTCACTTGCATAAGTGTATTTAAGTGGGGCCAGATGGGCCATACCCAGCACAGAACTGTCTTATGCCCACTCCAGGACAGAGCGAAGCTTTCAATTATGTACAAAGACATATCTGAGAGTACATAATCTTTTTTTTATATATATGTTACTAAAATATTACTGAGATACTATTACTGTTAACGTTATTCAAGCAGATCCGCGGGACTACGCTAGTTTATTACATTAATAAGTGTCTAAGATTATTTAACCAACTCAAAACACAGCGTACTCCAAGTCATCATCCCCGAAGGCCGCACCCACCAGCAACTAGGTGAGAACATCAGCGTGCCTGATGGCGTACCTCTCGTAGAAGTGCATCAGCTCGAAGCAGACCTCAGCCAGGATGAGAGCGATCACCATCCACTCGAGCCGCACGTGGTGCCTGTCCGCCGCCCACGAGGACAGCAGCTCCAGCAATTCCACACAGTGGGCCAGCCGCTCGTTCAGAACCTGGGCGGAAGTTACAATTTAGATCGAAAACATAGGTAGAATATAGAAATATTTTTTTATTAATTCATAATGATGTCTGAGGTACACATTGGACCCATGGGTTTTTTTTTATGGATGAAAATGGAATGGTAACCCCGCCTGCGCTAACGGGATACGCTGGCGGAGCACCAGTGAATGATGATCGATGAGGATGAAAACAGGCCAGTTAGCCCATCATGATGAATTCATCTGGAATTAATCATGATAGTTTCCAGGAGGAACCGCGAGGTCGACCTGGTTGGGTGTATTGCTAGCAATGGGATTCTTAGTCTCCATTACTAACAATCCCTTTCCCCCCTGGACCCATGGGTTTTTTAATGAATAATAATGGAATGGTAACCCCTCCTGCACTAACGGTATATACAGGCAGGGCGCCAGTGAGGGATGATAGGTGACAATAAAAAGATAGGTCAGTTAGCCCATCGTGAAGAATATACCTGGAATTCAGCATGATCGTTTCAGCAGATGATGGTTGACCTGACAGGGTAATATGTAGTAATATTGCTAGGAATGAGACTGGTAGTCCTTTCCCCTCTGAACCCATGGACTATAACGGATGATACCAGAGAGAAATGACAATTGAGAATGTATTACTTGACTACATCCTCGTTTCTCATTATTGTCACCGATTAGTTGATTATTTTGTTTAATTCCACTACCACTCGTGTGCATGTGACTGCCAACATTTGAGAATTGACTTATACAACTTAGAATGGCAAACAAGCTGACGGCCCACCTGATGGAAAGTGGTAACCGTCGCCTATAGACATGAGCAGTACCATGGACATAACAGAGTATACTGTTTCGCCCATGATACCCCTCATGCGTTGCTATTCCTGAGGACTCAGGTGTTGTTCCTCTGTACCCTGTAAATTCACGTCATATCCCACCCTTCAAACCGAAACGCAGCCATGCGAACACAATTATTATTATTAAACTAACCCTGGTCCTCCTCGGTATGGTGAAGTACGCGACGGTGCTGGAGTAGAGGCGCTCCAGCTCCTCCTGCTCCCAATAGAAGTCCGGCGTGTCCAGCAGATCCGACTCCACGTTGAGGGTGTGGCGTAAGGCGAACAGCTCGCCCAGTTTGCGTACCACCTGCCATACAATTACAACTGGTATTTATACTCTATATGTTACAGCTGCCAAGCGTGGCAACTGTAATATAATGTAAATAGGACTCTATTTTCCGCGCTTAGCCTGTCATTTGGGCCGTTGTGCGTATGAGTCGTGGCTAGTACAGCCAACCCAACTTCGTCCAGAAGCACAGAAGCTTCCTGGGAATCTTCACAAGCCTCACAGAGCGACCTCACCGTTCCGAGGATATCTAAACGTTGAGGGGCCACAGGTTCACATTCGTTAAGGATTACGTGAGCAGCCGTTTCTTCGGCGTCGAAACAGCCTCGACATAGAGGGCTGTCTGTGGCTTCTATTGTGTATAAATGTTTGTTTAATGGACAATGACCCATTATTGTCCATTATTTTGAGGTTTTTCCTATTAAGTAGTTAACATAGTTTTGACGTATGGTCCCAGCATAGAATAGGCCACCCCTTCCTTTTCCGTGGGCGTCGTAAGAATCGACTAAAGGAAAGCGAGGAATGGGCAGCAGCGTCCCTCTTAAAACATCTCTAAAAGCCTAACTGCGGTTGCCAACCCGCCTGCCAAGCGTGGCAACTACTGGCAAAACCCCCCAAGGTGAGGCTTATGTTCAGCAGTGGACAGTTAAAAGCTGATATGATGATGTTGATGTTATAGAATGGTATTAGGTCAGGGGTCGGCAACCTACGGCTCGTGAGCTATGTGCAGCTCTTTGGATGTGAAACTGCGACTCTTTAGTTCCATACACAAATAATATTTATTTTATAAAAAAATATCATACTGAATCAATTAACGAGGATTAGGCACTAAACTTTATTTATGCAAATACTATTTGTTATCTATTATTGTTGGCATGAAACATTTTTGTGGCTCCATAACTTTAAAATTTTGCCAATTGTAATTTTTTACTCTTTCGACTGAAAAGGTTGTCGATCCATGGTATAAGTAGCAGGGCACTAGGAAACAACAGGAAGTCGGAAGTGAGAAGCAGGTAATTAAGAACGGGAGATAAATAAATGGGAGAGAGGATCAGAAAGTACGAAGAAAGAAGGGGAATGAAAATTAAAAGCAGAGAATTAAGAGTGGTAATCAGAAAGTTGGAATCTAAGAACAGAAAATGACGAGAAAATAATAATAATAATAATATTTATTTTTATACAACTGATTCGATACATACAGAGAGTATACACATAGATCTCACACAACGTGATAGCTTAACAACTAGAACATATTAAATCTTAAGATCAGACCAGAAAAATAAAGAAAGTACACTAGTTATTCTGTGAAACAAATAAATGACAATCGCCACCCACCAATGTTAGTTTTTTACATCAAAATAGACAGTACAAAAATGAAATGAAATGTATCTACTTTGTAACATCAACGCCAAGTAACGTGAGGGTAGTTTAGGCAACGAAAATGTTTTATGATTATGAACATATTTTATGTTTATCGTACCTACTCATAAAGATTCTATTTTATATAATGCAAAGGTAGGTAAGGTAAATGATATTAGAGTTGGAAGCTGAAGCCATGAAGTTGAAACTGGGATTTGGGAGTTGGGAGCGACGATGAAAAAGTTGGAAGGAGAATCAGAATGTTGGAACCTAGGATCAGAAGGCTAAGAACGGAAAACAATAACTTGGAATCCGGAACCAGGATGTTGAATAATGGAAGCGAGTAATTTAGCAAGCAAAAATCAGAGTAATGGAAGTTAAAAGCAGGGAAGTTTGGAGCAGTAAAGAAGGATTCAGTCGATAGAAGATAGCTGGGACCCGGAAACAAAATATTTTTTTTAATGGGTGACAATGGAATGGTAACCCCATACTGCGCTATCGGTATACACCGGCGGGACACCAGTGAAGGACAATAGGTGAGGATGAAGCAGCAATCAGTTAGTCCATCGTGACGAATTCAACGAGAATTGTTCACGATGGTTTCCAGAGGGAATCACGTGGAGGTCGACCTAATAGGGCACATTGCTAGCAATGGGGCTGTCAAACTCCATTGCTAACAATCCCTTTCCCCCCTGCAACAAGACATTGGAAGCTGGGAAGTGGTTGGAGAGAGGTGTAAGCTGTAGAGCGCGTACCTCCTTCTTGTCGACCTGGGCGATGCCGGTGCGGCGCATGCGGCGCGTGTGGTAGCTGACGGCGGCCGCCAGCGCCTCCAGCCGCGCCTCCCACGCGCCCAGCCGCGCCGACTGCGCCATCGCCTGGCTGCCGAGCACCATTCATTACCAGATTTAACGCACCATATATGTGTACATGGCGCTTCACTTCTTTTTTTTTTATTTTTATAATGATAATGTAGTTAGTCCTCGGACTTCCTCTTCCTCTTTTTCCCTCTATTTTTCCTTCTACTATGCTCTTAAAAAGGAAGACCGAGGAGTAACTACATGGGACAGATAAAAGAAACACTAGGTGTCATGTCGTATAGGGAGGTCAAGGATATGGCCTGGGATAGAGCTGGCTGGAAGAAGATGCATGAATTAGTTGCACCGACAAGAGGAAACTCTTAAATAAAAAGAGAGAGATGATAATGTCATTGTCAATTGTGATCATCTTCTATTCAGAGTTTATTTTTTTTTTTTTTTTCTTTTTGATCAGTGTATTAAGTCTTCTAACTGAAAAATGGGTATTGGCGACCTGCATGAATGCTAAAGTTGAATGAGGTAAGGGGCCGCCTGAAAATCAGCGCTATATAGGTACATCTCGCTGAAGGTGTGCATATATAACAAAATGTATTGATTTTTTCTCTTTTTGTTGTTTATTTTTACCTGTAATTATTGTTATTGGTAATAATCTATATATCGATTTTCATACCGTGTGCTCCCAGCATAGAATTAACTGTAGGAAACTTTTTACTGTAGGACTCAAACCTCTCCTGATAGAACGATATAAGGTCTTGTCTCAAGTTTCCCTTATTTTGCACTTGTGTAGTGTTTTGTTGCAGTAGTCGCTTATTATAAAGAACACAGAACTAACAAAATAAAAATCAAAAAAATATATAAATTGCCATTCTTACCTGAAGGTATACCTCTCCAGAGAATTATCCTTATTTGGCACCATTACAAAGCACGACTCTTGCAAGTAACACTTCTTTCTGGAAAAAAATACCCAAAAATTCCAGATGTTTTATAACCAAAAAAAATCTAAATAAATAATTATGAAAAATATTATATGTCTAAATGTATGTATTTTTTTTATGGGTGAAAATGGTATGGTAACCCGCCTGCGCTAACGGGATACGCTGGCGGAGCACCAGTGAAGAGTGATAGGTGAGAATGAAAACCAGTTAGCCCATCATGAATTCATCAGGAATTAACCATGATAATTTCCAGGGGGAACCGCGAGGAGGTCGACCTGATTGGGTATATTGCTAGCAATGGGATTCTCAGTCTCCATTACTAACAATCCCTCTCCCACCTAAATGTATGTATTGTGTATTTTAATAAACTTGTAAGCATTTACGAAATTGCAAAAATCTTACAAATTAAAACACTAAATAAATAATCAAGTTATAATAATAATAATAAATATTTTTTATTCAAATAAACTTAATAATACATATATACATACACAAATAAACATTTTTTAATAGGCCATTCTTTTTTTATGAAACTACCGCCCAATTCGGAATGTAATTTCAACTGAGAGGAACAGGCAAGAAATAGACCTGTTGGTTTTTTTTTTTTTAGATAAAAGTCAAGTTTACAACAATAAATTGTGGATAGATAAAATGACTATCACAGACTTCGTATTGAGAAAATAAAGAACTAGATAGCTAGTTAAAAGAACTAGTTCTAAAAAGTTTAAAAAGTACCTCTAAAAAAAATATTTAATTACAAAAATTTATTATACACTACAGGAATTTTTCAATGAGAAAATTTAATTGTATTTGTACCTATTTGTTTCAATGTAATAATGTTTTATTTATTTTATGTTAATCGACGATACATATATATAATGTAAAAATTTTGTTATGTACTTTATGAAATATTTATTAATGTGATCGCTGCGCCCTACCAGGGTTCGTGTCGATTCTTTACCTTTAATAACTTAAGACCTAAATTGTTACAACGTGAAATAGCATTAAATTTACAGAATAACATAATTTGTACTCTATTATTAATTACCCTAGCATATAATTTGTTTTTGTTTTAATGTTATACATATCGAAAGCTATTTATTTTGTATACGCGCTGTATCTGAATTTTTTATGTACTCACCATCACCTTTTTTTGTGAAAGTTTTCATCTGTATAATTTGTACTGCTCGAGGTAAGGGTCCTGGTGACTTGTAATACAGGTTTAAGACCTAGTACAGGCACCAGCTCCCACAAATAATATTGTTAAAATGTTTTGCAAGTTATAGATATTAAGTCCTAAATTGTTTGTGGTGAGAAATATAATAATAAATAAATAAATAAATTAGCACTTATATGTATGTATTAAATGTGATGTATCTTGTACCCAATAATAATTTTGCATGCTTTAGAATATAAGGCGAACATTTGTCAATATCTGTAAAAAACAATGTTCTCGCAAATAAAGAAATCTAATCTAATGATTGAATTGAATTGAACCTACGCGTTTGGTTGATAAAAGTAACTCATGACTTCTCTCTCTCTATCCACCACTTCTGTTGGGTAGCTCTCGATTTCGTATCTGAAATTACATACATACATATATTAAGGTTAGATATATGGTTATATATATATTTTTTTTTAAGTTAAAGAAGCAAACGAGCAGACGGTCCACCTGATGGAAAGCGGCTACCGTCTCCCTCACCAGAGGGAGACTTTGTACAAAAGTCGATTGCTTGTGTAGGGTCCCATTCGTGTTTCAACCGTGAAGCAGTTGTGTTTGCATGGATGTGTTTGGTTTGAAGGGTAAGATATGGCGTGAATTTACAATGTACAGAGGAATAAAATCTGAGTCCTCAGGAATGACAACACATGGGGGGTATCATGGGCGAAACAGTATACTCTGTTATGTCCATGGTACTGCTCATGTCTATAGGCGACGGTTACCACTTTCCATCAGGTGGGCCGTTAGCTTGTTTGTCATTCAAAGTTGTATAAAAAAAACCCTTGAAGACCTGCAATACGAGAAGAGTTGCTTGTGTCTTGCTTAATACATAATGGAAGGGACAGGTTAGCCAAAACGAAAATAGCTGATTTAGATGGTCCGAATCGACGGTAGATTAGTTTCCCACCGGAAATGGATCACAGCCATATTATAATTAACTATTCGTAATTTTGACATTTAAAAAAAAATATATTTTCCGAAATGAATTTCCACTGATGTTTAGTTCAGATTAATAGTCTTTTAATGGGCGATAATGGGACGGTAACCCCGTCTACGCTATTGGTATACACTGGCGAGACACCAGTGATATTCTGACGAATTCAACTAGAATTAGTCACGATGGTTTCCAGGGGGAACCATGTGGAGGTCGACCTGACAGGGTATATTGATATTAATGGGGCTATTTGACCCCATTACTAACAATTCCTTTTCCCCCTTATAGTTTGGATTCACTGTTTCACTTTTTTGTCAATCTATCCCTTACACTCTGTATATAATATTAAAGTTTTTTTTTATTGGATGAAAATGGTATGGTAACCCCGCCTGCGCTAACGGGATACGCTGGCGGAGCACCAGTGAAGGGTGATAGATGAGAATGAAAACAGGCCAGTTAGCCCATCATGATGAATTCATCAGGAATTAACCATGATAGTTTCCAGGAACCGGGAGGAGGTTGACTTGGTTGGGGATATTGCCAGCAATGGGATTCTCAGTCTCCATTACCATTTTCACCCATTAAAAAAAACCTGTAATGTTGATGCAATAAAGTGTTAAATAAAAATAGAGGTATTGGTGATGATATTAATGAAAAAAAAAGTTTTGATCCCTAAAAACTCATCATTATCCCCCTACTAGTAGTCTGTAAAAAATAAAATATTAAAATAGACAAAAAGAGAATAAAAAAAAAATTCTTTCTTTGTCAACTCAGCAGCTAATTAATTAATTATCCTGATCTAATTTTGAGAACATGAAACTTACTTTTTAATGAAATCCAACACATTGGACGCCTCCAACTCGGAGCAGTTCCAAAAAACAACTGCACCCTCACTGAAGAATATGATCTCGCGTGGCTCATCACCAACTCTGTATACAGCATTGGCGACCACCACATCACCTATCTCCTGGGCTTGCAGTCTGAAAACAGAGAATGGATCGTCAATTAAAAATGCATCTATTTCACAACTGTGGAGCATAATTTGTTAACCCTTTGCACTGGGGGGAAAGGGATTGTTAGTAATGGAGACTGAGAATATGCTAGCAATATACCCAACCAGGTCGACCTCCTCGCGGTTCCCCCTGGAAACTATCATGGTTAATTCCTGATGAATTCGTCACGATGGGCTAACTGGCCTGCTTCATCTTCACCTATCATCCTTCACTGGTGCCCCGCCGGTGTATACCGATAGCGCGGGTGGGGTTACCATTCCATTATCACTCATAAAAAAAATCCATTCATTTTACATGAAAAATTAACAAACATCCATCTGTCCTCACAAACTTTTGTACTTTTGCTCTCAACTGAAAATGCATTCCGAATGAGTGATGGAATCATAAAAAAAGTTACTATTAAAAAGTACTTGTAAATATAAACTCGCTTGGATAAAAAATATTATTATTTCAAATTCATAATATAATAGGATAAAAGAATTTAATTTTTATTCATACCTTTATTAACTGCCATTTTATACTATGGTATATGTTACAAAAAGCAGAAATAATCCTAAATAGCATGCATCATTAATATATTTGCACAAATGGCTGTCTATATTTCATACTAGCTACCCACCTCGGCTTCGCACGGGTGCACACTTCATCACATCATATTAGAAATTTCTAAAATTATCAATGTTTCTCTACAATTTTATGCATGTATTATACATATAAACCTTTCTCTTGAATCACTCTATCTATTAAAAAAAACCGCTTCAAAATCCGTTGTGTAGTTTTACAGATTTAAGAATACATAGAAATGGACAGACAGCGACTGCGGCTTTGTTTTATACTATGTAGTGATAACTATGTAAATAACAGTTTGTAAATAAATACAAGTGTTTTGTATACAAGAAAATTATGTATTGCATCATAATCATAAAAACAACTGAAAACCTTACGTTCCGGGTTCGTACAGCTTCTGTTGCAGAAGAGCTTCCTTCAGGCCCTTGAGATCGTATGAATTGGCCGTGGCATACGCCATCGTCAAATAATGTCCCTCTTTTTGCGGCAAATCTGCCAATGCCGCTTTTTTATGAATAGTCTTCTTTTTCAACGGTATACTCGAATTTTCCAATGCCGCAGTAGGATGGATAGCATCACTGGAATAATTTCTAACATTTCCTCTCCGGACAATGGAAAATAAATCGTTTTTTGAAAAGAAAATGTTTGAATTGGTGTAAGCAGTCTCGGTGGAAATAGTTACGTTCAGACATCTTCCCGAAGATGTCCTTAGCATATTAAACGCAATTCTTGATAAATACACTGTCATTGTGTTGATTAAAAAATAAAAGTTGAAAAAAAATATTTTATTGCCCAAGTATTACATAAATTGAGGTTATGCGACTATTATGACAGTTTATTTTTTTACTGTTTTTTTTAACAATTTTTTTAATTCTACCTGAAGTTCTTGTTTTATTATGTCAGTATTACCAGTATTTTATCAGTGTTACCAGTTCTCTAAAATTTGTTTTATTAAACAGTAAAGAAAAAATCTTAAAATGCCAAATATTATTAAGCGAATTCAAGAAAGGAAACTCACAATTTGTTTATTTTTTTTTTTATGTGTATGTTTTACGCGATATGTTCTACCATGCCGAATTCATTTTGATGACTTTTTAATCTATTTACAAAACCTTCATAATTTTTTGAACAATTTTCAGTAACAACTTAACAAAAATTCTTAATAACAACTTAATTTTTTTATAATATATAAAAAACAATATAAACTTTCATTAACATAAGAGATTATCCCCATATTTATAAAAATGCAGGGTTACTATTCTATTATCAACCATTAAAATTGTTTTGTAGTTTTTATAAACACATAATATTCCAAACGGTGGACATAGGCAAATTACTATTTATAAACCTATTTTATCTATTAAAGTGTTTTGTCTTTTTCTTTTGCGATAAATTCTTAATTTGAAAGAAAGTATCAAAACATTTCAATAACTAAAATAAGTTTATAGGAAGTTTAAGTTCTTGTGAATAACATTTGTAGAAAATCGTATTTACTTACGATTCATTTGATTATCGTATTGGAGAATTAATACGCACCTATGATATTGTGAGTGCTAATACATCATCAGATGATTTGCATACTTGTTTACTCTGTCATCGTCTTCCTACCCTTATCCCAATTATTATTTGGGGTAGCCGTAATATGTTTTTTATCTATATTACAAAAAGATTTGGCTTATAGTTTTACAACTGGCCGCCTGCTTGACGTCAACCCTCTTTGGGAATTTTGTCAACTCGTTTGCTCTGTATTATTAAAAAAAATTGTTCATACACAATACAAGCCGGCTATATAGCACTATAAAATAGACATTTATGGTTGTATAAATTAAAAGAAGATTTTTTGTCCTTTTTTTTTATTTCATAATAACATTTCAGTCTATTAATATATTTCCATCCTCAGCCGTAAATAAAGTGTGAAGTTTCCTGGCGAATTCGGGTCCAAGACGACGTGCTCTGGACCCTGGAATGGCCGCTCTTGATACACCAATATCGGCTAGTTCGTTCAAACAATTTGGCGATTGCAGCGCCTAAAAGAAAAAAATATTGTATCTGATAGTATGCTCCTAATTGTGAATACATTATTCTTCTTTTTATTTTGCACTTGACTTATTTAGTAAACAGTCTAAATCTGCATTTTTATCTAATTTACTCGTTTAAAATAAAAGAAGTTACTATAAAAGTAACTATAAAGTCATACAAAGCATCTGTCATATCTTGATGTCACTTATTGCTTTCGCTGCTAGATGGCGTTATATGGAAAAAATAAATTCCAAGAGCAATATTCTACTTTCAATAAAAACCACAAATTTAATATAGTTACCATTATCTTACTCGTCACGTCCGTGTGGTCCCGGCATAGAATAGACCACCCCATCCTTTTCCGTGAGTGTAGTAAGACTAAGGAGGGGTGAGGGATGGGCAGCAACGTCCCTCTTAAAACATCTCCAAAGCCTAACTGATGTTGCCATTCCGCTTGGCAAGTGTGGCAACTACTGGCAAACCTCCCGAAGGGGGAGGCTTATGTTCAGCAATGAACCATTAAGAGCTTATAAGATGATAACCATTACCTTATAAAGTTCGAGCGGAGATTTATAGAGGGCGCACAGTGATCTGGAGGTTTCTAAACTCGACAACGGTAACACGGCGATCATCTGCTGCCACAGTCTACTCAGACCGTTACCTGGATGTAAAAATCGTATAAATTAACCCTTCTTTGCATAATGGTGGAAATTTCTATCATAACATTGAATGCCCAAAAATATATAAAAGAACAAGTTTACTTTAAGTTGATCGTGTCTGGATACCTTTTTAATGGCCATTGCAGAAAAAAAACATAGCTGACATTTTTTTTTTAAATTTTGAACAATTATTATGTTACCTCGATTTATTTCACCAATAAAAAAATCATGCAAAGAAGGGTTAATATAAAAACTGAGATAAACAATATAATAATATAAGTGTTTATGGTTTAAAAATGGATTCATTACACCACTTATGCCATTGTTGTAATTGGCGGAGTACTAGTTAGTGATGAGCATTAAGTCAGGTCAGTTGACCTATCAAGAGTTGATAAGTTCAGTGGTAATTAACTAAGATGGTTACCAGGGGACCATTTGGAGGTCATAGTTACCAGGGGGAACCATTTGGAGGTTAATTTGACATGGTATATTGCTAACAATGGAGTTACTAACCCCCATTACAAATGATTCCCTTCCAACCGACACTAATGAATAGTTATTGTAAACATAATTTTACCATCTTTATCCACTGGTACGGATTTCTTCTTGTCACCTCTCATGTAGAACTCGGCTTGCTCGTCACATGCGCGTTTTGATTTCCTGTAACAAACTGGTATTTATTAGTAGTAATTCATAACGTAGTATGGCAACATTACACTCAACTGTCAATTTTGAACAACAATTTTTTTTTTAATATTTCCAATTGATTATTTAAAAAGTACTCTACTAGCGAACTAAAACGTAAATAACAAAATAATATTCTTATTAAGCTCTCATTGACAATTTGAAAATAGATGGCAAAATTTCAATTGAAAAACTCTGAAGTAGGTGCAAAGTTTTTAGTGTAACCTGTGATTAATTTAGTTCACTAACAGTTAGATTTAGTTCACTAACACAGTACTTTTACAAATTAATCAGGAACATTGAAAATTGTCCAATTGTTTTTGAAAATCAACATTAAAATGGCGTTTCTACACATCAATAGGCTAAAAATATAAACGCTTATAAATATGAAACATCTTACAGTAGCTATCTTTAAAAAGTCACACTCCATTATTTTTTTGGTAGTAGTTTAATATCCTTGACACCAGAGGGTAACCACACTCGCACGACTTACAAGAAACAAAATAAATATTGAATGACGATGAGACATACTTGTAAGGTTCCTCCGCGATCGCCTTCGTGAACTGGACGATGAGAAGCGCCAGCTCGTTGGGTGTGTTCACCACTATCGTGTCCACATCGGCGCTCACCAGTAGATCTGTATTTTTTTTATGAAACTTTGAATGGCAAACAACCTGACGACTAGTCATGAACAGCACTATGGACATATTTTTTTTTTTATATATTTTTTATAATAAATTTTAGAATTAAGCACTAAATAAACATTTCTTTCTTCTCCAGATAAAGATTTGAATTATAATTGGATAAATTAAAAACCTTTAACTGTCCACTGCTGGACATAAGCCTTCCTCATAAGGGGAGTTTTGCCAGAAGTTGCTACGCTTGGCAATCGCAGTTTGGCTTTTAGAGATGTTTTAAGAGGGACGCTGCTGCTCATCCCTCGCCCTCCCTTAGTCGCCTCTTACGACATCCACGAGAAAGGAAGTGGTGACCTATTCTATGCCGAGACCACACGAAAAAGTAAAAAAAATATTAACCGATTTTAAAGATTGTACACCTATAAAAAGCTACATTATCAGCAAGTCTATCTACCAGAGGGAGACTGTACAAAAGTCGACTGCTTGGGTACCTCTGTCCCGTTCGTGTTTCAACCGTGAAGCAGTTGTGTTTGCATGGCTGTGTTTCGGTTTGAAGGGTGGGATATGGCAGTGAATTTACTGGGTACAGAAGAATAACATCTGAGTCCTCAGGAGTGGCAACGCATGGGGGTATCATGGACGAAACAGTATACTCTGTTATGTCCACGGTACTGCTCATGTCTATAGGCGACGGTTACCACTTTCCATCAGGTGGGCCGTCAGCTTGTTTGCCATTCTAAATTTTATAAAAAAAAGGTGATGTATGGCTGTATTTTTTTAACTATCTACTACCTACGTAGCTATACGAAGCCGGAGTGGCTAGCTAGGTCTATTGTACTGAAAAACAGTAATCGTAAATTGTAATACGACTCAGCTATTACCTGTTATGGCCATTTCTAGATCAATTTCCGTTATCAATTTCTTATTGCTGTTTATCGTGTTTCTACCTGACGACCTGAAAGAGGTACAGACAATTAAATTTTTTTACACATAACTCATCAGCTCTGATCGTGTTTTGTCCCAGAAGGGATTTTGTTCAAAAGTTGCCTACTTGATTACCTCGTTTTATGGGTGGGTCTTATAAAATGGTAACCCAATGTGCACTATTACTTTATGCTGTTGGGGCACCAGTGAGGGATGTTGGTGAAGATAGAGCAGGTCAATTGATCTATCATGGCAAATTTTATTTTATACCATGAATGTAGCAAATAAGTTTTCAACCCGTCCGATGGTAAACGAATTCTGTAGCCTGTGGAAGCCTGCAACACTAGGGGTGTCAAGTGTGCATTGCTACCCCTAAAGAAACCTTAATATATCCTTTCTGAAATACCCCATCGTGTAGTCTTTAGGGAAAACCTTGACTGGGAGCTCATCCCACAGCCTTAGCGTTCGTGGAAGGAAATTCTTTTGAAACCGCACTGTACATGACCATTTGGTTGGAGCATCAAGCGTGTAATATATTATATTCATCAGGAATTAACCACGACAGATTCGAGGGCAGCATGCACGTTAACTTTAGATAGATAGATATATAATTTATTTGCATTACTTACAGCACACAAATTATAACATATATAGATATACATAAAAAACGAGATAATATACATGAATAAAAAAAAAATATATAAAGCCGAGTACATTTTTTCCTATTGTGCGTGTGCTGTAACAATACAAAATGGCCACAACTCAGTTTATTGCTGCGCCCTCAAAAGAGCAAAGCACTGATATTCTGTTGCGGCCAAAGGGAATAGGGTAACAATAAAACAATACTACCAGATTATCTATACTCTTCTTTGCAGGGTATATTGGTAATAAATTCCCCCCCCCCCCCCTTTCTCAAGATTGAGTGAAAAATAGTCCCTAACAATAATTTTACCCACTTGAAGTAATCGTTGAGGCCGAATATGACAAGCGTGAGCGGGCAGCTGGCCATGTCGCGAACAGACCCGAGGTGGCACGCGAGACGCCGCCCGGCCGCCAGCTCAGCCGCTGTCGCCGCCTCGCAAACGAACAGCGCACGGTTGCAACGCTCCTTCCCACCACTTAAACCCACCTGCGATTGGGAGGGGATTGTTAAAAATGAGATTATAGTCTCTACGTTTGTTCTACAATTTAACATTTTAATTCTCCATTAAAGCAGTTTTAATTCAAAAATATTGAAAAGTACGCAGTGTGTGCCCCAGCATAGAATGGGCCACCCATTCCTTTCCCGTGGGTGTCATATGAGGCCACTAAAGGAGGACGAGGGATGGGCAGCAGCGTCCCTTTAAAAACATCTCTAAAAGTTTAACTGCGATTGCCAACCCGCCTGCCAAGCGTAGCAACTACTAGCAATACTCCCCTTATGAGGAAGGCTTATTTCCAGCAGTGAACAGTTAATGGCTGAAATAATAATTGAAAACTACCTGTATACCGAGGCCACATCCGTGGTCATGTCGTTAGTTTATAATAGTTTACTCATATTTTATTTATTTATATGTTTTTGTATTATTTTATTTATTTATATACTTTTAATTAGTGTCCGACCGAACTTTCGATTTCAGTTTCGGTTTCGGCTAGTTTCGGTCAGAAATTCTACTTTCGGCTTTAGTTTCGGTTTCAGCCAAAAATTAGCCGAAGCTTTCGGCCGCGCCAAAACTTTGTGTGTGTGTTTGCGTTGTATGTGTGTCTAACTGAAAGTTGTTTTCTTTAAGTTTACTTCCAAGAGTAAGTCATAATTTTAACATGTTTTTACATATAAATATATATGACATATACATACATACTTTTAGTACATAAATACATACTTTTAGTGTTTATTATTATCCTTTAACTATCTGTATTTTTGTGTAAACAATTGTGTAAAAAATACACTGGATTTCAGTACAGAAGAAAAATTTGAAATATGTTTCAGTATGTTTCGGTTTCGGCCAAAACTGAGACCAAGGCCGAAAGTTCGATTTCAGCTGTAAAACCTATTTCGGTCGGACACTACTTTTAATATAGGTATTAGGCTATAACAAAACAAGACGGACTTGGTCCTTGAAGGCGATTTCTTCCAGTCAACCTTGAGAACCCGAAAGGAAAAATTGTCTATAGGCTTTGTACAATCCCTTCCCCAAGAGACGAGCTATCGTTTTATATTTGTATTAGTTCATTTATGCTACTGCGTAAGTCGTATAATTCTATGAATAAATTCTTTCTTGCATTTTTAATTGGACATTGACAGACTGTCTACTATAATACCCTGTAACTGAAATCGTTAACATCTTTTGTGAAGAGTATTCTACTAACGAAAGTGGACATTATTAACAAAGCAATATGGATCAAAATCGAAAAAAAAATTTAATTAGTGTAGGACACTCAAAAGAGACAGATTAAAAAAACTATTGAGTACAGAAGAGAAAAAAAATTGGGACGCTTGATACGACACGACGAAGATATGAACATTATAATAGAAGGTAAGATAGAAGGAAGGAGGGGAAGAGGGAGACCGAGACATAGTTACATCAGGCAGATCAAGGAAGGAGTTGGTGTCGTGTCGTATCAAGAGGTGAAGAGACTCGCTGAAAATCGTAGTGAGGGGCAAGAGCTCCACCGACAAGAGTGCAACTCTTAAATAGGATCAATAGATAGATAGTAGGACATTAATATTTTTTTTTTTATTTTTGTTTCCCGGTATTTTTAACACGAATAAATTCTTAGTTGGCCCCGCTTAGGATTCCGATATGTCTGTGTGCCTGTCCTCACCTGTCGGCCGGCCGCCGCGAGCGTGCGGTGGGCACGGTGCCGCGACCACATGACGAGCGCGGGCTCGCACACGTCCGCGGCGCTCGCCACGCGGCAGCCGGCGCCGGCCGCCTCGCGGGCCACGTCCGCCATGTACCACGCGCCCGCCAGCACTGGGTGCATCTCAATACTCATATGCTTGAATGAAATATAAAAAAAAAATGTTTTTTTATTATGGCCTTATGGGAAATTTGAACATTTTTTTTTTATTTTATTCATACCACACAATCTATTTCTATAATCGTTAATCAATCAATCAATGCTTATGGTGTCCCACTGCTGGGCAAAGGCCTCCTCAGGAATGGCAATGCATGGGGGGTATCATGGGGGAAACAGTATGTGTGTTTACTGTTATGTCCACGGTACTGCTCATGTCTATAGGCGACGGTTACCACTTTCCATCAGGTGGGCCGTCAGCTTGTTTGCCATTCTATGTTGCATAAAAAAAAAACTATTTCCTTCTCGCAAGATCACTGACCAACCTGTTGCCAGAAATTTCTATAATTTTAATATAAAGATTGTAAGGGGTAAGGGACAGGTTGGTAAAAATTGAAATAGTGATTTTAGATCATTATTCTAAACTGAAAACCAATAGAAATTCTTTCCAGAATATGTCAAATATTTTTTGTTTTTTTTTTTTAATTTAAAATCATTTTTTAATTCAAAATATTTTATAGTGAAATACTATGAAATACCAAAAAACAGCAATGTAATATTCGCCTTAAATTCCTGTTACTACTACTATGACATGTGGAATCAGTTGTATATTATAGGTGATAATACGCGCGCGGAATGTAGTCTCTCCACCCGCGCTATCGGCTCATTCCATACACTGAGTGTTCGGCTGAAACCGCGTTGTACGCGACCATTTAGGCTGCAAGGTCAGTGAAGGCTATGATAGGTGAGGATGAGGATGAAGCAGGTCAGTTAGCCCATCGTGACGAATTCAACAAGAATTGTTCACGATGGTTTCCAGGTGGAACCACCTGGAGGTCGACCTAATAGGGCATATTGCTAGCAATGGGCCTGTCAAACTCCATTGCTAACAAACCCTTCCCCCCAATCAGCTGTATAAGGTCAACGCCACAAGCATACGTAAACTACCTACAAAGAAGCGCCATTGAGCACGCATTGTAGGTATCACACGTCATGTGGTTGGTAAAATTTTAAATACATTGCGCGGCGTTAAAACTAATCATCGTTATTTAGTCAGCCTGTGTACTATTTTAAAGTGTTTAAAAGAAACAAAACAAACCTTCATACACTCTCCAGGCTTAAATATTTTATTCATCTCTCTGTCTGCAGCTCTAGCCGCTTTACTTTCAGCTATTCTCTGCTTTTTAGCTTGCTTCTCTGCAGCATTACTTTTTTTCTTACTTTTTTCTTGCAAACTACCTGTTATAATAATTCTTGTATTGTCTATTAAATCTTTTTACATTTATATAAGAGTGTTCATAACAAAATATGGCAACGTTGTAATTATTCAATAATTTAAAAAAACAATGTAACATTTTTCAATGTATCAGAAATTGATTATTTAAAAATTGCTTTTATAGCAAACTAAAACATCTATCATAGAATATATTGCATATACCAGAGGGAGACTTTGTAAAGTCGATTGCTTGGGTACCTCTGTCCCATTCGTGTTTCAACCGTGAAGCAGTTGTGTTTGCATGGTTGTGTTTCGGTTTGAAGGGTGGGATATGGCGTGAATTTACTGGGTACAGAGGAATAACACCTGAGTCCTCAGGAATGGCAACGCATAGGGGGTATAGTGGGCGAAACAGTATACTCTGTTATGTCCATGCTACTGCTCATATCTATAGGTGACTGTTACCACTTTCCATCAGGTGGGCCATCAGCTTATTTGCCATTCTAAGTTGTATAAAAAAAAATATATACAAGTACACAAAAAAAAATCAATTACAAAGCAAAACACTAACCAACACTCTTCCTTCCCATCTTCTTTCGACCGCTAGTGGTTGCGCTAACTTCTGATGCTGTCCCACTACTTGCAGTTGATGTTTGTGACCTGGACGGAGCTGATAAATCTATATATTCACCTGAAATTTATAAGTAGCATCTTAGTACTCAATGGTTGAGGGATGCTGCCCATCCCTATCAAAAAGGCACCAAAGCTTAACTGCTGCAGTTGCAAACCTGCCTGCCAAATGGAGCAACTACTGACGGTCCACCTGATAGAAAGTGATAACTGTCATCTACAGACATAAGCAGTACTATAAACATAACAGAGTATACTGTTTCACTCATGATACCCCCATGCACTGCCGTTGCTGAGGGCTTAGGTTATTCCTCTGTACCCTGTAAATTCGCTGCCCACCCTTTAAACCTAAACACAGCTATGCAAACACAACTGCTTCAATGTAGAAACACGAATGGGACAGAGATGCCCAAGCAAACGACTTTTGTACAAAGTCTCCCTCTGGTAATGATGTTGATGATGTGTGGTTGTTATAGTACCATCAATTGATTTCACAGTTGAATACATCAATATACAACCCAAATTAAATAGGGGGGGAAGGGATTATTAGTAATGGAGACTGAGAATCCCATTGCTAGCAATATACCCAACCAGGTCCACCTCCTCGCGGTTCTCCCTGGAAACTATCATGGTTAATTCCTGATGAATTCATCATGATGGGCTAACTGGCCCGTTTTCATTCTCATCTATCACCCTTCACTGGTGCTCCGTCAGCATATCCCGTTAGCGCAGGCAGGGTTACCATACCATTTTCAACCATTACAAAAAAAACCCCAAATTAAATGTTTAAAAATCATGATTCAACTTACAAGGTACTTCTTGATCGTCCTCTTGAGTCAGATCCATAATCTCAATGCTATTACTATCGTCACTTTGTCTTTTATGCCTTTTCGATGTCATCTAAAAATTTCATTGTTATAAATGACGATATAGTTGCATCATATATTTAGATATTATTCTACTACGAATTAATCAATACAATAGAGCAATATTACGGGGAGAAGGGATTGTTAGTAACAGGGATTAACAAACCCATTGCTAATAATATACCCTTTCAGGACGACCTCCTCGCCGTTCCCTCTGGAAACCATCACGACTGGTTTATTGTTGAATTCGTCACGATGAACTAACTGATCTGTTTCATCCTTATCTATCATCCCTCATTGGTACCCGCCAGTGTATGCCGTTAAGGCAAGCAGAATTACTATTCCATTATCATCGATTTAAAACAATATACAATAAGGAGCAATGTAAATAAAATGGTTACAAGAGAGTAATAAAATTCAGCAATTGAATATCTATTAAAGTTTACAAAATTTATATTAAATGTTTAAATAAACTTACCTTATAGAAAACTAGTAATTTGTAAAAAATATCTCTATTAAATCCCTCTATTAAATAGTGAAAAATATTTCATTTAATATGTTTATGTTTGTTTTTGCTTTGTTTATATAAAACATGCTAAAAGTACCGGTACCAACGAACTCCCATCAAACTTATTTGACAATCAATTGACATTGACATCTTTCATTTTAAGTTTTTGACACTGACATATTTAGATGCCATTTTATTTATAGTTCCGGTCAACTGAGTAAAATATGATTGTTAGTACAATTAAATTTAATAATTTTAATAGCAAAATAGTTATAATTAAATGAACAAGAATAATAAATTAGGTAGCAGGCAGCTTAGCCTGTGCATAAAACTGTTTTTAGGAGAAATTTCTGATTTTCTACAGCTAAAATCTGGAATGATCTTTCACTTCCTTCACTTCTTTCCTTTGCTTGTTCAAATGTCTCTTAGGGGGGGAAAGGATTGTTAGTAATACGGACTATCAGTCCCATTGCTAGCAATATACCTCTTAAGGTCGACCTCTACGTGGTCCCCCCTAGAAACCATCGTGCTGAATTCCTGGTGTATTCAAAACACAATGGGCTAACTGACCTGCCTTTTCATTCTCATCTATCACCTCTCACTGGTGCCTCGCCAGTGTATACCTTTAGCGCAGGTGGGGTAACCATTCCATTATCATCAAAAATAAATTCAAATGTCGCAAATTTCTTTCAAAGGTTTAACAGGTTTTAAACAAGTGAAGAACTTGTTTCATACATACATACATATCTGTACTTTTATATATATATATATATATATATATATATATATATATATATATATATATATATATATATATATATATATATATATATATATATATATATATATATATATATATATATATATATATATATATATATATATATATATATATATATATATTTAATATATTATCACATCCTAAAGTAAGCGACCTGCACAAATGCTAAAATTAAGTAAGTGAAAATGAACGCTATAAGTAACTGAAAGTGTATATATATAATCAGATGCTCTGAGGGTGCCCCTATTAGAAGCAAATTGACTTTTTTTCTGTTGTTATTTGTTTTAACTGTGTTTTATTATTATTATTCGTAGTAAAGAATCTATCTATCTATTTCTACATGTAAGACTGAGATGCTACTGTTCTGTTTTAATCTTACAAATGGCAACAGATATGTGCTTGACCCGAGTCAATCTTTTTTAAAGGTGATAATAGAATGATGTTTACCAGAGGGAGACTTTGTACAAAAATCGTTTGCTTAGGTACCTCTGTTCCATTCGTGTTTCAACCGTGAAGCATTTCATGGGGGTTTCATGGCGAAACAGTATACTCTGTTATGTCCATGGTAATGCTCATGTCTATAGGCGACGGTTACCACTTTCCATCAGGTGGGCCGTCAGCTTGTTTACACATTCTAAGTTGTATAAGAAAAAAAAAGTTTAAATTAGTCAGGTCTGTTCAGGGGGAACCTAAGAGTGTGGAAAGAGAATAGAGGTGGACCTGATAAGACATTTATTATTATATTGATATGATAGCAATGGGGACTAACCTCCCAATTCATAGCAATCCCTTTCCCCCACCATAATGGGTTCAAATATGCTCTGCGAAATATGGCCATGAGTGTTACGTTCGTCACTACATTAACTTTATTTTTTATACAACTTAGAATGTTGTATTAAAAAAAAAATTATTTTTTATCCGGACAGAATAATTTATTTCTTATTCTTTCTGCAGTAATCTTTTAGAGGGGACAATAAAGTCACCCAACAAAACAAAACCCTCCTTTCATAGTCAAATGTCCAAATTGAACTTCAGGCTGTAGCTGAAAATCAATGGTTTGCTTTTAAGCAAAACTATCACTGATCTGTAGCCTATTTGGGTCACTGCGACACACATGGCGAAAACATATTTCCATACTTTATCTTTTGTTTTATATATAAAAAAGTGTAAATAATCTGATTGTATAAACTCATTTGTTAATTTACGTGTGTCATAAATGGCTCAAATAAAGTGTTTACCTATCTAAGTTCCAATGGAAAACAAATTTACGCATTTCAACAAGCATAGAGACGTCTCATTCGTAAATTAAATGGCAGTAATATCCCAAAAATAGGCGACACTACAGAAATCTTACAGAACAATAAACGGGTTCATTTGACGGGCGTACAAAGCCAGCCGCGCACCGCTGAGCTATTGATTTCCCATAAAACGCTTCAATAAATCATCCTGGCAACCCTTGCTTGAGTGCTTTTAGCTTTTATTTACAAGTGCTAGACTGCCTGGCGTCAGTAATAAGATTTCATTTTTTTTTATTATAACTAAATAAATTATAATTACTCCTCTCCATCCAAAGATTGCCTGAAAGAGATCGCTCTTAGCGATAAGGTGGCCCATTGTTTTCTCACTGTGATTATTTCTTGTAATTATTTATATTTATAATAAGTTTACTATTGTAATCTTTTGGAGGAAACAATAAAGAGTATCTATCTATCTATCTATAAATAGATAATTAAATACAGACAATTTAGGTAACCTATTTCTTCTATATATGTTTATAAGTTTTTTTTTTTTTAATTTTGCATGCCTGATTATAGCGAAATATATATATTGGTGGAGAAGGATTGCTAGCAATGAGTACGTTAATCCACATTACTAGCAATATAATCCATCAGATCGACCTCCACAAGTTTCCCCTGGAAATCATCGTGATTAATTATCGTCAAATGCATCACAATGGGCCAACTGAACTAACTTCATTCTCACCAATCATCTCTCACTGGTGCCCCGGCAACGTAGTACAAGTGGCGTTACTATTTCATTATCAAGCATTAAAAAATGTGTTTTCATTCATAACTGTATTTTCTTATTTACCAATCGTAGGACTTACCTGTTTATAATTAATATTTGTTAATGTACATGTTATTAGGAGTCATTGTTTTTTATAATAATGGCATACATAAACGAGAGACATTTTATCCGCAGATAAAATCTGTGTTCGACTGGTCTTCCCAGGGCTTTAAGCCTAGCTTCTAATATTTAAGTCTGCGTTATATTGTTTATAAACTTTAACCTACTTTATTATAACCGACAAATATTAATGAATTGATGGTTTATTTTTTTCTTTTCACAAAGATTAGTAAAAAATACACATCTGTAATATCTCTGATTTTGCAGGTGTGAAGGGTCAAATGGGAATAAGAAAATAGATATCTTCAAAGGCATTATATACATATATATGTGTTATGAGCACTATTCCAAGCTTAGCTTGTCGTTATATCGTCTATGTTTCCAGGAGAAAAAAAATACATAAAGAAAAATAATGATGAATGTGGAAGAAGCGAAAGAGGTTTGTTTGAATCGAAGCATTTGGCGTTCCATTGTTTCTGCCTACCCTAATGGGAGACAGGCGTGACAGATATGTATGTATGTATATGTAAAAATAATATCCACCTGTGTACGAGGTCTGTCCACGGAAAGTTCGTATAAAATTTCTGGAATGCGAGTTATAAAAGAGGAGTGGGGAGGACAGGTAGTCACTTACGCAGTAAAAATATTGAATTAAATTTAAAATCTTTCTTCCTATATATCCTAACAATGCTTGATGTTCTGGTCTGACCGCCGTGCGCTGTAGCGAGTGAAAACAGACAAGGCTTGTCACGCCATCTGTGAACTTTTTACCATGTTTCTTAACGAAACCTATTCCGTCGAGAGATGGAGCCCGCTTCCGTTGAAGAGCAGCGCGTCGTAATCAATTGTTTCTCTCGAAACTCGGTCTCAGCAAGAATGAGATTCACGTGAAAGCAAAGAGTGGAAGACAATATATCCGGGGAACCACGAACAAAAAAATCTAAAGAAAATTTGCTCAAATGTCAAGAAAATGTTGATTGTTTTTTTCGATGTTCTGTGGATTGTCCATCTAGAATTCGTCCCTCCAGGCCAGACAGTTGATGGAAAATTCTACTCTCGATATGCTCAGACGCCTCAATGCTCGTATATGGCACGATTGGGACAATTCGTCCAGAATTGGCGCGAGAGGGGCGTTGGATTCTTCTGCCACGACAATGCCGGATTGACGGTGCGAGAGTGCCCACACCTCTCTTGTTGTCCGTGAGTTTTTGATCTCTAAAAATCCGCCGGACTACGGTGACCGAACATCCCCCCTATTCGCGGACAAGTTGGCTCATCCGTGTGACTTCTTCTTGTTCCGCTCCACAAAACGCAAATTGGTACTTCGGGGGCTGGTCATTTGGGGGACATAAATGAGATAAAAAAAGCTACGACGGCCGGCAGCTCGAGCCGCTGAAACCCGTACAACCAGAGGACTTTCAAGGAGCCTTCTCACAGTGGACGCACAGGCATTGGCCTTGGCACAAGTGCATTATGTCACAGCCCTATGTGGCCTGAGTACTTTGAAGGGGATAAAATTGATGTACCTGAATAATTGTAAAATAAAATTTTTAAAAAACTTTTATACGTACTTTCCGGACAAACCTCGTATCCACCACAAACATATTGTCTGTGATATCCACAAATGCATGGGGCCAGACATATTTTTGCATATCAGTTATAAAGAAGTTGCATTAGCGGGTGTCCATGGACAGTGGTAGTCACATACGAGTAAAAATATTGAATTAAATTTAAAATCTTTCTATTTATATATCTACTATATTTCACGACACATTCCACTTTGATGCTAGTCGCACAGAGTACTTTATTAATTTAAAAACAACCCTTCAAAAGTTGTTTATTAACCTGACTACAGTGCGCTGTAGCGAGTGAAAACAGACAAGCGACTCCGCGATCCCGACCCAACAGACATGTCAAGGGCTTGAACTTTTTACTCCATGTTTCTTGTCCCTCACAACCCTATTCCGGACGCGACCGAGAGATACGAGGGTCACAGATTATACGCGAGATATGGAAATTGCGAAATTATTACTAACTCGTGTCGTGGAACCCCTGCACGAAATATGTATTGAGAATTGGTTGTAGGTACGTGCAGAGTAGACCTTCGCTGTCTCTATGTGTGTGTTGATCCAACTGAGATTCACAGAGGGAAGGGATTGTTCGTAAAAGGGAAGATTAGACCCTTTTGCTATCAATATACCCTATCAGGTCGAATTCCACGCGGTTTTCCCCTAGAAACCATGACTAATTTATCGTGAAATTTGTCTCGATAGGCTAACTGACTTGCCTTTTCATCCTCACCTATCATCCTTCACTGGTGCCTCGCCAGCGTATACCGTTAGCGCAAGTTGGGTGTTATCATTCCATTACCATACATTAAAAAAAAACAGATTTACAGCCGTATGTATATTGAGGGGAACGGATTAGCCGTGCCTACCTCAGAATTGTCTGGTACCCACCCTAGAATATGGAGCTTTCAACTATATTTCAGAAAAAACATGACTGAAAATATATAAACAAAAAGCTGAGATTTCGTTTTATGGAACGCTAGATTCTAGGAGCATACTTCTTTACTATACTAGCAGATCCAGCGAATATTGTTCAGCTTCCCACTATCCACTAAAAGGGCCATTTCTCAAGTTGAAACAAACGTTTGCAAAATCTTACTAAAATCGGTAGAGCAGTTTCTGAGATTAGCATGCTCGAATATTATACCCGCCATCTTCAGGGAATTCATCTTCTTACCCTGAACTAAAACCAATACAGCCGGATACAATGCTGTCTCAAAGGAGCACTCAGATTATGGAATGTGAAAGCTTCCTGCTGAGGTTTTCCCTCGAGACACAGTGTAGATTTTTTCAAAAAAAGCGCGGGTTTCTTCGAGGTCTTGTAGATGTAATCCTTTCGTGACAGGCGTTCTTAGCGTTTTCTCTCAAACATCATCATGTCATAATTTTGTCAGCCATAAATTGTCCACATCTGAACAGTCTCGCCATATGGGGGGCCTTGCCAGTAGTTGCTACGGTTGGTAAGTAAATTGGCAACTGCAGTAGGTCTTTGGTGATGTGTTTTTGGTAACGCTGCTGCCTATTCCTCGGCTATTAAATTTCCTTAGTCGCCTCTTACGACACTCACGGGAAAGGAGTGACCCGTTCTATGTCGGGACCGCACGGCATCTAAAAGATATCTAGTTTAAGTAAATAAATATATATGCTAGGATAGTTTTTTTTTTTTTATAATGGATAAAATGGCATGGTAATCCCCCTTGTGCTATCGGCATACACTGGTGGAGCACCAGATGAGAGATGATTGGTGAGGATGAAAAGACAGGTCAGTTAGCCAATCGTGACTAATTCAACGGTAAATTAGTCACGATAGTTTCCAGGAGGAACCGCGTGGAGGTCGACCCGATAGGATATATTGATAGCAAAAGGGACTAACTTCTCCATTACTAACAGTCCCTTCCTCCCTCTTGCTAGGATAGTTGGACTGACATAGTCAATACAAATAATATGTAAGCACTGGAGATGTATCTGTAAAGAAAAATACAATTACACAAATTTTTCTGCAATCACTTTGATATCTGCAAGTCATTGTGCTTAATACTATTTTAAGAAGGATGACATCATGCTTTATTTGACAATCAGACAAAAAAAAAAGAATATTGGATCAAGCGCGGTAGCACGTTAATGTCAAATTCTATATGAAACGAAACGAATGTGCAAACAATTGTAAAATTCTGGAACTTTTTGTATTGTGTTTGCTCTGTGTTGAGTTGAGGGCTGAGGGTTCCGTTGTCTAGTCCCTCCTACGAAGTCCTGTCTGTGTCCGATTCCGATTCCTGCAGTCTCGTTTTGTTTACGAAGGGGAGTGCCCGTCGCGCGACGCGTCCGTCGACCTCCCGCGTAATTGCGTTTCATTTTAAAAATAAAACGAAATTCTTTTGGTTTACTGTAAAAAAAAAATAATTATATTCGTACACAATTATATTTAATTGATTCAATAACAACAAATTCGAGTTATCAAAATAAGTTTTGTCGGCAGCGGAGTGAATCAAAACAAATAAAATTTCACAGCGCATTTTGTTTTCAGAATCAAAAGCGGTTCCGTTGGACCAGTCAAACGACTCGCATGTTTAATATTTATATAATAGAAACACAGTAAAATAAACATATCAGATGATTGGAATACATGTGTAAGCATTTTTACAGAGTGATGCTAGTGTGAAATCTTTTCTAAAATGGACTGGCGCGAAAAACTCTTCGGGAAAGTGCTTGTGAAGTGCGAGTCACCGGGAACTCAAAACGGCCAATTCGAGTTAGTGCCAACTTTACAAGGATTGGGCGATTGTGTCGAAGAAGGGGATGGTGCTGTGTGTGGAATTTATTTTTCATTCGCGAACATTAGCGACACAAGTGATGATTTTGGTGTACGTCTAGAGGAATTGTACAAAATAGTGCAACCGCGGTTGAAAGTGGTACAGGTGGTGCTCTGGGCTCATGTTGGCACACCTGAAGGTCCGGTGGAGAGAGAGGCGGGTTTCCGTAAGAGTTTGACGGGAAAGCCGTGGTATGCTGTGCCTTTTCACGATGTGGATACTAAGGTAATAATACTTACCTGAAAAAGGGAATATTTTAAAATGTTTCTATATATATATAATAACTTAAGATGGCAAAACCAGGTTTTTTTTTTATTTCGAAACATAAATACTAAACTGATTTTGATAAAATTTCTATGGAACCAACCTTTAAATATATCCTGTCAGAGAAAAATATTTTTTTCCAAATCGGTTTACAACTATTATTTTTATATGTTATGCATATGCATGTCTATACATCGATTTACAACTAACGGAGTTATGAGGTAACAAATGTAAAAGAAAAAACAACTGAATTCAGGTACTTCTTCATTTTGAAGTCAGTCGAAAATGTAAAAAAAATAAATTGAAAATGAAGCCCGGATGTAGACTCGACTAGCAGTATTAATTTATGCACCCATTCCTGCAGCCTCATTCCCGAGAGAGTAAACATTACAACATAGCTGGAAACTGCATACGAGAAAGCATTATGCTATTTCGAAAAGTAGTCTCCCAACATATTTTAATTAAAAATATTAAATGCTATTCTATAAAAAAAAAAAAAAAAAAAACAATAAATCTACTTGTCTTTTTCTATCCTAAGTAGACATGGGTAGATTTTTTTTAATGGATGATAATGGAATGGTAACCTCGCCTGCGCTATCGGTATACGCTGGCGGGGCACCAGTGAGGGATGATAGGTGAGGATGAAAAGGCAGGTCAGTTAGCCCATCGTGACGAATTCCACTAGAATTAACCACGACAGTTTCCAGGGGAAACCGCGTGGAGGTCGACCTGATAGGGTGTATTGGGTACCCTGATAAGGTCAATTAGACTCGGTACCGTGGACATAACAGAATATACTGTTTCGCCCATGCGTTGCCATTCAGAACTCAGGTGTTATTCCTCTGTACCCTATAAATTCACGTCATATCCCACCCTTCAAACCGAAACAGCCATGCAAACACAACTGCTTTACGGTTGAAACACGACTAGGACAGAGGTACCTAAGCAAACGACTTTTGTACAAAGTCTCCCTCTGGCAAATTATAAGATTGCTTTCAACTTAATAATAAAAAAATGTCGACATGATCGAGAATCAAACTCGATACATCATTTATACAGGACATAATGCGTACTACACCGCCACGAAGTCATCACAATGATTCGAGAGAGCCTAAATTTTAAATTATACAACCTAAGAAGGAGGAATCCAAATAATTCCTAATGGAAATTTGAATACTGCACAATAGTAGAACAAGAGGCGTATTCAAACACAATGAAAGACAAGTAATCCCATTAAAATAATAAAACGATCTCCGACTCTATTATAAATGAATTTTACTTATCTATTTACTATACAACAAAAAATTAAAGTTAATATACAATTCCTTAAATACTAATACTATTATTATAAGTAAGTAGTCTCCCAACGCACCACACCGAGGCAGCGTACCCAAGATACTGGCGGCATTACCTCTTTGGATTGCCAAACTTATCTTTTGGGCAAAGTAGCTACCAACTCTCGGGTCACCAGTAACCTCGATGAGGCGCGCTGCGATCGTCCGATAAAAATTCTTTGCATCTGGGCCCCACGGGCACATCTTTTTTTTTTATACAACTTAGAATGGCAAACAAGCTGACGGCCCACCTGATGGAAAGTGGTAACCGTCAGCTATAGACATGAGCAGTACCATGGACATAACAGAATATACTGTTTCGCCAATGATACCCCCCATGTGTTGCCATTCCTGAGGACTCGGGTGTTATTCCTCTGTACCCAGTAAATTCACGCCATATCCCATTCGTCTCTACAGCAAATGGCAGAAAACAATAAGACCCCAATATGTGAGTATTTACGCCTCTTTATTGTTTCCGCTGTCACTGCCGCAGCACCCGAACAAGAGAACGATCTAGATAGACGGTTACCACTTTCCATCAGGTGGGCCGTCAGCTTGTTTGCCATTCTAAGTTGTATAAAAAAAAAATGACTTGGAGCTAACGCATCCCACACCATTATAAATTATTGTTTTTGTATCAATTTTTAGCCGAAACTTTGTTCACGTGACCGGGGAAAAGAATAAAGCGCAGAAGTAAATAAATATTCAATTTGAACACTTAAACTCGCGGTGGGTAATTAAAATCTCTAGCCGCAAGAGGCCCTTATTTCAACTCAAAATCCCCCATTGCTACGAGAAAATTATACGTCTGAGAATTTACGGGGTACTTAACTTCTTAGCCTCTGAATGGTTAGTGAATCGACCTAGTAGGAATGAGTGGGGAGGAGAGATAATGTTAATAATGGGAGTCACCAGAGGGAGACTTTGTACAAAAGTCGATTGCTTGGGCACCTCTCTCCCATTCGCGTTTCTACCGTGAAGCAGTTGTGTTTGCATGGCTGTGTTTCGGTTTGAAGGGTGGTTTATGGCATGAATTTACAGGGTACAGAGGAATAACACCTGAGTCCTCAGGAATGGTAACGCATGGGGGGTATCATGGGCGAAACAATATACTCTGTTATGTCCATGGTACTGTTCATGTATATAGGCATTGGTTACCACTTTCCATCAGGTGGGCCGTCAGCTTGTTTGCCATTCTAAGTTGTATACAAAAAAATCTTTCACTGTTAGCAAGGTTCCTATCCCTGGGCGCTATAGACCACTTTTTATTTTGGAATTTTTTTTTTTTTTAATAATTAGCCACAGTAAATTGAAGACGGTAAAAATTCTATAATCAGTCAGTAGACCGGAGATTGCCTCGAACATTCAAACTTACAATCTTTACCTCTTTATCATATTAATAATAGATTATCACATAACCATTTTCCATCAGGCGGATCGTCAGCTTGTTTGCTGCTCTAAGTATCATAAAAAGTAATATAATCATTTAAAAACATACATAAATAATAATTGTGAATCTCCTCTTTTGGAAGTCGGCTAAAACTAGCTAAAGTTTACAATATTAAAATCTCTTAAAACTCTTTTACAATATTAAGACGGGTGGACTGTTACTGAGTGGCGGTGGCAGTCTACCATCTTGAGGTAAATGCCCCCTTTATGCGGGCCCCGGATCCTGAATGGGTCGGTTCATTCAACGTGCACCCGTGGAAGGGCCGTAATTACGGCGAGGCCGGGGGCTCCCGTCAATACTGTGTATCACCCTAAATTACTTTCCACCCCACTTTCTCTTGGGGCGGTTTTTTACATACACAGGTGCGCTGTTACGTTAACATTGGGATTAAGCCGGGCCATTTGTTGGCGCAACATTTTCTTTACCGTAACGTATTAAACTTTTTTATTACTTAACTAGAAATAATCTTTTAAATCCTTTTCAATCTGGTTTCCGCCCTGGTCATAGTACGACGACTGCTCTTATTAAAATCACAGACGATATAATTAACTGTCCTAACGTTATTGATTTTAGCAACGCCTTTAATACTGTTGATTTTGATATTTTATTAGAATTGTTGGCCTCTCTCAACATATCTCCAGTGGCAATTGACTGGTTTCGTAGCTACCTGTTTGGACGTCAGCAGCGCATTCGTATTGATGACGTTTTGTCTTCTTGGTGCCATACGTCTGCTGGCGTACCGCAGGGTGGCGTCTTATCTCCTCTTCTTTTTGCCTTATTTATTAGCACTATCTCTTCTAAACTTCAGTCTTCCTACCACCTTTATGCAGATGATCTCCAAATTTATTCTCTGGCCCCTCTCGCTGATATCGCTTTAGCAATATCTACTGTTAACACTGATCTTACACATATATCAGCCTGGAGTAAATCTTATGGTCTTGTTGTAAACCCTTTAAAGACACAAGCCATCATTATAGGTAGCAGGCTTATTTCAAAAATTTCCTTGGAGAGTCTCTCGCCTCTGATTTTTGATGGAGTTCTAATAGATTACAAAAAAAAAGTAAAAAATCTTGGCATTATCTTTGACAGTACTTTATCGTGGTCTCCGCAAATTTCAGAGGTTAGCAAAAAATTTTTTGCTGTTACTAGCGCCTTGAATAGATTACGCAATTTCCTTCCTGTTACCACCAAAATTGCGCTTGCACACTCCTTACTCCTGCCCATTCTTGACTATGCCGACTCCTGTTATTTAGACCTTACTGAAGAGCAATTAAACAAGCTTGAGCGTCTTCAAAATTTATGTATTCGCTTCATATTTGGTCTTCGCAAGTATGATCACATTTCTCAATTTCGTACTCAACTCAAGTGGCTCCCTATCCGTTTTCGTCGTAATTTACATATCCTATCTCTCCTTTACGCGATTCTTTTTAACCCCATTGTTCCTGATTATCTTAAAGACGATTTGTGTTTCTTAGTGAGGCCAATGGCCAAACTTCACGCAGTGTCAATAATCTCCGTCTCAAATTTACTAACTTTCTTTTATTAATAGTTCGTCTGTGGAACTCACTACCTACCTCTATACGGTGCGCTCAATCTCTCGCTAGTTTCAAAACCTCTGTTAAAGCCCATTATCTCTCCCTTTAAGTAACAATTTTTTCCCATATTCTATCTTCATCTTCCAGTGTCACTCTCTCCTGTTGTATGTGTACTTTTAAGTTTGTGTATGTTTATGTATGTATTTGTTTATGTATATATATGTATATACATGTATATGTATATATCTTTGTATATGTTTGTTTATATATAATTAGTACTAATATAATAGTGCTCCACCTACCCTTTATTTTTCTTTGTTTTCTCAATGTTCTCTACCCAAAGGTTGTCTGGAAGAACACTTAAGTTAAATGTGTTTACTATTCTATAAATGGTGCAATAAAGTGTACATAAATAAAAAATAAATAAACTCTTGAGATGTTATAATTCAACTGTATAAGGTTTCATTTGTTTATCAAACACTAGCGACCGACCCTGTCTTTGTGTAACATCCATATATGTAAATATTTGATAATAAAATAAAATAAAACATATAGAAGCCTGTCCTTATAAAAAAATCCCTGCTCTATCGGTATACACTCACAAAGTACTAGTAAAAGTTGATAGAAGAAAATGAAAGGCAATACAGGCAACACTAAAATTGATAATGATACTAAAAAAAAAAAAAATATGAACAACTACATTAAATTACATTAAAATAAAATAAAACATATAGAAATAAAAAAAAATCGTTAAAATAATTAAATTAATTTGGAATTTAATTAAATTGATGAAATTTAAATTGAATTATTGAAATCTATATGAAAATTTAAGGATCCTCGCTTCTAACTGCGACCCGTAAGTAACCCCGTGCAAACTGAAAATCTGCGTTGAACGCACGTTAGGTCAGCAAAAGCTGAGTTTGTACCTATTGCCAAGCATACGGGTATTTTTTTTTTTATGAATGATAATAGAATGGTAACCCCGCCTGCGCTATCGGTATACACTGGCGAAGCACCAGTGAGGGATGACAGGTGAAGATGAAAAGGCAGGTCATCGTGACAAATTCAACGATAAATTAGTCACGATTTTTACCAGGTGGAACCGCGTGGAGGTCGACCTAATGATTGATAGCTATGGGAACTAACCTCCCCAATACTAACAATCTCTTCATATATATCTTATATAACAGACTTTGTACATATTCCAAAATAGATATCCGACCGATATAGGCGATATCGAAATGCGTGAAGATCTTTTTTCCGCTATCAATGTCCAGAGAAACCCAATATATAGATATCGGATCGGTATCCATAATACCCATGCCTACATCTACGTATGGTAGGTAATCACTGAAGGATGAAATAAACCCTCCTAAATGAGTGGCACACGAAGCCAACGATGGAATCTTTATTGCTAGTATGAGATCTATCTATGAGACAAAATGAGATGGCAACGTCCGCTGTCTCGTTCTTTCTCATATAAGCATTGACCGAAACTGTTCTATCATAGACATAGTATAACGTAAGATATTTCTCGATAAATTCGTATGTTATTTGTCGATGGGGCAGGTCAGTTGATCTAATGAATTGGAACGTATACTCTGTTATGTTAATGGTACAGCTCATGTCTATATGTGACGGTTACCACTTTCCATCAGGTGGGCCGTCAGCTTGTTTGCCATTCTAAGTTGCATAAAAATGGTAACGAATTCTCTAGAAATTACCCCCATACCCCTTTCTGTTCTCATTAATACTCCGGTAACAAAAAGCGCTCTTAATAAGTCAAATTATTTCAAATCCACGGCAGGCTCTCATTATTGGTGAAAACAAAAACTAATCCAGACAGTAAAACTAAAAAATAATAATTAATTTTAAACTTTCGCGTATTTAAAATACACATATTTTAAATACATAATCGTTGGCAATAAAAAAGAAAGTATGTACATACTATTTACCAGCAAAAGTGTTTTTCATCGCATTAAGTCCCGATTGTGTATATTAGACATATTTAAAATTAAAAAAAAAATAGTAGCTAAAAATCAAGCAATGTTTTTATACTTTATAGAGCCACTAGTTTTTACTTGCGACTTTGTCCGAGTGGCCGGAGTATTTGATTGACCGATATTCGAGATCTGACATTATAGAAATTTTAATAAAAAATAAAAATTTTCGAAAGATGAGCAGCAGCGTCCCTCTTAAAACATCTCCAAAGCCTAACTGCGACTCCCAATATGTCTGCCAAGTTGGCCAACTACTAGCGAAACCCCCAAGGAGAAAGCTTATATTCAGCTGTGCACAGTTAAAGGCTGGCATAATGATAATATTAAAAAAAAAAAATATGTAACCTTATATTTATGTTACCAAAGATTTAAAAAAAATAACTGTTGAGTTTCTTACGGACTCTTCCCAACTAATTACAACCTAACAAACCCTGCAGTAGATTAAAAAAAAATGACGATATAAAAGTGCTTGTAAACAAGTCTATTTTAATAAAGATGGTTAGAATGTGTATTTGAAAAAACTTGGATTGGTCGCCTGGTAGCGACTGCTTTTAACATAATAGTTACTGTGGTGAATTACTATTTATATTGTAGGTTTAATTAATTAATGAAATATATTATTTATGCATCATTTATATAAGTATGTATCTATATAATACAATTTTACCTTTTGCTGTTAAATTGGTTACACAGGTTACACTCTGGGTTTGTTGCACGCGTCCGTGTAGCCTTACTTCAGGTTGCAGCTGAAAATCAGTGGTTTGCTTTTAAGCAAAACTATCACTGAGCTGTAGCCTATTTGGGTCACTGCGACACACTTGGTGAAAACATATTTCAATACTTATCTTTTGTTTTATATTTGAAAAAATGAAAATAATCTGATTGTATAAACTCATTTGTTAATTTGCGTGTGTCATAAATGGCTCAAATAAAGTGTTTATCTATTTATTATCTATCTAAAAAAGAAATTAAATTTGATGTCTAGAGTTACTCATGTACCTACATAGCATTATATATTTCATTCCTTTGTCTCAGAAAGTTAGTAAAATATAGGTATACATTTTTTTTTTTTCGTTTTAGATACAAAGCGATATAGCAGAGCGCGTAAATAACTTTGCGTTAACAATACGCCAAGGGGGTGCGTCGCGCCCCATTTATAATGTTATCTTTTTAGTTAAATAAAATAAATTACGATCTTTGGCAATAATTTGTTACATTTTTGGAATCTTATATTTCATTCGGGGAATTTATGCAAATGAAATACAGCTATTTTTCGAGAGAAATTTCTAGACTTTTTTGTTTTAATGTATTTCTGGGATAAAGAAATTATCTCACGGCTTTGCCCTTGTGAATTAAAGTAGACAATATCATATATTATACCATATGTTAATCTAGGATAGATCATCATTATTATGATATTAGCCATCAACTCTCCACTGCTGAAGATAGGCATCCTCCATAAAGAAAATTTTGCCAGTAGTTGCCACGCTTGGCAGGCGGGTTGGCAACCGTAGTTAGGCTTTGGTGATGTTTCAAATGAGACACTGCTGCCCATCCCTCTGCCATCAAGTTCCTTTCTTCGTCAATTACGACACCCACGGGACAGGAAAGATAACCTTTTCTATGCCGGGACCACAAAAATAAACTATATATTTGTATTAAAAGCAATATGTTAAATATTCCCAGATGAAATGTAAACGTACGAGTCTTTATCCATTTTCATATTTGTAATATAACAGATCTTCGCGCTAAATTCCTTGTGAGGTAAGCAGCGGGTCTACCATGAAATGAAATTCCGAAGTTTCGGACTCAATTTCGTGTTTTTGTTCACACCTAAATCGGGTCAGTAAATGGAGCTTAACATTTCGTTCGTCATACATCCTACCATAAAAGTCCCAAGGAATAATATTTTCATATTTTTAATGTTTTTAAACGGCAAGTATTATGTAATTTTAACATCAAATTTGTGTTTTGTTCGGCTCCGAAATTTCGGAAAACATTTCATGGTAGGCCCTCAGATATTGTACTCGAACCAACGAACTCCATCCGTACTCTTTCGTTCTCTGACTCCGTTTATTTACATAAGTGATTACTAGTTTTTGCAACACCCTTCTTCAAACCGGGAATACATTTATTGCCCAAAATAAAAAGTAGGTATGCATACGTAGAATAAGTAATAAAACCTTATGTCCTACAAAAAAAACTTCTATTGCGACAAAACCAGTTATTTTCATCTAAAAATTAAACTATTAAACCGTTTTTTAATAACAACTTTACGTAACCAATCTGTAAGTATAACTGCTTCACGACAGAAACACGAATGAGACAGTTTTTTTTTTAATAGGTGATAATGGAATGGTAACCCCACCCGCGCTATCAGTATACACCAGTGGGGCACCAGTGAGGGATGATAGATGAGGATGAAGCAGGTCAGTTAGCCCATCGTGACGAATTCAACAAGAATTTTTCACGATGGTTTTCAGGGGGAACCACGTGGAAGTCGACCTGATAGGGCATATTGCTAGCAATGTCGAACTCCATTGCTAACAATCCCTTTCCCCTATGACACAGAGTTACCCGAAAAGACGACATTTATTCTAAATCTCTCTTTGATAAGATGGTTACAGTTTTAATACATATTTACAGTGACATCTATGTACATTATGGAAATTGGACTTTTTGTTAGAAAGCTCAAACATCCAAAGCTTTTTTTTACAAAAGTTGTAGAACACTCTAAATTTGGGAGTAGGGATCCCACTAAATTGGTTGTACCGAAATGTAAAACTTCTCTATATCAAAGGAACTGCTAATTTATGTCTATTAAAATTCATAATAATATTCCCCCGCACTTCAAACGATTACCAACTTTAAATCCCAATTACAAAAATGGTCAATTGACCATTGTTTCTATTCAATTAATGAATTTATTAAAATTAAAAGTGAAATGAGTAATTCATTAATATTATAATAATATTGTTGACACTAATCACAGACCTACTAATACATACATACATACATATCTGTCACGCCTGTCTCCCATTAGGGTAGGCAGAAACAATGGAACGCCAAATGCTTCGATTCAAACAGACCTCTTTCGCTTCCTCCACATTCATCAATCTTTTCATACACGCTCGCCGTTTACGGGTACTTTTAATTTGGCCCTTCTTCAGCACGTCGCCTATTGGGTCGACATACGTCCGTCTAAGGCGGCCCCTACCGACATCTCCATTCATTCTTGCTCGATAAATCTCCTAATACCTATTAATACGTATTAATATCAAATGAGATGAAGTACATTAATGGACATGAAATCGTATTTGACATTTTTTTTATAAGAATTGTTATATAATTTAATATTGTGGCGATATATGTGGACTTAATATTATTTTATCTATCTGTATATTTGCCATATTTCTTGCAAATAAATATTCATTCATTCAATAAAAAAAAAAAAACTTTAATGTAGACGTGACCACGTAAATGTGTTCGATATTCAAAAGGAGTACAAGATCAAAGTCAAAGGTCAGCGCACCGCTGTCGACTGCGCACTGTGCAGGACCTACGATATTTGCGTGCAAGCTCATGATTATTCAGATGGCTAAATTAAGCTTAATCGCTACCAACGTGCGTGCACGTGTTCGATAAGCTTCGCCCGGGAATATTCTGCGAACGATTTAATCAAATTTCTTTTAGCTACCATGAAAATTTTACTGTTAAACAAATGACGCATTTGAGATATTTTTTTTATACAACTTAGAATGGCAAACAACCTGACGGCCCACCTGATGGAAAGTGGTAACCGTCGCCTATAGACATGAGCAGTACTGTGGACATAACAGAGTATACTGTTTCGCCCATGATACCCCCCATGCGTTGCCATTCCTGAGGACTCAGGTGTTATTCCTCTGTACCCTGTAAATTCACGCCATATCCCACCCTTCAAACCGAAACACAGCCATACAAACACAGCTGCTTCACGGTTGAAACTCGAATGGGACAGAGGTACCCAAGTAAACGACTTTTGTACAAAATCTCCCTCTCGTGATCAACATCGTATTAAAAATGAACATATATTTTAAAATTAAGATTTTTTCCCCTAATCTTTCGAAATACAGTCAAATAGTAATCAGTCTAAAAAGACGCCAACTTTACCCATACTCAATACCCCATTCAAATCTCTTCAACCATTTTTTTTATTGATGGGTAAAAATAGTACGCCTGCGCTAACGGGATACGCTGACGGAGCACCAGTGAAGGGTGATAGATGAGAATGAAAACAGGGCAGTTGGCCCATCATGATGAATTCATCAAGAATCTACCATGACAGTTTCCAAGGGGAACCGCGAGGAGGTCGACCTGGTTGGGTATATTGCTAGCAATGGAATTCTCAGTCTCCATTACTAACAATCCCTTTCCCCCCTCTCATCAACCATTAGAGCACTATGAGGCATCTAAATTCCTTTACACCTTTATACCTCTTAGTATACAGGAGGTATATATATATCTAGTACTAATACAATTTGAGAATCCTGACCCGAATAGTCCCTACTTAATTAACTCGAATGCCCCAAGTAAATGTGTGAGCAAATAAACTTAATGTTTCACATCTAAGGGAGGCTCTAAGGAACAGAAGTTCTCGTGATGTGATCGAAATTTAAGACGTCTATTACAGAAACAGTCAAATATCTGTTAGAATTTTACGAAATAAAACGAATTTATATAATAAAAAGTTCAACCTCACGGTTGAAACACGAACCCTTCAAACCGAAACACAGTTATGCGAACACAGCTGCTTCACAGCTGCTGTGTTTGTATGTATTAAAAATAAAATAAACCAAACAAAATAATCTTATTGTACACAACTTTTGATAATTAATGCTTCTTTTTGAAGGAGTTAAGCCAGGGGGGGATACAAAAGTTGATGGTCTCTGTCCCATTCGTGAATTTACAGCTGCTGTGTTTGTATACGGTTTGAAGGAATAACACCTGAGTCCTCAGGAATGGCAACGTATGGGGGGTATCATGGGCGAAACAATATACTCTGTTATGTCCATGGTACTACTCATGTCTACAGGCGACGGTTACCACTTTACATCGGGTGGGCCGTCTTGTTTGCCATTCTAAGTCGTATAAAAAAAAATTCAGCCTTCATATCAGGAAACTGTCCAATCTGTGGCAATTGGTGACAAAATCTATATATTATATTTGTTCTGGCAACCCTATTCATAGCAAACTATGTGTATGTGCCTCTTTTAATAGTGGAAATATTTTATCATATCCCCGGAGCCGACCGTCATTGTCTATGCATTGTTCGGCTGTGCATTGTTAACCCGACGCTGCATTCCTGTGACAGTAGCTGCTATGGTTTGAAAAGAAATTATGTTTACAAACTATACAAATAAAGTAACATACTTCATTCAAATCACTAGAGAGAGAGAGAGAGACTGTCGTCTACACCTCTCCCACTCGTATCTTTAAGGGCAAACAGCTGTGCTTACATGGCTATTTTTTTATGGGTGAAAATGTAATGGTATCCCCGCCTGCGCTAACGAGATACGCTGGCGGAGCACCAGTGAAGGGTGATCGATGAGAATGAAAACAGACCAGTTAGCCCATCATGATGAATTCATCAGGAATTAACCATGATAGTTTCCAGGGGGAACTACGAGGTTTGCATGGCTGTGTTTCGGTTTAAAGGGTGGGATATGGCGTGAATTTATTGGGTACAGAGGAATAACACCTGAGTCCTCAGGAATGGTAACGCATGGGGGGTATCATGGGCGAAACAGTATACTCTGTTATGTCCATGGTACTGCTCACGTCTATAGGCAACGGTTACCACTTTCCATCAGGTTGTTTGCCATTCTAAGTAGTATAAAAAAAATAACAGATATGACGACCGTAACAAAAATGAAATATAAACAAAATATATAAAAAAAGTGCTTGACAAAAAACAATACGTGGGAATTCCATTTATTTGTGTATATGTTGCAACCTAAAAATGAATGTGCCGAGTTCACAAGATAGATAGATAGATAGATAAAAAACACATACAGCATGAAACAGTATACTAAACTGTTGTACTGATTTGAATGTCCATAAGAATAGGTACTAAACATATTTAATGATCTATAGGCGACGGATATTACCACTTTCCATCAGGTATCATGGACGATAATATACTCTGTTATGTCCATGGTACTGCTCATGTCTATAGGCGACGGTTACCGCTTTCCATCAGGTGGGCCGTCGGCTTGTTTGCCATTCTAATTTGTATAAAAAAATATTTTTTTTTATACCACTGAGCTAGCAAACAAGCATACGGCCCACCTGATGGAAAGCGGTTACCGTAGCCAATGAACGCCTGCAATACCAGAGGTATTACGTGCGCATCGCCGACCCTGAAGAAACCTTTTTACCCTACTTTTGAAGAACCCCATGCTGTAGTCTCTTGGGAAAACCTCGGCAGGGAGCTCATTCCATAACCTGAGTGTTCGTGGGAGGAAACATCTCTGTTTATCTCTGTTATAACATCTGAGTTTAGACTTTTGTTTTGAATATGAATGGCGGACACAATTCAGCGGTTGGTAAAAAATAATTGACTTTTCAACTGTTTTCCAAAGCATCGTCTAAGGGATCGTCTAAAAAATTAACTCCGCTTTTCCTTTTGTTGGTTTGTTTATTCAAAAGAGAATTCATTATATATTAAACAAATTTCTTTTTTAATTTATTATCAAATCCTAAAAGGTACACAATTCGTCTGAATATTATTCTTTTTTAATTTATTTTTGTACCCCAAAAAGAGATGGTATTTAATTTGTCTGGTATTTATTTATTTATTCTTTATTGCACAATAAAACTTTGTACAAGTGGCGAGTTTAATGCCACATGGCATTCTCTACCAGCTAACCGTTAGGTGAAAACAGAAAGCGTATGAAGGGCAGATGTGGTGAAAAATATAAGACATAATTATACCAACATGGTATTCAACATTTTGTGTAGCGATTATGTTACGCGATTACATGGCTAATTTAAAACTGATTTTCATGAATCTTTTTGTCATCGATAAGCTCTTTTGTTGGTCTTATCAACCAACTTCAAAAGAAATAGGTTCTCAATTATTGTTGTATTTTTTTAAGTTTGTTACCCAATAAATCCATCATTTATAAACTGATTTCGAAAAATCTTTTCTATTTAAAAGGTTTACACTTTTAAATTAGTCCCATAGGAATTATATTAAAATCGATTTAGTAATTTGTTTTTGAAATATAAAAAGAAACTGGTTTCGTCACGAATGGAGATTTTCGGAGAACACAAACTTAAATTATTTACAATAGTAATATAATTTTTAAAGCTTCTTTTTTGTAAATGTTTAATTTACAAAAAAAAAAAAAAAAACAAATCTGCTGATTAGTTAAGGAACAAAATTGTAAATTAAATATTTATCATATTATATAAAAATAAATAGGGGATCAGGGAAATCGGTACGTTTTATCAGTAAGCACTTATGTATAGGCACTTTAGCACTATATCCGCAGAGTGCCACTCACGCCGCCTTACTTATATTAACGATGATCATTTGTTTCTGCTCACCCCCAATAACGGTGACAAGTATGATCATAGCGCTTAATCCCACCACTCGTCCCACCCCCATTGTTGCGAACAATGGCAACACGAGACAAAAGAATTACAAATATTAACCCGTTGCCGATTCGGCGCTTTGATACGTTTGCAATTTTAACACGATTTCAGAAATAAAATTTCCAATTTAAAAATACAGACGACTATGTCTTTACTAACTTTTTAAATTGCCGTGGCTGTCGTACGAGGCGACTATAGTACATTACGGCAGCGGCCAGCAACTAAGGCATTGATGGACGAACGTGCAAATGTGGGCCGAGGCGTAGCCGAGGCACACATACGCGAGTCCACCAATGCCTAGTTGTGGCCAAGGCTTGTATAGTACTTTTCTCAAACAATGCGCGGAAATCAAAAATACAATTTTACTTTTTAAATTCAATGACGAATAACGAACAATAATAATTTTTCACGTGCCATAATTTTTTTTCTTGTCTTTTTTTTTCAATACAGCTTTCTATTTGCAAGCCAGTTCGAAATTTAAATAAAACCTTTTATTAGTTACCTCCTTGGTAGCCATGTTTCGAAGTAAAAGATCATTCCAATTTTAAATTACAGGACAGATATGAGTTTATATAGTAATTTATTTGGCTGCAAATGGTATTTAATATCTCTAAGAAGATTGTTAAAATAATGCTCACATTTCCAAGCCTGTTTGAGAAAAGGGAATTTAATGGTATTTAATATTCGAAGACCGGGCAGCAGCGTCCCTCTTAAAACATCAATACCTAACTGCGGTTGCCAACACGTCTGCTGAGCGTGGCAACTACTGGCAGACCCCCCCCCCACTTCTAGAGTAGGTCTATGTTAACAGTGAAGAATTAACGGCTGATATGATGACGTAATGATGATGATGATGATGATGATACCAAATTTAATATTTTTTTATTCTCTATTGTACACAAAACATAATGTTAAACACAATTCATTTTAAACATAATGTATAGAGGCGAGCTTATCTCTAATAAGAGATTTCCTCCAGCAAACCTTTTTATGTAAATCAGATGTTATTTAAATTTTTTTTTTTATTCTTTATTGTACACATTAGTAATACATAACAAAGTATATAATGGGATTTTTGGATAATTGGCTTTGGGTTAATTAAAAAAGGCGTTTTTAAGATTTTATTAAGAGGACAAATTACAATACAGGTTCATAATGGCAGCGCAGATGAGAGAGAAATAGAGACGATAATGTCTTCTCTGTGAGGGAAAAGAGATTGTTAGTAATGGGTAGTAAAAAATCTTAATTCCCCATTACTAGCAATACACCCTATCAGGTCGACCTCCTAGTTCTAGTGGAATTAGTCACGATGGGCTGGGGAGAAGGGATTACTAGTAATGCGGACTACCCGTCCCATTGCTAGCAATATACTCTGTCAGGTCGACCTCCACGTGGTTCCCCCTGGAAACCATAGTGCTGGATTCTGTATTCATCACGATGGACTAACTGACCTGCTTTTTTATTCTCACCTATCATATTTCACTGGTGCCCCGCCAGCGTATACCGTTAGCGCAGGCGGTTACCATTCCATTATCATCCATTAAAAAAAAGGTGGGCTACTGGAAACTATCATGGTTAATTCCTGATGAGTTCATTATCATCCATTAATCTAAAAGTGCTCCGCCAAATCCCGTTGGGCTCCAAAAAAACGGACCTGTTTTCATCCTCACCTATCACCACTCACTATTGCTCCGCTAGTGTATACCGATAGCGCAAGCGGGGTTACCATTCCAGTTTCACCCATTAAAAAAAAATTGTCTTCTCTGTTACGCAATTCTTAGTAGTGTGGCCATTACAAAACGTCCATCCTGGTCCAGTTAAATGATTATTGCCATTTAAAAAATCAAATTTAACAAATATAACACAGTTTAACTCTAAAGGAGTTCTCCTCCAGCAAACCCAAAGTGGAAAGGAGCATTAATGTCAGCGGATACAGCAGTATACAATATTGTGACAATTAGAGTAATTGGTTAAGCTGTTAAGGCGATATAAGGTAACAAACAAACTCACTTTCACATTTACAATGTCAGGATGTGGAAACTTTACCAGAGGAAGACTTTGTACAAAAGTCGTATACTTGGGTACATTTGTCCCATTTGTGTTTGTACCGTGAAGAAATTGTGTTTGTATAGCTGTTGCGGTTTGGTGGGATATGGCAGTGAATTTACTGGGTACAGAGGAATAACACCTGAGTCCTCAGGAATGGCAACGCATGGGGGGTGTCATGGGCGAAACAGTACACTCTGTTATGTCCATGGGCGTCATGTCTATAGGCGACGGTTACCACTTTGTATCAGGTGGGCCGTCAGCTAGTTTGCCATTCTAAGTTGCACAAAAAAAAACTTGGTATAATCTAAAGTCAAGGGAGACTATCGCTGAATCTGAACACAATAAACATGGCTACCTTACATAGATTTAGAATACGATTAGACGGTACACTAAACGAGTCGGATAGGGTTGGCGTAATCGTTCAAAGTAATTTAGCTAGGGTGGCCAGCGGGCCGGAACGGACCGGGCGTTCCACGGGGGCCGCGTCTTAATCTTGCACTTCGCAAGGGTTTACCCTAACAAACAATAATCCATTCAGTATATACTACACTAGCGACCCGCCCCGGCTTCGCACGGGTGCAATGTTTTTTTTTATACAACTTAGAATGGCAAACAAGCTGACGGCCCACCTGATGGAAAGTGGTAACTGTCGCCTATAGACATGAGCAGTACCGTGGACATAACGGAGTATACTGTTTCGTCCATGATACACCCCCCATGCGTTGCCATTCCTGAGGACTCAGGTGGTATTCCTCTGTACCCTGTAAATTCACGCCATATCCCACCCTTCAAACCGAAACACAGCCATGCAAACACAACTGCTTCACGGTAGAAACACGAATGGGACAGAGGTACTCGAGCAATCGACTTTTGTACAAAGTCTCCCTCTGGTAAAATGATGATAATAAATATAACATAATATAAAATATAAAAAAATGGATAAAAATTAATGCTGTATTGCTTAAAATCACTTCGTAAATAAGCCATTTTTCCCGTAAAATGTAAAGGATAAAAAATGGTTATTGTAGGTTATCCTTAAAAGATAAACATATACCATCGCGGACTTTTTTGTTGACCTTTTCAAGGTGTACAATACTGTAGTACATTATTTTGATTTATCTCGTGGGGTTCAGCCAGCGTTTGCAATGTAAGCGCAAAAAAAAACGTGTTTATTTACGACATCACATTAGAAACCTCTAAATTTATCAGTGTTTCTCTACAATATTATGCATGTATTATACATATAAACCTTCCTCTTGAATCACTCTATCTATTAAAAAAAACCGCTTCAAAATCCGTTGCGTAGTTTTAAAGCTTTAAGCATACATAGGGACGGATAGACAGCGACAGCGACTTTGTTTTATACTATGTAGGATGTTCTGTCCTATCTATTCTCCTTTAACCAATGGTTGTCAAATTCAAATGATCTTTATTTAAATTGACTTGTTTAAAAGCACTTTTAAATCCTCATTTTTTTATGATTCTAATACAGGGTTCGGGGGGAAAGGGGTTGTTAGTAATAGAGACTGAGAATCCCATTGCTAGTAATATACCCAACTGGGTCGCCCTTCTCGCGGTTCCCCCTGGAAACTATCATGGTTAATTCCTGATGAATTCATCATGATGGGCTAACTGGCCTGTTTTCATTCTCATCTATCACCCTTCACTGGTGCTCCGCCAGTGTATTTTCCCGTTAGATTCGTAAATTTGCAGGCTGTTACTCAGTTACTCTTTAAAATCTCTGTTAACGTTGTTATTTATGACTTTTCCATTTCATTTTCACCCATAAAAAAAATACCTGTTTATTCATAAATCTCCTTTACAGGGTACAGAGGAATAACACCTGAGTCCTCAGGTGAAACAGTATACTCTGTTATGTCCATAGTACTGCTCATATTTATAAGCGACGGTTACCACCTTCCATCAGGTGGGCCATTAGCTTGTTTGCCATTCTAAGTTGTATAAAAAAAATCTATACTAATATTAAAAAATTTCGTCGTGTCGTCCTGTCATAGAATGAAACATCTCATCCTTTCCCGAGGGTGTCGTAAAAGGCGATTAAAGAAACTTAACAGTCGAGGGATGGGCAGCAGCGTAAAGTTAGTAACAAAATGAAATTTTTAATTAATTCATTGATTTCCCATCAATTATTAGCCAGTGTACATTTCATCATTTTCTATTGGAACGAACTATGCTTGTCCATACAAATCTATCCTTAAAAAGGTACCCGATAGGGTTGTCAACACTTTATCGCCTGTTTATTTTTCAAAATAAACTATAAAAATATTACTTACCGGAGGGAGACTTTGTACAAAAGTCGTTTGCTTTGGCACCTGTGTCCCATTCATGTTTCTACCGTGAAGCAGTTGTGTTTGCATGGCTGTGTTTCGGTTTGAAGGGTGGATCTGAATATGGCAGTGAATTTACAAAGTACAGAGGAATAACACCTGAGTCCCCAGGAATGGCAACGCATGGGAGCTACGATGGACGAAACAGTATACTCTGTTATGTCAAATATTATTTTACAAATATATTATAATACAGTTGGCAACCCTAGTACGCGTTATTTTGCCATACCTACTTAAACTTGCAGGTTCCCTTAGCGCCCTGTGCATAGATCTCGTAGGTTGACGTTTGCTCAAGGGCACTTCAGCCCCTCTTTCAGTAGTAGGGCCGTTTTCAATGACGTTTACATTGCTTACACGAGCTAAACAGCACCTTATAGCCACCAGAGGTCGTTCACCGCTGAGATTTTATTTTTTTATTACAACTTTTATTTTTGAAGGACTTTAGAAAGAAAGTGACTCGTCTGTATTTTTTACATCCTTATCCTGTAACTATTATAAATGCGAAAATTCGTAAGAATGGATGTTTATTACACTTTCACGTATTAATAGATTTATTTATTTATTTAAACTTTAATGCACAGTAGAATACTATGTACATTTGACGAATTTAACACCGGATAGTGTTCTCTACCATTGGGCAAACAAAGAAATAAGTAGGCGGTGCATTATTATATATATATATATATATATATATATATATATATATATATATATATATATATATATATATATATATATATAACAATAATGGTTATAACAAAAATGTACACAGACGGATTTATCCCTTAAAGGGATTTCTTCCAGTCATCCTTGAGAATCCCAAAGGAGAATGTATTTATAGTGTTTATATCCATATACCATAAAGCATAATATATATGGTGCAAATATACTATAAATTATATATAATACTATAAATAATAGTTCACATTTTAAATCAAAATAAATAATTTTAAAACAAGCTAAACGACTCGGCCGATTTTGATAAAATTCCTATAGGAGAATAACAAAAATACACCCGAATTGAGTACTTCCTACTTTTCGTTCCTCGTTTGCTCTGTATGTAGTAGTTAATAGAGCAAACTATATTTGTTAATAATTATTTACAATATATTATTTTATCTGTTAATTGTACTGTTTGTTTCCCAAAATGAATTCCAAAAATGAATAAAATTAAATAAATATAAACATATAAACGAGGGTACAGCGATGGCAAACAAAGATGGAGCCATCAGCCCCATTAGTTATCTGTCATTTCCACGTCAATGCAGCTTTTAGCTGATTGCTTTCTGCCATTGTGAACAAGCGTCCTGTATGCTCGACACTTGTACAAATAAACTGTGCCTGTAGATAATATATCTAGAATCAGTGTTTACAAAAGATATAATAGAATAGGAAATATTTATTGCCAGAAACACAACTACAAAAAAAACTACAGCCTAAATGGGCGCGTACAACGTGGTTTCAGAAATGTTTTCTCCCACGAACAATCAGGGTATGGAATGAATTCCCTTCTGAGGTTTTCCCAAGAGACTACAGCATGAGGTTCTTTAAAAGAACAAGGGTAAAAAGGTTTAAACAGTTATTTTGATCTAAAAACTTTTAAATCCTAATTTTTCTATGAATACGGGCTTCGGAAAATTGTTATCTGCTGAGAAGAGCCCGCAAGAAACTCAACAACTACAGTTTTAAATAAAATTTAAAAAAAAACTTTATGTGTATTTATTTAAATGTGCTATGTCTATGGCCATTAAAAAGCCCGTGTATGATCCACTAACACCATGCACATTTGTCATTCAAGTAATCGTTTAGCGTGTAACAGGTTTTGTTCAATAAAGGCTGTTTTTAATAACAGTTTTAAACTTATTAAAAGGCAGATCCAAAATATCCTTCGCTATCTTATTATAACATTTAATGCCCATTCCCATAAAAGACCTATTAACTTTTAAAAATAAAAAGCTAAATACCTAAATATTGCATACAGGTAGACCCTCAAAAACTTATTTCTTAGCATTATTTCAGTGGACAAATTAGACTTATACAAAACCTGGTTATCTCCAAACTCCGAAAATAACCACATAAGTAGCAATTAACTGGCTTCCGGCGCGGTCGCCGACGGTTATTTTTAACTTTTTAACTGGCTTGTTATCCAGACGGTCGTTTGACTTTAACCCATACATGTGGATTTCTATCTATTATACATATATGAGTGAGATAATTAACATTTGCTTTTAACCAACTATCCTAAAAGTAGAGTAATGAACGAATGAGTTAATAGAAGAGTTATTTGCTTTTATTCATTTATTCATTAAAATAATTATAATATGATGACAGTAAAAACGAAATCAATGTTATTTTTACTATTTTATCAAATGATTACTTTGTACAAATGTCGTCTGCTTGGGTACTTTTGTCCCACTCGTGTTTCTGGAGCGAAACAAACGTGCTTGCTTGTTTCGGTTTGACGGATGTGGAAGTGAAATTACAAAATATGGAGCATAGAACATAACAGTCCCCAGAAATAGCAACTCATGAGGAGTCACGGTATACTCTGCAATGTCGAACATCTTATCTACAATGTTTCTGGCAAATAAATTCCATTTCGTTTCGTTTCATTTCCTTTTATTTCCTTTAATTTTCTTTCATTTCGTTCCCTTTCGTTTCATTTCTTTTCATTTCGTTTTATTTCATTTCACTTCGTTTTATTTCATTTCCATGATGCTGATGAATATACGCGACGATTATCACCTTCGGTGGCAGAAGGGACTACTAGGTAGTAATGGAAAATAACAACCCCGTTGCTACCCTATATATATACCGTATCAAGTCGATCCCCATGCGGTTCTACCTGTAAACCTTGTTAATTCTTGTCGACCTATTTTCATTCTTATCTATCAGATGATAGATAGAGAGAGATCTCTCTGGTGTACCGTACCGTACAACATACACCGATAGCGCAGACGAGGTTACCATTCCATTTTCACCAATTAATCACAATTTACGAGCCATTATTTACACTTATTACACGTATGGTCCCGGCATAGAATAGACATAGCCGCCCCTTTTTACCCCGTGGGTGTCGTAAGAGGCGACTAAGGAAGGCCGAGGGATGGGCAGCAGCGTCCCTCTTAAAACATGTCTAAAACCTGACTGCGGTTCCTAATCCGCCTGCCAAGCGTGGCAACTACTGACAAAAAGGAGGCTTATGTCCAGCAGTGGACAGCTAAAGGCTGATATGGTGATGATGAAGATGATTTACACTTATTGCCATATATGGAAACAAAAAAAAAATTTAGTTTCTAATACCACTTTAAAATTTATTCATCTATAGCAGCCTTTCCCAAAGTGGGCGATAACGCCCCCTTGTGGGCGCTACAGGCTTAAAGGGGGGCCGTAAGAGATCCAGAAAAAATGGGGGCGTTGTGTAGTGGCTTGGGGGTGATTTGCTGATCTTAATGTAATAGTAATAATGGATTGGTAATTAGGTCTTCCCTAATTGTATAATTGTTACTTAGTACACATTGACGCTTATCTGTGAGAGCTGTATACACCTTTAATTGATGTGTTCACATGGCCTTAAGCTTGGTAGGGAGGAGTGAAATGTTTTTGTTCAGGTAAACTTAGATTTAAGCATTTTTGAATAGTAATTTTTCACTTTTTACTTACTTATAACATTGTGCATTGTCTGCTTAATTGTTTTGAGCATATTGTTGGTGTGTCTTTTATAAATAAATAAATAAATAGGGGTTTTTAATTAGGTGAAAAAATGGGGGCGCTAAAAAATTTTTTTTCTCAAAGTGGACAGTAGATAAAATAAGTTTGGGAACACCTGATCTTTAGTTAGTTAGTTTATTTATTTGCATTAAACATTTTAAAATTATTACAAAAGCCACTTGGCACTATTTTGGCAGCTGTTTAATTGCCTTAAAACATGTGGATATGCAAATACGTTACATTTTATAAAGAAAAAAAAAGCGAAAAACAAAATTATAGAAAGCTACCAACCAGTAAAATGGGCTATATTTTATATTAAAAAAAAAAAAAGAAGCGTGCGCAACTGGGGCGAATCGCTAGTACAGATTATCTTAATTACAGTTAATACATACTTCTCGTCAAAGCAACAGTCATTAAGAGTTCATTAATCGTTAATTGTCAGAAAGTTGCGGCTTTGTGGCTACCCATTTATCGGTCCATTGGCACGTGCTACGCAGAGGGGTCAGCAATGGTTCAAACTAAGGATGGATAATACATAGCATTAACTGTATATTTTAGTTGCAATATGTATATACTAGTCCAGTAGCAAATAAATTGAATGTGAAAAAGACTATTTCCGCGCTTAGCCTCTTATTTGGGCCGTTGTGCGTATGATAACAAATATATTACAATATTATTTTTTTTGGATAACACACTTTTAGCAAATATATTAAAAGTGTGTTATCCAAAAAATAATATTGCATAACAGACTTTAGACTTTTAACATATTTATTTTAGAACATCTCTAAAAGCCTAACTGCGGTTACCCACCCGCTTGCCAAACGTGGCAACTACTGACTAAACTCCTCTTACAAGGAAGGGCTTGTTTAGCAGTGGACAGTTAAAGGCTGATACGAGAGGTAGACTTTGTACAAAAGTCGTTTGCTTGGGCACCTCTGTTCCATTCGTGTTTCAACAGTGAAGCAGATATGTTTGCATGGCTGTGTTTCAGTTTGAAGGGTGGGATATGGCGTGAATTTACAGGGTACAGGGGAATAACACCGGAGTCCTCAGGAATGGCAACACATGGAGGGTATCATGGGCGAAACAGAACATGTCTATAGGCGACGGTTAACACTTTCCATCAGGTGAGCTGTCAGCTTGTTTACGATTCTAAGTTCTATAAAAAAATATATAAAAAAAAAAATAAAACAGAATACTTCATATAATGATACACGAATGACACACCTTCAAGAAAAGAGCATATTCCTTTTTAAAAGGCCGACAGCACACCTGTAATGCCGTTGGTGCTGTGGGTGATCATGGGCGGCGGTAGTCACTTACCATCAGGTGAGTCGCGTGCTCGTTTGCCCCCTGTGTTGTAAAAAAAAAACAAATGTAGGTAAAGCCACGGGAAACGTCTAGTGAGTTATATAAACATGGCGTCAAAATTCAAACGTTCTGTCATAATTCTATTAAATCGGAATAAAATAAATATTCGATTAGGCAATAAAATACCACGGGCTCTCCGTAAGTAGCAATTTATTATTCTAACCATGAGTACCAGCTATACGCATGGCGGACGTGATGCGCGTAGAAAGATTAAAAGATTTAGGTTATCAACAGACCATGGGACAGGCGCAAAGTACCAGTGTCATTTATAAGCAATACAGTTCTCTATACTCGCCTGATAGATTTTTTTTTAATAATATTAAAGATAATGTCCCATAAAAAAATACATCAATTTTGATAAAACCAGTTATTTTGGACTAAAAAATAAACTACTATGTATCCGCTTCATATTTGGTCTTCGCAAATATGATCACATTTCTCAATTTCGTGCTCAACTCAAGTGGCTTCCTATCCGTTTTCGTCGTATTCTGCATATCCTGTCTCTTCTTTACGCAATCCTTTTTAATCCTGCTGCTCCTGATTATCTAAAAGACTGATTCTTGTTTCTCAGTGAGGCTAATGATCATACTTTACGCAGTGTCAATAACCTCCGACTCAAATTTCCCACTCATTCTTCTTCCTTTTATTTTAAATCCTTTACTGTACAGGCAGTTCGCCTATGGAACTCACTACCTACCTCTATTCGGTACGCTCAAACTCTTACTAGCTTCAAAACCTCTGTTAAATCCTACTACCTCTCACTTTTGTACTATTTTCCTGTGTTCTCTCTTCGTTTTCCTTCGTCATTTTTTTTCTGTTGTATGTGTGCTGTTAAGTATGTGTATGTTATGTATATATTTGATTGTGTATATATTATATATGTATGTGTATGTATGTATGTATGTTATTTGCATGGCTGTGTTTCGGTTTGAAAGGTGGAATATGGCAGTGAATTTATAGGGTACAGAGGAATAACACTCGAGTCCTCAGGAATGGCAACGCATGGGCGGTATCATGGGCGAAACAGTATACTCTGTTATGTCCATGCTACTGCTCATGTCTATAGGCGACTGTTATCACTTTCCATCAGGTGGACCGTCAGTTTGTTTGTAATTCTAAGTTGTATAAAAAAAAGACTATCATAAACTAGACTAAGTCACAGACATAATATCAAAGGATTAAAAACACTTTTACATACACACTCACACTAATACAAATGCAGGAACGACCTTAGGATGTATCCTAAGGTCATGTATGTAACATATATAGACAAATTGAGAAACCCTTTTTTGAAAATTGCCTAATAAAAAGTAGGTTATCTGTTATCAAAGTGCATTTCAGTTGGCGAAAATGCGAGCTACCGCTGGTAAGTGAGTGATAACTTAAATTTGATACCCACCCAACATTATCCCGGAGGACGGTCCTTCATAACTGGCCTTTTTTGTTGAAATGTCTCACAAAAATATGGACATTAGGCAGTGTTTCATCGGATTTTGTCCGTGTTTTAAGTGCAGCAACGGCGCCTTTGAATGACATTTGGGAAAGAAAGAAAATACTTAAGTGTATTTTATTAAGCTACACATAACAGTTCTTTCGTTAAATTATTTAAAGTAACAAAGGAAAAATAAGATTTCTCTCTTTTCTCTCTAGCATTGTTCCATATAACAGGGCAGGCAAAATGGTTTTTATAGTACATTACTGCAGCGGCCAACAACTGAGGCATTGATGGACGAACGTGCAAATGTGGGCCGAGGCGTAGCCGAGGCACACATACGTTAGTCCATCAATGCCTAGTTGTGGCCAAGACTTGTATAGTACTTTTCTTAAACAATGCGCGAAAATTAAAAACACAATTTTACTTTATAAGTTTAATGATGAATAACGAACAATAATAATTTTTCACGCACCATAACGTTCCTATGTTTTTTTTTTTTTTTTTACAATAAACAGCTTTCTATTTGCAAGCCAATTCGAAATTTAAATAAAACCTTGTACTAGTTACCTCCTTGGTAGCTATATTTTGAAGTAAAAGGTCATTCGATTTTTAAATTACAGGACAGATATGAGTTTACATAGTAATTTATCTGGCCGCAAAACACGACAGATATGGATTTTCATACAACTTTTGCCGGCCGCTGCTGCATGTATCTGGCCAGTATGGCAATTTTGATTTATTTCTAAGAAGATTGTCAAAATAATGCTCACATTTCCAAGCATGTTTGAGAAATAATTATTATTTAAATGAAACACAAAGTAACTGAGGAGCGTCCATATGTACATATAATATTTTATTTTTAAAAAGTGTTCCTATCTACAATTGCAATATCCAACTAAATGAGATAAGGATGCCATATATGCAACAAGCGTCTTATCTTTTCTTTCTAAGGAAATATTAGTATAGTATTTATTACTGAAACAGTTATTTTTGTGTAGACCACCAGGCTAGCTGGTACCCAGCTCACAGCTTGTTCGTTATCAATCAAGCAAACAACAAATTTTTACAACACATTTAATTTTAAACTACGAATATGAACTCTAAGTAAAGACATAGAGTATATGTTTATATTTTTAAACACTGCAGGGTATTAATTCCACGATACAAAGTAGTCCCAGCTAAAACCTATCAATTACATGTCACCATGTGGTACCATGCGTAAAAACTAATTAAGAAACTAAGGATACATCAGAGCAAGAGATTATTTGTCTTGAAAAACTTCAATTTTAACCCGCCTGGCCAGTGTGATAATTAAAAACTATATCTATGTATATGTTTATAATCACTCCTCTCCATCCAATGGTTGTCTGGAAGAGATCGCTTTTAGCGATAAGGTCGCCCATTGTTTTCTCAGTGTAGTTTTTTTTTATAATTGTTTGTATTTATAATAAGTTTACTACTGTAATTTTTTGGAGCAAACAATAAAGAATGTATCTATATCTTTCCCTTATGTGAAGAAATTTATGAATCATGATCGACTGCAAGATGTTGGTAGGTTCTTAGATTTCACAGATATATTTAACTAAACTAGATGTTATCTTGCGGAAGTCTATAAACAAGATAGCAGTCGGAGATTGATGGCTAATATGGAAGGTTGGAAGGAAAGGGATTGTTAGCAATGGAGTTTGACAGCCCCATTGCTAGCAATATGCCCTATTAGGTCGACCTCCACGTGGTTCCCCTTGGAAACCATCGTGAACAATTCTTGTTGAATTCGTCACGATGACTAACTGACCTGCTTTATCTTCACCTATCATCCTTCACTGGTGCCCCGCCGGTGTATACCAATAGCGCGGGTTGGGTTACCATTCCATTATCACCCATTAATTAAAATATGGAAGGTTGTGGAACTTATGCTAATAATAATAGTAATTAATCTTCGAATGTTGGCAATCACACACATATTATTGGTAACGGAATTAAATAAAATTATTCTGATCAAATAAAAAAGATTTTTTTTCTTTGCAGCGGCGACTTACACAAAAATACAGCATCGCCGTCGGAGTGCCAACTCTAGTCATACGTGGGCGAGCGGTTCGCGACGCTCTCCTATCTGACCCTCTAGGGGAGAGGTTCCCCTGGCCGGCGCCCCCACTCCACGAAGTGTTGAGAGGGGTTCAGCTCGAAGGAGACAAGGAAAGTAAGCTGTACGAGAAGTTACCAGCTGATGCTGTAAGGGTATTCTACTTTGCCGCTCATTGGGTAAGTGATCTAGTTCACTGCATTTTATATTCAAGGCATTTCTGTCCTTTATCTTTTTTTTTTATGCAACTTAGAAAGGCAAACAAGCTGACGGCCCACCTGATGGAAAGTGGTAACCGTCGCCTATAGACATGAGCAGTACCATGGATATAACAGAGTATATTGTTTTGCCCATGATACCCCCCATGCGTTGCCATTCCTGAGGACTCAGGTGTTATTCCTTTGTACCCAGTAAATTCACTGCCATATTCAAACCTTCAAACCGAAACACAGCCATGCAAACACAACTGCTTCACGGTAGAAACACGAATGGGACAGAGGTTCAGAATTATGTAAGATGTCATGTTCGCCTACCTCAATTGCCTATTCTTGACTGATATTACTTTCCAAATTGGATGCTAAATTGGTAACTACTTCCTATCAGCACGCTTGTATACTGTTGCATTCTCATTTAAATGTATTACTATTGGCTTATTAGTGACGAGACTGACTTGAGACTTTAGATTTTGAAAACGCTGTCGTATCGTTAAATACTTACATCCGATAATATAGGCAGACACGCCATGTCCTGGCAGTGATCTTGCTCAATCAAGGAACCTCAGTTTTCCAACCAAATCAATCATGTTTTTTCCTGTTAACATATTTTTTAATTTATTGCAGTGTCCGCCATGTCGAGCGTTCTCTCCGAGCTTGTGTGCTGCACTGACAGCAGTGCGCAAGCGCAGAGCCAAATACGCCAACACTCAGCTCATACTCGTCTCCAGCGACAGGTGAGTGTTTTTGTTTGTCTTTCTTGTCTTATTAAGAATGAAGAAGTGTAGAGAACAAACTATTATTTTTTTCTGCTAGCTAAATGAAGATTTTACTCAATATCGTCGGCCGTGTAGTTCCGGCATAGAATAGGCCACCCCTTTCTTTCCTGTAGATATTGTGAGAGGCAACTAAGAGAATTAAATGGTCAAGTGATGGACAGCAGCGTCCCTCTTAAAATATTACCAAAACCTAACTGCAATTGCAAACCTGCCAGCCAAGCATGGCAACTACTGGCAAAAGCCCCATTATGGGGGAGGCTTATATTGCAGCAATTGACAGTTAATTGCTGATATGATGATGATGATGATCATCATCATCATCTTTTCTATTAACGAACAAGTTGGTAACATGAAGGATGCTAATATGATAGTGAAATACAACTGTACGGATTTCATAACTGTACTGTAATAAAATTCATACACATTCGAAACCGCGGAGGGTAGGGGGTCGCAAGATATTTTTACATTATAAGGGGGTCGCGTCATGAAAAATATTGAAAAACACTGCTCTAGTACGTCGAAAATTATCCCTCGCCTGCGCATGTCCTGACTAAGGAACGCAATTAAGTCTCAGCGCTCATAAAAATAATATTCAAAATGGAGCATTTGCTGTAAAGTAAAATTTTACGATGTTTGTTGACACGGCTTTTTGGCCACTTGGGAATGGTGACAAAATAACTCATCACACCACGGCTACGCTGACTCTTGAAATGTCTGTTTGAATTTTCGTATACTAGAACTTTGAACAAATAAAGTTATTCATTCATTAATTCATTCATACATCATCCAACCATCTGGACGAGTGGCGGTACTCCATATTGCGTTTTTCAAGGCACTTTCTTCCACGCACAACCACTCTTTGGAATCAACTTCCAGCAGCAGTATTTCCGAACCGATACGACAACATAACCTTCAAGAAAAGAGCATATTCCTTTTTAAAAGGCCCGTAGCATACCTGAGTACACCTACAATGCTGTTAGTGTTGTGGGTGATCATGGGCGGCGGTAGTCACTTACCATCAGGTGAGCCGCATGTAAAAAATCATTTTTTTATCTGCTACTTCGTTCGAGTAGTATAGTGTTTTATAATATTTTTATGATTGTTTTATAATATAATTGAAAATTAAATATATTGTCCCCTGTGTTGTGAAAAAAATCATTCATTTTATCAATACACCTTTTCGTTCGAGTAGTATAGTGTTTTATAATATTTTTATGTATTTCCTTTGTCTCTCTGGGGTTTACAATTACAATGAAACCTGTATACCTGACATCTCAAGGGATTTAGTATTTTATCACTATCTCTTATGGAAGCTTTTCATTTATACAATTCCCCAAATAGGCAAGTTTATAACGACAGTTCTCTTATTTATCGAGGGTCCCACAAAGAGAGGTCGAAATGTAATGTTTTATTTTCCATTTATAAGAGTGGATATATTAATTAAGAAATTACGTATTTTATTGTTTTTTTATTTATTTATTTTTTTTTTTATTTTTCAGAACAATACAAAATTTTATCCATTTACAAAATTTCCACTATTATCCAATAATAACTTTAATTTTGTCAGCGGCTGTTAATAATTTAAACATTCGTGTCGGCATTTTTATTCGCTCGCTTACCATAGGTACGTACCCTTAGTTAGTACTGAAAAACTAAGCAAGTACGGAGGAAAGTGGAATGAATATAAATAAGTTTTCCAAACCTGATAATTTGTCTGAGTTAGAAGGGTTATTGAGCCACAAAATTCCAATTATGGGAGTTAACATCGACAAAACCTAAGAAAACAAATTTCAGTTAACGAGGTTTGAAAATTTCCAGTAGCAGAGTTAATCCACAAGCGTCCAGACCTCATTGTTACCATGAATAAAACAGAAGATCAATTAGATCAAAAAGAGGTTTCTAACATATCAACAAATTCAACTTGTAACATATCTATAATTGTGTTAATATATTAAATTTTTGTGTTTGTGCGTGCGTGCGTGCGTGCGTGCGTGTGCGTGCGTGCGTGCGTGCGTGCGTGTGTGTGTGTGTGTGTGTTTTGTATAAATTTATAATATTATTCGTCTATTATGTCATTTAATATGCATAGGTACCTAAATCCATTTTTTATGTAATGTATGTTCGCCACCACTACTACACTACTACTACACATTCCAAGTTTCCCCTCCACAGACCCTCTTAATTTCTATGCATTGCGAAGCCGTTTAAAAGGTTATGAGATCCTCGGGAACTGTCTACAATATTAAATGGATACATTCATACATACATTCATCAGGTTTCGGAACGACCCAGAATACAAATGGATAACGCTAGAGAGAAACAAAACAAGCAGAAACGAATTAATTTAATTAACATTATTTATTTAGCAAATAAACAAAGTAAAACTTAATTTAACTTTCTCTGTATAATTATCGAACTTTCAAAATGAGGAAACACTGAAGTTTTTTTTTTATACAACTTAGAATGGCAAACAAGATGACGGCTCACCTGATGGAAAGTGGTAACCGTCGCCTATAGACATGAGCAGCACTATGGACATAACAGAGTATACTGTTTCGCCCATGATACCCCCCATGCGTTACCATTCCCGAGGACTCAGGTGTTATTTCTCTGTACCCTGTAAATTCACGCCATATCCCACCCTTCAAACCGAAACACAGCCATGCAAACACAACTGCTTCACGATTGAAACACGAATAAGACAGAAGTACCCAAGCAATTGACTTTTGTACAAAGTCTGTTTAAAAATTAGTAAACCCCGGCTTCGCACTGTTACCTAAATTTTTCACTTTTCCATACAATTTTTCGAACATTTTCTTTCATACAAACCTCGTCCTTATCATAACAAAAACAACTAAAAGAAAAAGAATTAGCTAAATGTGTGCAGTGGCTTTAAAGTGATACATTTACATTCGGCAATTCATATTTTTCTTAGTTTTACCCGCGACTTCGTCCGTGTAACCGACTTGACGTGGCGTGGGATATATCCACTGACCGGGATAAAGAGGAGCCGATAACATTCTTCATCCCGTTTATTGCGTGTATACCAAAATTCATAGTAATTGGTGCATTATGAGGTAACCAACCATTGCTAGGTGTTCCCACCATAGAATAGGCCACCCTTTCCTTTTCCATGGGTGTCGTAAGAGGCTACTATGAAAACTTGGTGGTCGAGTGATGAGCAGAAACGTCTGTCTCAAAAACCTAACTGCGTTTGTCAAGCCGACTGCCAAACGTGGCAACCACTGACAAATCTCCCTGAAACTGATAAAAAAAGGAGTCAGCCAATTTTGTCAAATTAGCTGACAAAAAGGTGACCCGTTTTTGAGACTATGTTCTCTATGTATGTATATATATATATATATATATATATACATATATATATATATATATATAAACTAAGAACATATAATTATTTGGAAATCTCACAAGTAAAATACAATACAAAGAAAATAAATCTTTGGAGAAACTGGAAATAACACGCTCTGTTACAATGTGTAAATAATATATAAAGACCGCCATTATACGTCTGTCTGTCTGTAATCTACCTCTATTCAGACACGTGCTATAATATACTTTCTTTTGTACGGTAAATTTCTTATATCCCATTTGTTATATTTATTGAAAAACATGAATTACAGTGGTGAGCCCCTAATGCAAGAACAGCCCCTGTAAACAAGTGGAAATGTGAATTATGCAATAATATATATATATATATATATATATATATATATATATATATATATATATATATATATATATATATATATATATTATATTTTATATAATTAGATAGATATATAATTTATTTACATTACATACAGCACACAAATTACAACATATATAGATATACATAAAAAGCGAGATAACATTAATGATAAAAAAAATACATAAAAATTTACCAGAGGGAGACTTTGTACAAAAGTCAATTGCTTGGGTACCTCTGCCTCATTCGTGGTTCTACCGTGAAGCAGTTGTGTTTGCATGGCTGTGTTTCGGTTTGAAGGGTGGAATATGGCGTGAATTTACAGGGTACAGAGGAATAACACCTGAGTCCTCGGAATGGCAACGTATGGGGGGTATCATGGGCGAAACAGTATACTCTGTTATGTCCATGGTACTGCTCATGTATATAGGCGACGGTTACCACTTTCCATCAGGTGGGCCGTCAGCTTGTTTGCCGTTCTAAGTTGTATAAAAAAAGCTAAGTTTATTATTTATTTATTTAAATGACTCTATTGACCAAAATAAAATATGGTACAAAAGGCGGACTAAATGCTAGTATCGTTCTCTACCAGTCAACCTCTGGGATGAACAGTGAATTACGAACGCGGTACTTCATTATTGGGATGGGTAAAAAAAATAACAACTTATAATGTATCCTTTTCCGTAATCCTTTTCCGTTAGTGTCGTAAGAGGCGACTAAGGGAACTTGACGGTAGAGGGATGGGGAACAGTGTCCCTCTTAAAACATCATCAAAGCGTGACTGCGGTTGCCGAGCGTGGCAATTACTGGTAAAACTCTTCTCATGGGGAAGGCTTATATTTTAGCAGTGGGCAGTTTTTTTTCTTTAATGGATGAAAATGGCATGGTAACCCCGCCTGCGCTACCGTTATACATAGGCGGGGTACTAGTAAGAGGAGATAGATGAGGATGAAAAGGCAGGTCAGTTAGCCCATCGTGACGAATTCAACGATAAATTATAAATGATAAACAACGAAGTCACGATAGTTTCCAGGGGGAACCGCGTGAAGGTTGACGTGATAGGGTATATTGATAGGAATGGGGACTAATCTCCCCATTACTAACAATCCCTACCCTCAACAGTAGAGAGTTAACGGCGGAAATGATGGAACGATGATATTATATACATCCTACGTAAAGGGGAAAGGGATTGTTAGTAATGGAAACTGAGAATCCCATTGCTAGCAATATACCCAACCAGGTCGACCTCCTCGCGGTGCCCCCTGGAAACTATCATGGTAAATTCCTGATGAATTCATCATGATGGACTAACTGGCCTGTTTTCATTCTCATCTATCACCCTTCACTGGTGCTCCGCCAGCGTATCCCGTTAGCGCAGGCGGGGTTACCATTCCATTTTCACCGACCAAAAAAAAAATACTTAGTACATAGGATTTTTTATGTACTGATACAAGCGGGGCAAGCCGAGAGATACAACTCATTAATTTTTTTAACTCAAGTTCTCGTCTTTTTTATTCTTTATTGTACACAAACATAATGTTAAGAACAAATAATTTTAAATGTAATGTACAAAGGCAAGCTTATCTCTTATAATAGATTTTTTCCCGCAGACCTTTTTGTATTTTTATGCATTCATTTTCTTTCTATTTTGTATGTATATTTAATAATTATATTATCTTTCCAATACACTGTGTTTTCCATACCAGTCTACAGTCCATTTGCCCAGGGGGGGAAAGGGATTGTTAGTAATGGAGTTTGACAGCCCCATTGCTAGCCCTATCAGGTCGACCTAAACGTGGTTCCCCCTGGAAACCATCGTAAACATTTCTTGTTGAATTCGTCACGATGGGCCAACTAATCTGCTTCATCCTCATCTATCATCCTTCACTGGTGCCCTGTCGGTGTATACCGTTAGCGCGGGTGGGGATACTATTTCATTATCACCCATAAAATAAAATAAAAAGTCCCTTTGCTCACGTTAAATCCAACAGTATTAGCGGCATTTCCTTCGCAAGTCCGCCGTAGTCCGTAGTCCCTACAGCGGCCTTTCCCAAAATGAGCAATAATGGGCATTATTCCTTGTGGGCGCTGCGGGCCTAAAGGGGGACTGTAAGAGACCTAGAAAAAAAAGGGGGAAAAGGATTGTTAGCAATGGAGTTTGACAGCCCCATTGCTAGCAATATACCTTATTAGGTCGACCTCCACGTGGTTCCCTCTGGAAACCATCGTGAACAATTCTTGTTGAATTCGTCACGATGGGCTAACTGACCTACTTCATCCTCACCTATCATTCTTCACTGGTGCCCCGCCGGTGTATACCGATAGCACGGGTGGGGATACCATTCCATTATCATCCATTAAAAAAAAAGTCCCTTTGCTCACGTTAAATCCAACAGTATTAGCGGCATTTCCTTCGCAAGTCTGCCGTAGTCCGTAGTCCCTACAGCAGCCTTTCCCAAAGTGGGCGATAACGCCCCTTGTGGGCGCTGCAGGCTTAAAGGGGGCTGTAAGAGACCCAGAAAAAAAAATGGGGGCGTTGTGTAGAGACAGAGAATTAATGTTTAATCTCCACTAATATAGCTCACAATAATTGATTAATTTGAAATAATAGTGGTTTTTAAGTAGGTGAAAAAATGGAGGCACGAAAAAATAATTTATTCTCAAAGTGGGCAGTAGATCAACAACAACAACACGTTCTTCTCTTTGCCCGCCGGATGATGTGTGAGCGGGCGAGGTAGGGGCCTCGGGGCGTACCCCATTACCCCGGATTCTACTCTGGAGGCGACGACCTCCGGGTCGCTGGGTTTGCAGCCAGCATGCACTGATGGTCTGTTTTCGCCGGCGTGGTGTCTTGGGCAGTAGACAAAATAAGTTTGGGAACCCCTGCCCTACAGTCTCGCATCGGCCGGCGGGTTCGAAAGAAAAACAAAGCGCCGATCGATCCTCGGCGGGCGGCCGCCGAATGCAAACGAGACGTATCCAATTTGTCTTAACGACCTCCTCCCGTTTTAGATTATATAACCATATTAGGGATTCTGTTTTAGTGATCCGTACCTCCAAATAAATAAACGGAACCCTTATAAGATCACCTCGTTGTCCGTACGTCCGTCTGTCAAGACCCTTTTTTCATAGGAACGCGTGGAGATATCAAGTTGAAATTAATATAATATATTAATACATATACTCCCATTCGTGTTTCAACCGTGAAGCAGTTGTGTTTGCATGGCTGTGTTTCGGTTTGAAGGGTGGGATATGGCGTGAATTTACTGGGTACAGAGGAATAACACCTGAATCCCCAGGAATGGCAACGCATGGGGGTATCATGGGTGAAACAGTATACTCTGTTATGTCCATGGTACTGCTCATGTCTATAGACGACGGTTACCACTTTCCATCAGATGGACCGTCAGCTTGTTTGCCATTCTAAGCTGTATAAAAATAAAAAAAATAAAAAATAAAATTCAGATCTGCAATCTCTTCTTTTTGGAGTCGGTTACATAAAGAAGTATCAGTTTTTGCAGTCGAACCTACCTACAGCTTAGCCAGGTACCCGAAAGAGTACTTGGCCTTCTTCATCTAAAAATAAGCATCTCTTAAATATTGATATACAAATCGAAGTGCAGATCTGTCTTCGTTAGGAACTTAATTTGTCAGAAGCGTTCTGACAAATTACTATATGTTATGTTCGGTCCGTGAACATGATATCCGCTCCAACTAACCGAAGCTCTGTCATTTCATGGAAAAACTTTCGACAGGATACATCCGCCCGTGTTATGTCGACCAGTCATTTCTTTATCTTACTAATATAATAACATTGTGTAACTCGATATATAGTACTTCTATACATGGTTGATCATCGTCATCGTCATCATATGAAAGAAAGAAACTTTATTTTACAGAAATATGCGACTACACCCACACAGGGATTAAAGAAAAAAAAATTAAGAATCAGCCTTAACTGTCCACTGTTGAACATAAGCCTCCCCCTTGAGGAGTTATGCCAGTAATTGCCACGCTTGGCAGACAGATTGGCAACTGCAATTAGACTTTGGTAATATTTTAAAAGGGACGCTGTTCTAGTCTGGTAAGATATGGTACACTGGTAAATATTGTAACATCAAATTACCCTTTGCACTGCGAAATTTGAATTTAGAAACAATAGACAACAAATATGATAACTTTAATATATACATATATATTATGCGTGTGCGTGTGCGTGTGCGTGTGCGTGTGCGTGTGCGTGTGTGTGTGTGTGTGTGTGTGTATGTATTAACAGAGATTTAAAAGAGTAACTGTCAAATTTCTTGCGAACTCTTATCAACGGATAACAACATTCCAAACCCTGCAATAGATTTAAAATAATGACGATTTATAAGCGCTTGTAAACAAGACCATTTGAATAAAGTTGATTAAAAATTTGAATTTTAAAATCAAACACAAAAGTTAAAGAGCCAGGATCGTGCAGCGAGGCAGTATATTTTAAATTTCAACACCTTTTCCCTTTTTATTGAAATGAAAAATTATAAAAAAAAAGGATTTATAACGCGCACGCGGTACGGTGGGCACAATTAAATTAAGACGAAAACGATGTAGCAATTATTATGGGGCTGGCGTCACTGTTTCCCCATTTGACGATATTAAATTCCCGCGCAAATATGCAAGCCTTTTATTTTCATACAAAATTTTTGCCCGCCCCGGCTTCGCACGGGTGCACATTACGAGTACATCACGTCACATTAGAAACCTCTAAAATTATCAGTGTTCTTCTACTATATTATGCATGTATTATACATATAAACCTTCCTCTTGAATCGCTCTATCTTCCACCAACATTACAGGATTTGTTGAACAATTTACAATAAGTATAGTGTAGTACAAAATGCGGTCTTATTGCTCAGCAATTTTACCCATTTTCGTGTACGTCGACGATATCAAATAATCAATGTTTTCACGTAGCAATGAGTGAAATATGTATTTACAAAGTAAAATATCTCATATTTTATGCTATCTCTTGTTATTTACAATGTCGCAGCCACGGGGGAGTCAAAACGAGTGTGCGTATCTCTCATAATTTGAAAGTAGATGGTACTGAGGAGTCATACTAATGTTTTAAATTACACTAGCTTTTACCTTTTTTTTTACCTTTTTTTTATACAACTTAGAATGGCAAACAAGCTGACGGCCCACCTGATGGAAAGTGGTAACCGAATTCGCCTATAGACATGAGCAGTACCATGGACATAACAGAGTATACTGTTTCGCCCATGATACCCCACATCCGTTGCCATTCCTAAGGATTCAGGTGTTATTCCTCTGTGCCCAGTAAATTCACTGATTAATTATTTAATTAAGTAATTACTGATGATTGATGATTAAGATGTTTTACCACGACAAAACTGACGTGACCACGACGTGGTGCAATCCACGTCGAAACGACAGTTTTTTAAACCTAAATTCCGATACTGTATTTAAAATATGTGTCAACAACGCTAAAGCTTTAAATTAACTAACTTAAGATCTGTCAACGAATATTGAAAGCTACTTACGTTCATCTTAAACGACGCGATGTCAAATTGGACAGCGTCCATCGAGTTGACACTGATTTGAATTTTATAACGGATCAGTGAAATGATTTTTTTTATGGGTGAAAATTTTATGGTAACCCCGCCTGCGCTAACGGGATACGCTAGCGGAGCACCAGTGAAGGGTGATAGATGAGAATGAAAACAGGCCAGTTAGTCCATCATGATGAATTCATCAGGAATTAACCATGATAGTTTTCAGGGAGAAGCGCGAGGAGGTCGACCTGGTTGGGTATATTGCTAGCAATGGGATTCTCAGTCTCCATTACTAACAATCCATTTCCCCCAGTGAAATCATTTTCCTGATCCTTAAAAAGTAAACTCAAAAAGTACGTAACGTATTTGATAAATTAAAAACCAAACTGCCTTTGGGCCATCAGCCTTAGGAATTTATTAATTAAGCACACGCATGAAGTAAGGGATTCTAAATCGATATATCACTTACTAGCGCCTCGCCCCGCCTTCGTACATGTAATTAGTATTAATTTTTTTTTATACAACTTAGAATGGCAAACAAGTTGACGGCCCACCAGATGGAAAGTGGTAACCGTCGCCTATAGACATGAGCAGTACCATGGACATAACAGAGTGTACTGTTTCGCCCATGATACCCCCCATGCGTTGCCATTCCTAAGGACTCAGATGTTATTCCTCTGTACCCAGTAAATTCACTGATTAATTATTTAATTAAGTAATTACTATAAAGATCTCTAATATTTTTAATAAAATACAACCTTAGATTACATAGATAGAGCGTCGAACCTTAAAAACAGGTCAAGTTTTTGTCAAATTTGCTGAATCGTTGTTTTTTCAGTTTTCTATATACTTACGCAAACACACACAATGTATCTTGACGTATCTGTATTTAATTATTTAATAAATAAAATGAGTTTTACGCATTAAAAAGATGCAGAAATTATAAAACAAAATAAATAAAGAAGTTATAAAGGAAACATAACTATTTATCACGCAAAATTGTATGAAAAAGTTGACCCGCTTTTTTCGAAGCATTTGTATGGAGACACTCTTTCTATACGATAATCTACAACCCACGTTGGCCGCTAAATATATAGCTTTCTATAGGTCAAAGTTTTTTTTTTTAATCAATTAAGTATTTTTTTATTTTTTAATATAACAGCTAAAATTTACAGTTTGTATCTAAGTCTCTATTTACATATCACCATCATACCAGCCTTTATCATCACTGTCCACTGCTGAACATATCTTCTAGGGAAAAACTTATTGTTAGTGATGAAGACTGAGAATATATACTAGCAATATATACCAACCAGGTCGACAGGAAAATAGTACTCGCGGTTCCCCCTGGAAACTATCATGGTTAATTCCTGATGAATTCATCATGATATAACGGCCTGTTTTCATTCTCATCTATCACCCTTCACTGGTGCTCTGCCAGCGTATCCCGTTAGCGCAGGCGGGGTTACTATTTCATTTTCACCCATCAAAAAAAAATAAGTCTTCTCCTAAGGAGGTTTTGCCAGTAGTTGCCACGCTTAGCAGGTGGATTGATAACCGCAGTTAGGCTTTGGAGATGTTTTAAGAAGGACGCTGCTACTCATCCCTCGCCCTCCTTTAGTCGCCACTTACGACATCCACGGGAAAGGAAGGGGTGACCTATTCTATCCTGGGACCACACGACAAGACCTATATGCATAACATATATATCTAAATTTATCCATTCCAAAGTCTTTCCTTTTTATAATATTAGTTTAGATAATATGGACCTAACATGATAATCAGAATGCTAATAGCAATGTTTGGTCCCAGGGAAAACAGCCTATCTCAAATGTAAATTGAAACATGTAGACACTTGCCGAGTTTATGACGACGCTGTGACAGTTTCAAGTGAGAATGAAATATAAACAGTCTTTATTGCGTTCATAACACAAAAATAACTACACGGTTTCCTCCTACGCACTCAAACTTAATGGCCCCTCTAGCTATTGTTCTTTAAGATTCCCGCAATACCCGTATATCCTCTACCCGCAACCACGAGCCGTGGGCTTGAGCATCTATTGTGATTCCTGCATCTTTGTTTTTCATTTGTCTGGGGCAATTTTTTAATGCACGCTACGAATTTCCCAGTAAAATATTTAGGTACAAAAAATTACCGCGTAAAATTTAAATTTAGAATAAATTATTTCTAGTCACTTTTTTTTCGCAAATAAAAATGTAATTGTAAAAAGGAAGTTAACGTTTTAGAGACAATTATTTCTGCTTTATAGATACATATAACTTTTTTTTTACTATTTTTATTCATTCCTTACATATTAGGATCGCAGATTATGACCACAAGTACTATTCTTAATCTAATCCACCAAAAACGTAAAGTAAGTTGACTTTCTCTATCTTTGACCAAAAGCAATATAACATTCTTGACAAATAAAACTTTTTCTATTATATGCAGCCATAAATAAAAGAATAAAACTTACGTTTGAAATAAATTTCGCTCGGCTCACTTGATTTATTTAATCGATTATTTATTCTTACAACATCTTGGCTTTTATTTTTTATTTTTTTATAAAACAACTCTGTAGTTGTTTTATATGTCGATAACTTTTTACAAATTTCAACCATTTTTAATCTATAGATTAAGGCCTGCGTGTTTCTATGATTTTAACATTTAGACTTGGTCTTGGAATTTCCAGATAGCAGTTCCAACTATATTGCACCGCTCAGTATCATCTTTTAAGATTTATAAGTCCTTGTTGACCACTATTCAAAATATACTTCCCTAATAGACTGCCAAATAAACTATACTGAATTTCCTGAGAAATTTGCATCCATGTACATATGTACTTTCTAATAATAGAATCGTTTCGATTAGCGCTCACATGAGAAAAAACAAGACATCAGATGTCACCATCTCATTCTACCACACGGACTCGCTAGCGACAACGATTCTATCGATAGATTCATTCAAATTTCAAATTTAATATACTATACAAATGAGAGGAATATAGCATTTGCTGTAAGGAAACTCAACTTGAGCATATCTTCGTCTTGTCTGTTACCATCATTAAAAAAGGGGGAGGAGGGATTGTTAGTAATAGGACTAGCTGCCCCATTGCTAGCAATGTACTCTATCAGGCCGACCTCCACGCGGTTCCTCCTGGAAACCGTTTTGATCTATCCCTTATGTATTTATCACGATGGGCCAACTGACCTGCTTTTATTCTCACCTATCATCCCTCACTGGTGCCTCGTCAGCGTATACCATTAACCTAGGCAGGGTTAACATTCCAATATCATTTATTAAAAAAAAATCATTTGAAAATAACGAAATATTTTCTTTACATATTTTAGAACTATATAAATTCTAGAACGTTTGGAGTTTTTTTTTTTATACAACTTAGAATGGCAAACAAGCTAACCGCCCACCTGATGGAAAGTGGTAATCGTCGCCTATAGACATGAGCAGTACCATGGACATAACAGAGTATACTGTTTCGCCCATGATACCCCCCCAGGCATTGCCATTCCTGAGGACTCGGGTGTTATTCCTCTGTACCCTGTAAATTCACGCTAAACCGAAACACAGCCATACAAACACAACTGCTTCACGGTTGAAACACGAATGGGACAGAGGTGCCCAAGCAAACGACTTTTGTACAAAGTCTCCCTCTGGTAAGAGTTGGTTGTGCAAAATCGCGGACTATCCTTTTGACAGAGTTCATTACGCATTCCGCTTTTATGTAAAAAATATCTTTTTTCTTTATCCGAATAAAGTTGGGGGAACGCGGTTAATGTACAGAGAGATATTGCGAGAAACATCTCGTGGAATATGTGGTATATTTAAACGACTTACAAAAGAAAGACATTTTCAACTCGTCTGTTTTTTTTCGAGGCCATATTACGCGATATCTGCACCAGTTCCGAGCAGATTTCAATTATTCTTGGAATTCACTTGCGTATTGGTTACATATTAATTTTGTGTCAATAGAAGCTATAATGTATAATTTACTATTTCATCATCATTTATTTATTTAAACTTTAATGCACAGTAAAATTCTATGTACATTTGGCGGACTTAACACCGGACGCTGTTCTCTACCAGTCAACTATTGGGCAAAGTAAGAAGTACGTAGGCGATGCATTTTTTAATAGAGAAAAAAATTAAGCAATATTTAATAAATTCATATAATATAAACATACACATAATATATTAAATAAATATATATATATATACATACTATAAATACATACATAAAAAAATCATCCATTATTCGATAATTTCAATATTATTTATGGCTTTATTTCCAATATATGATTACAGGGGGAAGGGACTGTTAGCAATGGAGTTTGACAGCCCCATTGCTAGCAGTATGCCCTATTAGGTCGACCTCCAAGTGGTTCCCCCTGGAAACCATCGTGAACAATTCTTGTTGAATTCGTCACGATGGGCTAACTGACCTGCTTCATACTCACCTATCATCCTTCACTGGTACTCCGCTGGTGTATACCGATAGCGCGGGTGGGGTTACCATTCCATTATCATCCATTAAAAAAAAACCCATAGATAAGAGAGGGAAGAAGGGATTGTTAGTAAATGGGAGGTTATCTATAGCTGATAGTTTTTTTTTTTTTTTATGAACAAAAAATAAATTCCCTTTTATAACATTAGATTGAGGACAAAAATGTTTTTTAATAACCGAATGAACATTCATAAATAAATTCTCAGCTTCTGGCTACTATTAATTAAAGTATATAAAAAGTTTAACATAGTCAAAGAAAAAATATAAATGTAGACTGAACAAATGAGGTAACAAACAGTCTTTACCTCAAAAGGGCTTCCTCCAGAGATGTGACCTTACAAATATTTACACTTTGTCCCTTTCTGTCTGTAGCTGTTTCATTTAATTGTAAAAAGCTTTCAGTCAACAAGAGAAAAATATTTTAAAACGTAGTAGAATGATATTTACGTTTTAAATTTATTTATTTACCCTGTATTCAGATTTTTTCTTTTTAATTTGTTTAACCATTGCATTGTTTTGAATAACATCATCATAAATTTAGCCATTATTCGTCCACTGCTGGACATAGGCCTCCTCCATAGACTGCCATAAGCAACGGTCCTGAGCCACCTGCATCCACTAAATCCCTGCAATGCATTTGAGGTCATCACTCCATCTAGTGGGGAGTCGAACTGCACTGCGTTTGCCCGTACGGTGTTGCCACTCAAGAACCTTTCTTCCCCATTCGGATTTGGTTTTTTTTTTAATGAGTGCTAATGGAATGGTTACCCCGCATGTGCTACCGGTATACACTAGCGAGGTACCAGTGATGGATGATAAATGAGGATGAAGTAGGCCAGTTAGCCCATCGTGACGAATTCGACGAGAATTGTTCACGATGGTTTTCAGGGGGAACCACGTGGAGGTTGACCTGATAGGGCATATTGCTAGCAATGGGGCTGTCAAACTCCATTGCTAACAATCCCTTCCCCCAATCGGATTTGGATTTAATTCTATTAATTATAATATAGAAAAAAGTTGAAAGAAGATACATGAATTAGTTGTACCGACAAGAGGAAACTCTTAAATGAAAAGAATTGGAAAAAAGTCAAATCTTACTTTTATTTCTGTCAAATCTATTTAAGAACGGTTCAATTCTTTCAGTAATTTTTAATAGTTATCATTGTTAACTTAAACTGCATCTCGATGATGTTGTGTTAAAACATTTTAGGGTATCAATCTTGTCTTATGATTCCTATATCTAAAATTATTATGTATATTTTTTATTGTTATCTATTGTGTTTCCCAAATAAAATATATATATATATATATATATATATATATATATATATATATATATATATATATATATATATATATTTTATGCAATTTAGAATGACAAAAAAACTGACGACCCACCTGATGGAAAGTGGTAACCGTCGCCTATACCATAGACATGAACAGTACCATGGACATAATAGAGTATATTATTTCGCCCATGATACTCCCCATGCGTTGCCATTCCTGAGGACTCAGGTGTTATTCCTCTGTACCCTGTAAATTCACGCCATATCCCACCCTTCAAACCGAAACACAGCCATGCAAACACAACTGCTTCACGATAGAAACACGAATGGGACAGAGGTGCCTAAGCTAATGACTTTTGTACAAAATCTCTCACTGGTAAATAAATATATACAATATAAATAAATATTCAATTCAATTTTCTTTCGTCGTAAAACATCCATTCAATTCTTTTTTTTTTTTTTTAATTGCAAATAAATTGCACTTGTCATTCTCCAAAGATACTGAAACTTGATATCATTGTGGGATGTAAGTTGCTATTGATTTCGTCCCTAAGGGCCCACATCCACGTGCTAGGGTTGCAGTGTACTCTTGTTACAGTAGTAACACACGTGCAGATGAGAATAGTGATAAAATAAAGCGTTACCATATATAGTTACTAACTACACAATCTATACTTATAATAAATCTGTAGAGAGGTCAATTCTGTACATGAAATATATTTCCAAAATAACTATCAGGGGGTGTTTAGTGATCGGTACTGATGCCAAAAATGCAATCAGTAAAATTTTTGTCTGTCTGTCTGTATGTTCGTTATAGAAACAAAAACTACTCGACGGATTTTAACAAAACTTGATACAATTATTCTTTATACTCCTGGGCGGGTTATAGTATACTTTTCATCACGCTACGATCAATAGGAGCAGAGCAGTGAAGGGAAATGTTGGGAAAACGGGAGAGGTTACTCCATTTTTAAGCTTCCGTCGCGTGTGCAGCCTTAATGGCCACTTTTTAAAATGTAAAAATGTCCACCTGTGCGACGCCGGGACGGGCCGCTAGTTATAAATATAATCATCATCACCTTACCAGCCGTTAACTGTCCACTGCTGAACATATGCCTCACCCATACCCCTTTGCCAGTAGTTGCCACGCTTGGCAGTCGGATTAGCAACCGCAGGTAGTCTTTGAAGATGTTTTAAGAGGGACGCTGCTGTCCATCCCTCGCTTTTTTCGTATTTATATTTTTTGTCACCACATTTTATTCATATATTCTTTATTTCACTTATATATATATATATATATATATATATATATATATATATATATATATATATATATAGTCAGAGGGAGACTTTGTACAAAAATTAATTACTTTCCCATTCGTGTTTCTACCGTGAAGCAGTTGTGTTTGCATGGCTGTGTTTTGGTTTGAAGGATGGGATATGGCGTGAATTTACAGGGTACAGAGGATTAACATCTGAGTCCTCAGGAATGGCAACGCATTATTAATCATGGGCGAAATTGTATACTTTGTTATGTCCATGGTACTGCTTAATATTATAGGCGACGGTTACCACTTTCCATCATTTTGGGCCGTCAGCTTGTTTGCCATACTAAGTTGTTAAAAAAAAATCTCTGACAGAGATCTCTTCCAGTCAACCCAATGCAGTTAGAAAGCATTTCGTTAGCGGGCAGCTGAAGTGCTACAATTATTTTACTGAAACTTTTTAATTTGTTTTTTTGTTTAATTATAGTAATGTTTATGTACAGTACGACTAAATTAATTTATTTGTTTAATTTATTTATTTAATAAATTAATTTGTTACTATTTGTACTACCTAACTACTAAATTGAACATAAATTTGATAAAAACCCTACTACAACTGAAACATTTTTTTATGAACATTTATCTTTCTAACCAGAGATAAAAATATCTCTTTTATAGACAACCTATTTTCCAATAATCCCCACGTATTTCCTTCGAATCCAATACCGGATACGAGAATCTATTTAAAGCTTAAAACCGAATGGTAAATATTCAGTCGCGCAATAATACAAGTGTGTCAACCCTAGCTACCCTTCCATTAGCCAGGGGACTGTGAGGTAGGGGCAGACAGGGGCTACCTGTCGCGCCGTCTACTGACGTCACGAGGGGAGCCTCGGGCGGTACGTGGTATCGTTTAAAAATATTAGTTGCTGTTGCTACCAACACGCGCGGAATAGTTGGAATATGGGAGGATTGTTATGTCACGACACCTGTCCTGCGCTGACACCCAGGGGACTGTGTCCGTGTCGTCGTATATATGTTTGTTATGTCGACGTATTAGTTTGTTCTTTATAGTTTATACAAATAACAGATTTTATGATATTACTAATAAAATGGATAATTGAATTTTTTATTTTAAATTACTTTTTTTTTATTTGTCTAATGATAGTTTTTTTTATACAACTTAGAATGGCAAACAAGCTGACAGCCCACCTGATGGAAAGTGGTAACCGTCGCCTATAGACATGAGCAGTACCATGGACATAACAGAGTATACTGTTTCCTGAAACCTCCCATGCGTTGCCATTCCTGAGGACTCAGGTGTTATACCTCTGTACCGTGTAATTAGTTTAACATGTAACATTCGCTTAATTACATCATAATAACTCAAATATCTATTTAGAAAAAAAAACAGTGTCTTAACACTGAAAATCCAAAACTGGCGTACAATTTCATTCAAAACTGTACAAAAATACAAATTCTCTCATTTAAAATGTTAGTAGAATGTCTTAAATAAACTACACTCACTATAATATACTCAAATATAAATTCTATTTAAAAAAAAAAAACATGCAACCTAAACCTCGGCATCAAAAACGCGGACCCCGCAAAAAACCCCTTCTCTGGTATCGATCCCCGTCACTCCATCCCCTGTTTGCCGACACCTTCAAGCAATAGTCGTGTACGATAGCATCACCCCTGAACTGATGAGGACGCATTTGTGCAGCGAGCTCCAAAGCGCACTCCACTACGAGTATAAGCTTCAAACAAACGATCTGTGTAAGTCCGCGGTAGCACTTGCAGCGGGTAATATATATTTTAGTTACAATATCTATGTAATAACTGAATAATAAACGAATATGTTGAAAGTCTAATATCCAATGTTATTTTATGAAATTGCAAAATTAATTGCTAAACTGATTTTGATAAAAAAATTATAGGAGAAGTTTATCTCTCGAAATTTCGGAAAACGTTTCATGGTAGGCCCTCAGTAACTGTGTCAACAGCGATTTGGAAAATTTTATCTGAATGTATATCTGTAAGTATATACATTCGCTGTTGACACAGTTACTGAGGGCCTACCATGAAACGTTTTCCGAAATTTCGGAGCTAAACGAAAAAGAAATTTGATGTTAAAATTACATAATACATGCCGTTTGAAAATATTAAAAATGTTAAAATATTGTTCCTTTGGACTTTTACGATAGGATGTATGACAAACGAAATGTTAAACTCCATTTATTGGTCCGATTTTGGTATAAACAAAAACACAAAATTGAGTCCTTAATTTCAGAATTTCATTTTATAGTAGACCCGCTGGTTGAACTTGGTTGGACGTTGTATTTTTTATTTTTATTATATTTGTTACTGCATGTTGTTAGATGAAGTAACAAATATAAAAACGTGCTTGGATGGAATGACGGTCGGAGATTGATAGCTAATACGGTTGTGGAACTTCTGGTAATAGTAAATAAATAATGGTAATAGTAATCAATCTTCGACAGTCGCACACATATTTAATGGTAGCGGAATTAAACATAATAATTCTAACTAAAAAACCAGTGATATAGACTTCCGCAAGATAACACCTATGTATATATATATAATTATATATAATTAATTTAAAACTATCAATATATAAACTCGGCACAAATATATCATCACCAAGAACGATGAAAATTTAAAAAAAAATCAATTCGCTCGCCTCATCTGACCGCAGCTCAATCAGACACGAAGTTAACGATTGACTCCGATGACAATCGCAATATTCTGGCGGGATGTCAGCGGACCTTTTAATACTTTCCACGCGGCGGGGCAAAGGACAAAAATTACTCAGCCTAACGACGACTGAGCCGCACTCGGAATGTTATTAAATAGTGATTCATGTTAGATATACGGTCGCGTCCCTTTTAATTAGAGTTCCGATGTTATTGGTGAAGGTAACGCGACCAGCATACAAATTTGTTGGGGTGATTGAACTCGATTCCTTATAATTTCTTACTTGTAGTTAGTTTTCGTTGATGGATTAATAAGTATGTTTATGTATTTATTATAATAATTTACTCATATCCTTCATCTAAGTACTGATTTACCCATATAAAGGAGAAATATTACCTATGGCAAACATAAAGTCTCAAAATATTTAAAAACGCAGTGCTTTGAAAAAAAATAATGTTTTCTGCAAACCATACAGTCAGTTCATCTTGGACATTTATTTATTTATTTAATACTTTATTGTACACGTTAGTTATAAAAATATGACAGAGGTAATCAAATGTACAAAGGCGAGCTTAACTCTGATAGAGTTCTCTTCCAGCAACACCACTTTGGGTGTTGCTGCATTGGAATTGAAAGGAGCATTAAGGACATTGTGTTTGTTATTGGAATTATGTACCTGATTTTGGAATATTGTGCCTTTTATATATATATATTTATTTTTAAATGGATGATAATGGAATGGTAACCCCACCCACGCTATCGGTATACACCGGCGGGGCACCAGTGAAGGATGATAGATTAGGATGAAGTAGGTCAGTTAGCCCATCGTGACGAATACAACAAGAATTGTTCACGATGTTTTCCAGGGGGAACCACGTGGAGGTCGACTTAATAAGGCATATTGCTAGCAATGGAGCTGTCAGACTCCATTGCTAAGAATCCTTTCCCCCCTTGCCTTTTATATTATTTTTAGACTTTTATAATTACTTTTAACAATATAGTCTACTTATCTGTTGTTTGTATAGCCAGCGGCCGAGCGTGGGGCCAGAATACCGTGACACAGGGTATCCTAGTACGGATTCTGTCCACTACCAATGACAGTCTGTATATATTCGATTGTTTTTTATATAGTCCACAATTATTACATTAACCAGGCGTTTATTATCAAGTACCACCAGAGGGAGACTTTGTACAAAAGTCGATTGCTTGGGTACCTCTGTCCCATTCGTGTTTCTACCGTGAAGCAGTTGTGTTTGCATGGCTGTGTTTCAGTTTGAAGGGTGGGATATGGCGTGAATTTACAGGGTACAGGGGAATAACACCTGAGTCCTCAGGAATGGCAACGCATGGGGGGTATCATGGGCGAAACAGTATACTCTGTAATGTCCATGGTACTGCTCATGTTTATAGGCGACGGTTACCACTTTCCATCAGGTGGGCCGTCAGCTTGTTTGCCATTCTAAGTTGTATAAAAAAAAAAGTATAAATTCGGCTTTTTCTTTTCTTACACAGACTTTTTCACTATATTACAGACTTGAAAAATTATGGTAAAATGACTGAAAACCATTCATTTATGTTTATAATGTATATATATAATGTAAATAGGTTATCCATAAGAGATTGCCCCAACGATAAGACCTTTTGTACCTTTATGTATATATTTTAATCAGTACTCCATGCTACTGTATTTCACTTGAATTGTTTATATGTCATTATTTATCTTTCATTCTGGTGCAATAAAGAGTTAAATAAATAATGTTATAATTATATTTAATTATAACATGGGTTTGGCCACTTAGAGAGGATGGATGAAAGAAAAATTGCGAAAAAGATTTATCGAGCACGAATGAATGGAGAAGTCGGCGGGGGGCCGCCCTAGACGGACGTATGTCGACCAAATAGGCGACGTGCTGAAGAAGGGCCAAATTAAACTACCCGTAACCGGCGAGCGTCTATAAATCTTGGATTATAAACGTACTTATAATAATACTATGCCTTTGGTATTAATAGATTGGTAAAAACGAAAGAGGTCTGTTTGAATTAAAGCATTTGGTTTAATTCAAACAGACCCGAGAGACTACAGCATGGGGTTCTTCAAAAGGGGGGTAAAGAGGTTTCTTCAGGGTCGGCAACGCGCGCGTAATACCTCTGGTATTGCAGGCGTTCATGGGCTACGGTAACCGCTTACCATCTGGTGGGCCGTATGCTTGTTTGCCACCTGTGGTATAAAAAAAAAAAAAATTTGGCGTTCTATTATTTTTATTTACCCCAATGGGAGATAGGCGTAACAAATATTTCATGTTTAATATTTCTTCTTTGTTTTTTTTTTTTTTTTTTTTTTGCTTTAGTATTTATATATTTAATAATCATCACGTTTGATCTTTATCGTTGTTTATTTGTATGTAGGTTTATTTATATATGTATACTAGCTGACTCAGCAAACGTTGTTTTACCATATACATTATTTCTAAAACTATACATGAAAATATATCGTACTACAATTATTATATTCGATTGCCATCTTGCAACCCTATTGCGGTATATAAAAAATCACGATTAAACAGCAGGGGTTGATCGTATAAGCGTAAAAATTTGAATTTGTATGTAATTTTCAATGCTAAATCATAATAAAATAAAAATAAAAAAAATTGACAAAATTGTCAAAAAAAAAATATTTAGGAGTGGGTGACCCTTATCATTGAGGGGTACGAAAAATAGATGTTGGCCTATTCTCAGACCTACCCAATATGCACACCAAATTTCATAAAAATCGGTAAAGCCGTTTCGGAGGTGTTTGGTAACAAACACCGCGACACGAGAATTTTATATATGTATATTTATATTTGTATGTACGTATTTTTATTACATATTTGTATATTTATGTAATATTTGTTTAATGTATTCATGTATATATATATATATATATATATATATATATATATATATATATATATATATATATATATATATATATATATATATATATATATATATTTAATAAAATAAAAAAATTACAACACATACAATGGAGAACTACTATATATATATATATATATATATATATATATATATATATATATATATATATATATATATATATAATCATAATGTGCAGTAGTTCTCTATTATATGGCTGTGTTTCGCTTTGAAGGGTGGGATATGGTGTGAATTTACAGAGTACAGAGGAATAACACATGAGTTCTCAGGAATGGCAACGCATAGGGGGTATCATGGGCGAAACAGTATACTCTGTTATGTCTATGGTACTGCTCATGTCTATAAGCGACGATTACCACTTTCCATCAGGTGGGCCGTCAGCTTGTTTGCCATTCTAAGTTGAATAAAAAAAACTAACTATATACCCTATCAGGTCGACCTCCACGCGGTTCCCCCTGGAAATTATCATCAATCATTCCATATTCACTTATTTAAAAAAAAAAACAAATCGGACAGGCCAAGAGCACGGACTATACAGCCTATTCATAAACCATAAAGTATATAAATCGCTCCAATATTATTTTTACAGAGAAAAGAACAAAAGTTCAAATAAAAAAAAGTCTGACTTTCTTAATTTCATTTAAAGTTTCCAAGTCGATGAGTGCAGAGATAGGATGGGGAATAAAAGGAGGCCGATCAAACGAAGAAAGAAATGCCAAACCAATCGGAGTTTGGAACTAAACGTATTGTTCTTTGTACATAAATCTAATTAACAAACGGTCCGTATGTTGATTTTGTAACAACTTTTTTTTTAATTTCTTTATCTAAACCTTAATGCACAGTGAAATTTTATGTACATTTGGCGGATTTAACACTGGACGGTGTTCTCTAGCAGTCGGCTATTGTCAACTTAGACTTAAAATAATATATTTTACTAATACAAAATAAACTGATAAGCAAATATCCAAAATAAATGTACATACGTTTTTTTTTTATATTGTATATGTATTTATGAATATTTACGAATACCTAAGTCTCACAAGACATAATTATTACATAGTGTCATGTAAATCCCACACCAAATACTGTTTGTGGACATAACATAATTGATAGAGACACTTACTTTTTCGCATATACTTACATTACACATAGAAAACACACAAGGCAATACAAACAAACATACTGATGAATATTAATGATTTTATTGTACGGGAATCGAACCAGTAACCATTAATCGAGCAAAGTGAAATGCATCGTCTAATGTAAACAGTATTATAGGAGTACATAATTAAAATCTCTTCAATTCGACGTACTTTAAAGAGCTAGTACCCAGGGCCGTGAAAACGATTTAAAAAAAGAATCTCCCTACATTTTTTCTTTCGTCGGTTAGAAACGCGCCTTATTTTAATGAAATTACCTTAGTCGACCTCCCTCCTTCTCACAAGCCGTAAAGATTCACAATCTCTTATCTATCCACACGGAATAATCAACAAATAACACTTCACACAATTTACTGCCTCACATAAGCGTCCAATAAAAACAGGGGCTGTCCCCCCCCCCCCCCCCCCCCCCCCCCCCTCCAGAGTCGATAAACCGTCCCGCGGGTTTATGACCTTATTTGCCCGTTTTCCTTCACTCACTAGTGCTGTCTAACAAAGTTAGATATCGATTATTAATCGATTGTAAAGTATATAAATAATTAATCGACTATAAGTAACTACGATACTATCAATTAATCATAACTACTCCTCTCCATCCAAAGATTGCCTGGAAGAGATCGCTTTTAGCGATAGATTTACAGGGTACAAAGGAATAACACCTGATTCCTCAGGAATGGCAACGCATGGGTGGTATCATGGGTGAAACAGTACACTCTGTCATGTCCATGATACTGCTCATGTCTATAGGCGACGGTTACCACTTTCAATCAGGTGGGCCGTCAGCATGTTTGCCATTCTAAGTTGTATAAAAAAAAAAGATATGGCCACCCATTGTTTTCTCAGTGTGAACATTTCTTATAATTGTTTGTATTTATAATAAGTTTACTACTGTAATCTTTTGGAGGAAACAATAAAGAGTATCTATATATCTATCTAATGCATGTATTATTGGACAATACAGTTTTGAACTAAGTATCTATATAATCGATACTATAAATTACCCCGTTAGATAGTAAACAATTAGTTAAAATACACGTAAAATTTCCAATCGATACTTTCTATTAAATATCGAACTATCGATAGGTCGAATCGATTTATATTATTCCGAGTGAACATTATCGACTGATAATCGATTACTGGACAACACTACTACTATTCACTCGTGTACTATTTTGAATTGTATTACATTTTGTTCAATTTAGACATTCAGCGTGGGAGGGAGGGGATTGATAGTGACTATTTATTACTTAAACTGTAATTCAGCCACGTAACTTTGTAAATACGAGCCATGTAACTAGCTTTTACACGTGACTTCGTCCGCGTGCCGGCGGTAAGAAACGATCCTCCTGTCCCTTCAACTGGTAGTCGAGATACGGCAGCCTGAGCCGAGGTTCGAACCGCCTCGCGGTGCCCTCCATCTAAAATCTCGTATCCGGGAGAAGGTAGGTTGTTATTAATGCAGACTACCAGTCCTATTGCTAGCAATATGCCCTGTCAGGTCGACCTCCACGTGGTCACCCTGGAAACCATCGTGCTGAATTCCAAGTGTATTCATCACGATGACATAACTGACCTGCGTTTTCATTCTATCCTGTCATCCCTCACTAGTCAGGAGGCAAGGCTGCTTCATTAGCCCTTCTGCGGGTTTGGAGTGCCGCTTACCCTCGCCCTATTATCTCCGGTGAAACTGAAAAGGTCATCTACGGTCAACAGAATTAGAGTATTATTTTTAAAAGTTGTGTCAATTTTTAATTCAAATACAAGCATAACTGTATAAATACTAAATTGTGCGCTGTGACGCAAAGCGCCGTACGCCCCCTGAAGAAGGCTTTCGGATGAAGTCGGAACAATTGCCGAAAATTAGAAACAAAATAAGTTCGTAACTCACACTCGTTCGTAACACACAGTTCGTCACACTGCACAGACAATCACCAAAAATATTGCTCTTTTTATTTTATATTTATTTTTTTTAATTATTATTTTCACGTACCCTCAAATGGGTTAAAGCTGAAAATCAGTGTTTTGTTCCTTGAACAATGTTACACGCTGAGCTTCGACCTTTTTGTGTTGCTGCGGATCACACATAATAACACAATCTTATAAATCTTATGTTGTTTATGTATTATCTATTCTTATGTACATGTTGTGTGTGATTAGTAACAAACAAATAAACGATATATCTATCTATCTATCTAAAATTTTCGTTTTGCAAGTATATAGGGAGGAGAACTCTGAGGAATTGTTCGGATTGATACCTGCTGCTGATTTTCACCACCGTCCAACCCGCCACAAACTAAAGTTCCATCCCAACCATCTGAATGAGTGGCGGCCCTCTACCTTGAGTTTTTCAAGGCACTTTCTTCCTCGCACAACCGCTCTTTAGAATCAATTTCCAGCAGCAGTATTTCCGAACCGATACGACATCATAACCTTTAAGAAAAGAGCATATTCTTTTTTAAAAGACCGGAAGCACACTTGCAATGTCTTTTTTTTTTATACCACTTAAGTAGCAATCAAGCATACGGCCCACCTGATGGTAAGTGGTTACCGTAGCCTATGAACGCCTAGATATAGTAAATTTTAATGAGAAGTGATATAAAAGGTAAAGCAATTTTTCCAGATAATTGTGGATTTCAGATAACTTATGGGTAGAGGATATATATATATATATAAGCAGCATTAGAATAGATCGAAAAATTCGTCCTCCTTCTCCATCCCATATGTCCTATATGTGTGTGTGTATACCAAATTTTATAATTGGAGCTAGCATCGTTGATTCGTGCAAGTTAGTGCGGCTCTACGTATTTGTTTCTAAAAAAATAGAAATGTCTACTAAAAGTACCGAAGTTGCTATTCGCGAGTTAACTAAAACAGTGCTTTCACTACAGAGTAAAGTTTTATCACTCGAGAAAGTTATTATTGACCAATACAAGCTAATTAAAAATCTAATCGGTGATGAAAAAGTTTCGTCGAAATCTATTATTAGTGATGGTGAGGGTAGCTCGACATCGGAGACTGGGCTACGACCAATCCGTGAAGCTCGTATTCGTGCGTCATCAGCAATTGCAGGTGCTACAAAAAAGGCAACAATGCGAAACAATACGGATCGGGCAACGACGTCAACAGGTGGACCTCCTACTCCGTGTGCCCCATCGACGCCCGATAATAACCACGAAGCTATAGTTACGTTGACGAGTGACACTGGGGCTGAGGCAACGGACAGCGCGCGAGAATGGATCGAGATAAAACGACCGCGTACTCGACGCTCGCTCGTCAACGTTACTCGTGGTACGGCCATCCCTACTGACAATAATATTACTTTGTCGGCTGCACAGCGGAAGTCATATTTACATTTATATTATGTGAAAATCGGCACTACAGTTGAACAGGTTAATGAATATCTCCGAACCATTTGCCCGGGAGATAACTGTTCTGCCGAAGCGCTGAAGTCGCGAGGAGATTATGCGTCATTTAAGTTATCTGTGCCTACAAAACATCTAGATAAGTACCTAGCATCTGAAAATTGGATAGAGGATGTCTACATCAGACCTTGGCGTAGTGGATTTCGCAAGAAAATCGATGATACCGCCCAAGTATAAACACCACAAAATTGTTTATCAAAATGTTAGAGGACTACGTTCTAAATTACATACTTGTAAGTTATCAATACTCAGTGAACCAGCTGACATATATGCGTTAACGGAAACATTTTTAATTAGTAGTATATTTGATGCGGAAGTGTTCCCCGACGGTTATACCATAGTACGCCGAGACCGTCCAAATAATGCCGGTTGGGGTGGAGTGCTATTAGCAGTACGTTCGCATTACAAAGTCCAACAAATATTAAACATTAGTGGGTACACGGAGCAGATTGAAATAGTGATGGCACTTGTCACATTGAAATCTAAAACAATTGTATTCAGTGTTGTTTATATACCGCCTAACTCGAATGATGAAAAATACTTAAATACGTTTTTAGTTTTAGAGAATGTAATCGCAAAATATTCAAATTTGGATGTCGTCATACTGGGCGACTTTAACTTAAATTCCTGTAGCCAAAATGTTATTCTACAATATAGTTATTTGCTTGCTTTTTGTAAATTGAATCAATATAATGTAACAAAAAATAAATATGGTAACATTCTAGATTTAGTGTTAAGCAATCTGAGCAGTGAATATGTACAAATGTATGAGGATGTGAAACCGCTAGTGCCGGCAGATGCACATCATCCACCACTCGGCATCTACCTCGCGATGCCGCGTTCGCGGCACGCGGGTCCGCGCGCTTGTACCTTTCGGTCGCATGAATCAGTCACTGAGTGGAATTTTAAAAAAGCGAACTTACATTCACTATATGAATCGATAGCTTCGGCAAGGTGGAATCAGATATTCACTTGTGACGATGTTGATGTAGCATTGAATTATTTTTATGATATATTTCACTCGTGTTGTTTAGAATCTAATGTCCCTATTAAAAATTTTTGCAGTAATTATAAATATCAATATCCGAGATGGTATACGAAAGAAATTATAGAAAATATAAAAAATAAGTATTATCACTTAAAAAGTATAAAAAATATAGTAAAGAATTCAATAGAGAAATGTTTAAATTTTATCGTCAGCGTACAAAAGAATTAATTAGGATAGCTTATCAAAATTTCATCACGCGAACTGAGGTTAATATAAAGAATGATCCGAAAAGTTTCTGGGAGTTTATACGAAATCAACGTTCTAATAGAAGGGGCCAAGACCTATACGATCATGATGGGGAAGTGGTAACTGGGATAGATGCTGCAAATGCATTTGCAAAACATTTTAAATCGAGTTTTTTAGACGATAAACCTGTCTTATCTGGCAATCTGGCTGAAAGCAAGGCAAGGTGTTCCCAACTCTCTGCTCGCGTCGCTATAGAGAATATAACGCTAACCGACCTGCAGCGAGCAGTAAAACGATTGAGGGTGGGGACATGCATTGGGCCTGACGGTATACCGTCATTTATTATTAAAGATTGCATAAGAGTTTTAGAGGAAGCGCTCCTACATATAATGAACTTGGCTATCACAACAAGTACCTATCCGCAGCTATGGAAAGTGTCCAGGGTTATACCTATACCCAAGGATGGTTCTAAATCCCAAATTTCAAATCATAGGCCAATTGCTGTACTTCCAGCTTTAGGAAAATTATTTGAATCCATTTTAAACAGACTTATTTCGGTGCAAGTCCAGCCTCAATTGACAGACTGTCAGCATGGATTCAGACCTGGTAGGTCGACTACTACTAATCTAATAAACTTTGTTGATTATACAGTTACTGAAATGGATCATAATAGACAAGTAGACGTGACATATTTTGACTTCAAAAAAGCATTTGATCGCGTTCACAATGATATTTTATTAAAAAAGTTCTCAGAGATAGGATTTACACCTAAACTTTTAAAATTATTTATTAGTTATTTTTCCGATCGCTCGCAATACGTCCAATTACATGGTTATCGATCTGAATCCTATGTTACCGACTCCGGAGTAAGCCAGGGTAGTACCCTGGGTCCATTGCAGTTCCTAATTATGATCAATGACTTGCCAGATGTTGTTAACACTGCTCAGTGTCTCATGTTTGCTGACGATGTGAAGCTATTCATGGCTATCGGAACCATGGAAGACTGTGTAACTCTACAGCGAGATATTGACAACGTTGTGGCATGGGCTGGACATAATAACTTGGAATTTAATATTTCAAAGTGTAAATCGGTCACATTCACGCGGTCTCGTGTTCCCCATTCTTATGTCTACAATATATCTGGTACGCCGCTTGAACGTGTGTCACAAATACGCGATTTAGGCCTTACGCTGGACACTGCTTTAACTTTTAATAATCATATAACCATCGTTTGTAGTCGTGCATATAAATCGTTAGGTTTTGTGATAAGACAGTCGGCACAACTTCAAGATAAAGGTGCAATATTATTATTATATTATTCATTTGTACGAAGCATTTTAGAATTCAATTCAATTATTTGGAACCCTCATGAAACAAAATACAAGATAATGATAGAAAGAGTTCAGAGGAAATTTGCACGTGTTCTATATAGTAAACTTTACGGCTACTATCCTTATTTGTACCCATCACTGTTCGTATCCGGTATGGTAGGTCTAGACACGCTCGAGGTAAGGCGAAAGTGCAATTTGATGATGCACTATTATCAGTTGCTCAACGGCGGAATAGACAATCCTGCAACTCTTAGCCGTTGTTCTTTGTACGCACCCCAACGCTGCATGCGATTGCGTGCTTGTAGACTACTATCGGCACCGCCGGTTCCTACCTGTACTGCTCAGTTTGCTCCCACGTATCAGGCTATTTCTCTGCTCAATTCTCTGATTGCTCAGCAGCCAGATATTGACATATTTAATTACAAAAGAAGTATATTTTTAAAATGTTGTACAAAATTTGTAAGTTTGTGAAATAAAACTTTGGCTCACTACACGTTTTGGGAAACTGTAAGTGTAGTGAGAAATTTTCAAATAAATAAATAAATAAATAAATAAATAATGATTGGTAAAACCGTTAAGGCGATAACAAACAAACAAACTCACTTTCACATCTATAATATTAGTGATTTGAAATAAATTATTAGTGATTTGAAATAAATAGTGATTTATTTAGCAGTTGATTCGTTTTCGCGGCATTCCCAAACTATGTCTGTGGACACGTGACGAACTTTTCCATTACTCGAAACGAATGCATGAATAGGTATAACAAAGTAGAACAGTCCTTGGGGAAAACGAGATATCACGTTCGCCGTCTCATTTCCGCGAAACGTGAAGTGGAGAAGTTTGTATGTTATTTTAACCGATTTCAAAAAAAGTGGCGGGTTTTCAATTTAGTGCTGTTTTTTATTGGAAAGGACACAGAGGAATAACACCTGAATCCTCATGAATGGCAACACATGGGGGGTATCATGGGCAAAATAGTACACTCTGTTATGTGCATGGTACTGCTTATGTCTCTAGACGACGGTTACCACTTTCCATCAGGTGGGCCGTCAGCTTATTTGCCATTCTAAGTTGCATAAAATATATATATGTATATCCTCTATCCACAAGTTATCTGAAATCCACAATTATCTGAAGAAATTGCTTTACCTTTTATATCACTTCTCATTAAAATTTACTATATCTATTATTTTTTATAAATGGTGCAATTAAGTTTAAATAAATATTTATATATTGGCATAATATATATCTCATGCCTTTTAACTTCCAAATTACCAAAATGGCGACTGAAAGTCGACATATCAAATTAGAATATCCCTAGAAGTCGCCTCCCCCTCACATTACAACCCACCAACTTTTCACATTACGCTTTGTGCCTATAAAACAAACTTGCGTGATTTACGAACCAATATTGTTAGTGGGTACCTACCTACTCGGAGCTACCCACGCAATTGTATAAATGTTTCGCTGTCACAACAGAAAACTCTGTTATGTACCTATCGTTTATAACAATATAGTTAATACAATTTAATATTGTGTGTTAATAGTTCCATGCATTAATAGTTCCATGCATTAATAGTTCCATGCATTAATAGTTCCTTGCATTAATAGTTCCATGCATTAATAGTTCCATGCATTAATAGTTCCATGCATTAATAGTTCCATGCATTAATAGTTCCATGCATTAATAGTTCCATGCATTAATAGTTCCATGCATTAATAGTTCTATGCATTAATAGTTCCATGCATTAATAGTACCATATGTTAATTTCTGCTTATTGTTATCTCGTTTTTTGTTCTTATGTAATTAAGTTTAGGTATATAATTAAGTATTTATTTTGTTTGTGTACATAATTGTTAAACATTATAATTTGTATCATTCTGTGAAAGGAACAATCAAAAAGTTTTCATTCATTCGTTCAATAATTAATAGTTCCATGTATTAATAATTTCCATTTGAGATATAGTATAGTTTTTATCCCAGTAAGTGATCTATAGTGGGCAAACGTTTGCCCTGCCCACTAGTGAATAATATTATATGTAATAAGATTGTTTTCCAAAAAAAAAGTCGACCAGAGTTCTGAAGTAATAAACATAAAATAATTTGAGGTTGTGTTTGTGCTGAAAAACAGCACTGTAGCGCCTCAAACGCTGAAGCAACATGCTGAGCGCGGACCTTTTTCACGGAACATTGCGACACACACACACACACTCGCACGACTACACACTTACACTTATTATTATTTATTAGTTTTTGTTTATTTTTGTTTTTTGTTGAAAAAACAAAAATATTTTGTCATACTTAGTTTTTTTTCATTTATTCTACTATGTGAGTTGCACGATTCTATGAATAAATTTATTAATAATTTCTTTCTTTCCACAATTTTCATTTAAAAACTAAACTACTGTACCGATTTTTATAAAATTTCTACTGAACAAATCTGCAAGTATAGGCTTTCAGATAAAAAAAGAATTTTCCAAATCGGTTTAGAACTGACGGAGTTATAAGGTAACGAATATAAAAAAAAATTTAAACCGAATTGCTAACCTCCACTTTGAAGTCGGTTAAAAATCGATTCAAATTAAAAAAAGACGACGCGTAACATTCACGAAGAGTTGATAGCCCCTTATGGAAGGCGGTTGTGAATATTGTACGTAGGTAGTTAATTCCCGGCCAAACTCCAAGTAATCTGATAACGGCAGTCACCATTTCTAGAGACCGAAGCTGACTCCCGATTATTCCGGGACGGTAACTTTACCCGGGCGGCCGGATCCCGCGCGGGATTACCGGGAAGTTGGCTCGTAAAAATCTCATCTTATTACTACGCCCCTGTTACAATTTACGATGGTCGATATTATAATCATAAGTTCCACCATTTATACAGGGATGAAGTGAATAATTATACGTATATATATATATATGTATATATATATATATATATATATATATATATATATATATATATATATATATATATATATATATATATATATATATATATATATATATATATATGAATGAATGAATGAATGAGTATACTTTATTTGCATTATACAATATAGGAAATAAACAAGACAATTTACAGACATAACGATACAATTGTATAAGTACAGTAAGGCGGTCTTATTGCTGAGAGCAATCTTTTCAAGACAACCTTAAGGTAATGGACTAATTGTTGTACAAGTAGGTATCATAGTGCTTTATAATTAAAAAAAGCATCTTTTGCAGATTAAAAAAAAAAAAAAAATATATATATATATATATATATATATATATATATAATCCAATTATCCGCATATGCAGAAAGTATAACAATGTATACAAGGAGCTTGATATTTTCCAACAATCCTTGCAATGTTACATTAAGGCTGCCTATTTGTTACTTTAAATTTGTAGCCGTCATTCTTTTAATGTATATAATATCGAATGATATGCAGAGCAGTTGTTGGAGTGCAAATTTAATGCTGTTTCATGTAATATTTATTTTATTAATGTATTATGTGATTTGTAATCTTTCGCTTTGCTGTAAATAAATATATTTTTTTACCTATGTTCCTTTGGGGAAAAATAATTGACATTTTTTAAATTATTTTCCAGGGGGGAGTGCTGACACCTTAAAAAAAAGCATAAACACACTCTCAGACATAACTTTATAAAGCTTCGCTCAGATCATGGTATGGACACCAGAGAATTCAGGCCTTTTTTTATGGGTGAAAATGGAATAGCAACCCCGCCCGCGCTATCGGTATACACTGGCGAGGCACCAGTGAGGGATGTTAGGTGAGGATGAAGACAGTTGGCCCATAGTGTCCAATTGAACAAGAATTAACCACTATGGTTTCTAGGGGGAACCGCGTGGAGGTCGACCTAATAGGGTGTATTGCTAGCAATAGGGCTCTTATATCTCATTACTAACAATACCTTTCCCCCGAGAATAAAGGGCTGGGTGCGGCCTACCAGTCTTCCCTTTAAACGTGTCTATAGGAAATCTATTCAGTTTAACTGTTAGAACCAGTTAGAACAAGGGGGAAAGGGATTCTCGGTAATACGGACTAAAGTCCCATTGCTAGCAATATACCCTGGCAAGTCGGCCTCCACGTGGTCCCCCCTAGAAACCATCGTATTGAATCCCAGGTGTATTTATCACAACGAGCTAATTGATCTGCCTTTTCATTCTCACCTATCATCCTTCACTGGTACCCTGCCAGCGTATACCGTTTTAATGGGTGATAATGGAATGGTAACCTCACCCGGGCTATCGGTATACACCGGCGGGACACCAGTGAAGGATGATAGGTGAGGATGAAGCGGGTCAGTTAGCCCATCGTGACGAATTGTTCACGATGGTTTTCAGGGGGAACCGCGTGGAGGTCGATCTAATAGGGCATATTGCTAGCAATGGGGCTGTCAAACTCCATTGCTAACTATCCCTTTCCACCCTAGCGTATACCGTTAGCGCAGGTTACCGTTACCATTCCATTATCATCGATTAAAAAAAATAATAAGATTTACAGTGGCGAGTACCACTCAAGGGTGGCAGAACATGTCAAAATTACATAATTAAAGATTATTTCCAGGAAAGTAAACTTGAAAAAACAGTCTGAACACAAAAAAAAAGTTGTCAATTTTGGCCACACCCTGTACATTTACATAGAAATTATTAAACCACTTTATAACGTCTTTTTAGGACTTTATTTTATGACTGTGTTGTATGAAGTTTATAGCCTTCTTCTTTAGTACCTTCGTATTAATGCGAAGTTTTACCAGAGGGAGACTTTGTACAAAAGTCTATTGCTTGGGCACCTCTGTCCCATTCGTGTTTCAACCGTGAAGCAGTTGTGTTTGCATGGCTGTGTTTCGGTTTGAAGGGTGGGATATGGCGTGAATTTACTGGGTACAGAGGAATAACACCTGAGTCCTCAGGAATGGCAACGCATGAGGGGTATCATGGGCGAAACAGTATACTCTGTTATGTCCATGGTACTGCTCATGTGTATAGGCGACGTTTACCACTTTCCATCAGGTGGGCCAGCTTGTTTGCCATTCTAATTGTATAAAAAATTTAAAAAATAAATTTTTGTTAATCATTTTATCTATTCGTATATATATGTGGTGTATAATTAGGTGGATAATGTTATTTCGGGAATTTTTATAAAATAAAACTACCTATTATTCGATTCCCTCGTTACGGAGACATCTTTTGTTTTTTTTTTTTTAATGTAGTGTTTTGTAATTTTTTTTTTATAATATTAATGCAAAGGAATTGTATCTATCTGTCAGATCGAAAATTAAACGAAATCTCGTAAATAACTGGCTGTTCCGAGCACGTCTCAGCATGTTACGAGTAAGTACGTACTCTGGTGAAGGCAGAATAATTCCGCAGAAGGCGCCGCGCCAGACCCACAGTTCATACGAGAGAAGTGTTTCGGCAACAATATTACATATTCGTGAAAATTATAAACACGAATGGAATATATTTTGTATTTCGTTTTTACGGAGTATAGAAAAGTAATCTTGGAGGAAAATTTAACAATTTTCAAGCAAAAGAAGGTTTTTCATACGTTCGCACTTTGTGTGGCCGCAATACGCGATTATTTTGCCAAATCGCTTTATGTAATTATAAATATTTTTTTTAATACAACTTAGAATGGCAAACAAGCTGACGGCCCACCTGATGGAAAGTGGTAACCGTCGCCTATAGACATGAGCAGTACCATGGACATAACAGAGTATACTGTTTCGCCCATGATACCCCCATGCGTTGCCATTCCTGAGGACTCAGGTGTTATTCCTCTGTACTCAGTGAATTAACACAGTCATGCAAACACATCTGCTTCACGGTTGAAACACGAATGGGACAGAGGCACCCAAGCAATCGACTTTTGTGCAGTCTTGCTTGTTGCTAAGCAGAACTTTACTAATGTAATAAAATTTGTAAAGTCTATTTTTTTTTCTCGTCAAACACAATCCATAATTAATGTCAATTTTTGACCCACATCGATTAAAGTTACATTTTACAGTGTTGCTAGATTTATTAATGTGTGTGCCAAGCAGTTTCGGCTGTACTCGTATGTTGACAGGTCGAAGCCAATTTCTTTAAAAAAAATCTTTTTTTTTATATTACAGAAGCGAACAATCCTACAACCGGACAGTGCAGTCGGTGTCAGGAGTCGGAGCCCTGTCCGTGCCGTGGTCCGCGACGGAAGCCAGGCTAGCGTTGCCAGCCGCCCTCAGCGTGGCCGGCATACCCGCTCTCGTCATCACAGACGGCGCTGGCAAGGTGCTAACGTCGAATGGTCGGCAGCACTTGACGACAGATCCGTTGGGATATGTAAGTCTTCTATTCTATGTATCTTCTCTTCTTTTTCGTTACATATATAATGATTTGTAACTTATGTAAACATTTATTTAAATTTCTGTTTTGCACTACTACTCCCCCTGGAAGAATTCTCTTTTAGAGATAAGTTTTCGTTTGCTACCCCCCATGATACCCCCCATGCGTTGCCATTCCTGAGGACTCAGGTGTTATTCCTCTGTACACAGTAAATTCACGCCATATCCCACCCATCAAACCGAAACACAGCCATGCAAACACAACTGCTTCACGGTTGAAACACGAATGAGACAGAGGTATCCAAGCAAACGACTTTTGTACAAAGTCTGGTAACATCTGGTGTTATTTTATGGCTCTTAATTCTTCATACCTGTTTCCAGAACTTTCCGTGGGCTCACAGGCCAGTGTCCGTACTCACCGAACAAGCTCTGCTAAAGATGGCGCGGCATCCGGCTGTCGTGTTATTTATTGGTGAGTTTGTTGTTATAATTGTATCGACCGGTGGTTAATGACCATGGACTAGGGGGAAAAGGATTGTTAGTAATGCAGACTACCAGTCCTATTGCTGGCAATACACCCCGTCGGGTCGACCTCCACGTGGTCCCCCCTGGACACTTTCGTGCTGAATTCCAGACGTATACATCATATTCGCAGGTGTGGTTCTTTACCATTGTAATGAATTGGACATCTATGCTTATAGTTTAAATTCTTTTCTTAAAATGGCAAAAGAAGTGTTAAGTTTAATATATATTTGTTCTTATTTTCTATAGTTATTGTATATAATATTGAAACTAGTAGCATATAAGCTAACGCTGCGCGTAGCAACTAACGGTGTACCATTTTATAACAATTACTTAGTTATAAAGCTTATTATAGTCAATGTAACGTGAATTGTAATACTGTTGCTGTGCCTAAATGAATAAATAAATAAATACATTAAGAAAACATGGTTATAGTAGTTTTTGATATATGTATGTAAACAATGTTCTAGCTCCGGCGTCTCGTATTGATTTTTCAAATTCTAATGGCAATGTAAAGATTATCTTGATATAAATAAAATAAACAGCGTTATTGCTCACCTAGCTGCCTTTTACTACAATGTCAGAAATAATTAAAAGCGAGTAACTTCACAGTGCAGGAATTTAGACTTTACGGAAAGGTGAAATAAAGCTTAGAATGATAAGAAGCTTAGTACTTTCACTAAAAGCCTCATTAATATTAACGTCTGTATCACTAGTAATACAAATTGCATGAGGATAACGCCCTCTAGCGCCAAGGGCTTGTAGATCAAATGCGTAGGCCTCTGACATACGAAGCAAAACAGGAATATAAAATAAAAATTGAAAAAATAATATTAAAAAAATATTTTTCATTATCTCTGGCCAGAATTTTTAATCTATAATATAAAAAAAAAAGTAAATAAAAGACAATTTGAGTACAAGTACTCGTATGTTATTGGATATTTTTATGAGGCTTGGAATGGAAAACAAATCGATCTAGTCGACCGAAATCGAGTTCATCTGATGGAAATATCTATAAACAATTACAGGTTACGTTACGTTCGTTATGTCATTGTACCTTCACGTGTTACTTTTCCGTTACTTCCTTGCCGTGCCTAATCTCACTCTTAAAAAAATGACAAAACAAGAATAACTGTTTGGATTCCAGACAAATTATCATATTGAAGACTAAGCAGCATGGTCTCCGACCTTAGCCTGTTCCACAACGGAACAAACGTACTAAAAAAAAAAATAACTGTTTGGCGGGAAAATACGAGTGGAACTTACTATAGGTATTTTAGCATCTCGTATTTTTTTTAGCATTCGTATTTTTCGCAGACGACTCGAACAGTTTCTCTGTTGTTAAAATATTTTTTATTTATTTATTTAAACACAATAAATGTACAAACTCGAGTACATTGGACTTCGTATTAGGCGAACCTGTATCGCGGGAATCCATGAAGAAATTATCAAGACACAATATGTTATTAATAGAGATTAATAAGGAAATTTACACACAAACAAACATTACAGAAAAAATAACATACAATAATTATTTTTTTAAATTTTATTATTGTTAAATTAATGATTAAAGATTAAAGATTGGGTCCAACAAAAAAATCAATTTCTATTTTGACAAAACAAAAAGACAAATTATATATAAAAAAGAAATCTTTGACAACAAAATAACAAGTAAGTACTAATGATTAAAAGTATTCAATGAGAACATTTCTTTACAGATGACGAAGACTCCGAAATAGAATTCGCCGAGTCGGTCCTCACGCCGTCAGCGGAATCCTACTACGAGGAGTGCAGCATCCAGTACCCTGGTTTCTGCCCCTACCAGAACTCATCGGACGACGAAACCATGGATTTCGACTACTCGACTTCCAAACATTCAAGAGTTAAGAAGAAGTCATTTAAACACACCATGTTCTACATTGGCGTCGATGGGGCGGACTGTGCTGATATGCTGAGAGAGCATATCGGTTTAGACGACGCCGTTCCACTGTTGACGGTCATCGATTTCCCCAAACAAAAACTGGTGACGATGAAGTACGGGGATGAAATCACCACCGATTCAGTGCAGAACTTCGTTGACGCATACCTAAGCGGCAATGCTGACTTCAAACCGTTGAAGCCGTATAGTGAGAAATGTTAGTTCTAGAACGTTCCACGAGTTGTTTCACTTGTAATGTCTGTAGTTGTTAGATTTTAATATACCACCAAATACTAAAGATCTAGGATCTAAAGATCTCTACTAATAGGCTGTTTTAGGTTCTAATGTGAGGGAAAATATGAAAAAACTCTTCTTTTTTGCCTCTTTCCTTTAACTTGCGGACGGCTCTACTCGTCGTCATACTCTAAACTTGTCTGTTGTCTATTCTATATTGTATTCTGAGCATACATTACATTCCGGTGGGCTCGAGTTGCCAACGAACGTCCTCTATCCCTCCCTTCGAAATAGCCAAATACCAAACCATATACAAAAGGACAGAGGGCGCTGCTCTCACGTAAACAATACTGTCCTATGTTAAAGTATATTAAAAATATTTCCTCATATTATTCCATTAAAAAACGACTAAAAATAAAAGTTAAAAGTGTAGACTACATGTGATAGTGTTAGCAGCGATTAATAACAATGACAGCGTACGAAAACAGAAGTTTATAGTATATATATATATATATATATATATATATATATATTCCCAAAGAGGGTTGACATCAGGCAGGCGGCCGGTCGTAAAACTAAAAACCAAATACTGATATATTATCCTATATATATATATATATATATATATATATATATATATATATATATATATATATATATATATATATATATATATATATATATAAACAAAACGACCAGAACCAACTCATCGCTGCGTACAGTGCATAAAAGTTGTGAAGTAATTTGTGTTGAGTTTTTCCAAATAAACTTAATAAAAGTAATTCGACAAGTTATACCTTTCAAACTATCCACATTTAAAAAAAAAGACGCAGAATTTAAAAACGTAATATATTACAGCGACACCTAGATTATAATAGTGCATTTGAACAATCAAATTACGTAAGTTGAACCAAAATTCGTGTTTCCACCGTGAAGCAGTTGTGTTTGCAGCTTGTGATGGGATATGCATGAGGAATAGCACCTGAGTGTTATCATGGGCGAAACAGTATTCGTTATGTCCATGGTACTGCTCATGTCTATAAGGATATGACAACGTTTACCATTCTAACATAAAAAACTCGGCGGGTTATGTAAAGTATATCCTATTTTGATGTAAGAAAGGTGAACTTTTTTATTACCTTGGTGTACTGTAGACCTATCACGTCAGACAATGCACTTCTGTCTTACTGTCTGCATTCGTGTAACACTTTATTATGCTTAATTACTTAGAATACTTAGACTTTGTTATAAGAAACAAATAGAAATGGAAATAAAATAATTAAAAAAAAACTGGTTGTGAAATTATTTTGTATAACCTAATATCATTTACAGGGGGAAAGGGATCGTTAGTAATGGAGACTGAGAATCCCATTGCTAGCAATATACCCAACCAGATCGCCCTCCTCGCGGTTCTCCCTGGAAACTATCATGGTTAATTCCTGATGAATTCATCATGATGGGCTAACTGGCCTGTTTTCATTCTCATCTATCACCCTTCACTGGTGCTCCGCCAGCGTATCCCGTTAGCGCAGGCGGGGTTACCATTTTCACCCATCAAAAAAAAAATTATTAACTTGTCACTCATGAGAGAAAAAAAAAAAAAAACTAACAGTCACGATGGTTTCCAGGAGGAACCACGAGGAGGTCGACCTAACAGGGTATATTGCTAGCAATGGGGCTTCTAATCCCCATTACAAACAATCCCTTCTACCCCCATTCTTTTGTATTAGATACGTGAAAGAGATTAGCAACGATGGTGCTTCCTCTATTAAGTGATTTAAGAACTAAACTTACTATTTAAAATTAATTCTATCTTTTGCTATTACATCGCAAATAGCTCTGTTTTATGGAAAAAGGTTACATTCAAGCATATAAGTAGATACATTATACGTTCCCTATGATTATATTTTAACCCATTTAGCTATTATGAGAGAACCGTGGTACATTCTATATTTTAAAAATACTATAAATACATGCGTATGTTATTACTAAAGTCTATAGATCGAATGGAAAAGTATAGTAAGTATGGCTGAGTCACAACACCAACAAACATGTCTATGAATCACTGATTTAGCCGGTTATTAATTCGTCTAAAACCATAGACTAAAAATGGTAAGATAGATAAGTTCCTATCCTTTTACATCATAAACTAAAAATAGTGCCGTCCTACATTATATTCGATTTTTTTATGGTAAAATAATGACAAATAAAAATTAATTGATTCCTGTTAAATAATGTAAGTATTAATTTGTAAGATTTATATAATAAAATCAAATTATTACGCGCGCAATAGATGAATTGATATTTTAATTTAACAGTGACGTAACTAAGAGCTAAAAGGACCTCTGCAATAATATACATATATGAATTTTAGTATGACCCTCCTAGATGTTTGAAGCCAGCGTTACAAGATTGATTTTTTTTTTTATTTTAAGTAAATTTTGCGTTTCATGAAAGTTTGAAGAAATGGATTTATTTGAGAAAAGAAAAATGAGTGTAAAGTAATTTCATAAATTTTTTGGACAGTTAGGGTACTTGTGAAGTATATAGAGGTATCCAAACAGAGAATGGAGTAAAAGAATGAAAGGAAAAAAAAATTGAAAGCATGATCAAAAAACATAAAAAAGACAGCTCCGTTCTCACATAAATACGCGGCAGTGCCAACAATATCCTGAAGATGTTTATAAATAAATAGAAATTAGTATTTTTAAATATAATTTTTAAGTACACATACTAACAAAATAGTATGTACTTAAGTTATTTGAAATAAATAAATCAATATACTTTTTTTATCGTACTCATTTCGTGGCACATGGCAAAACCTAGTAAAAAAAATTATAAAGCTTTTTGATAGGGTAAATGTCCAGCCAATCGTGTCAATTGGGAGACTCGAGTACGATACATGTCGAGTGCGAAATTAATCGGGCAACCCCAAAGAAAACCAGTATAAATATTTTCAATATATTACTCGATACAGTATTCACCTTATTCATAAAAATTAAAACCTGTTACAAACTAATTTAACTATTATAGTGTTTTGTCACTTTCTTTCAAATTGAAAATTTTGCATAAAAAAGAGACAAAACAGTTCTATAGCCAAAATAGATTTATAAGAAGTTTGATGAGACTAATAATCAATTCGTAATAATTTCAATCGATTATTTTTTTTTTAAATCCAATCGATTAATCGAATCATCTGTTTGAAATATACATGACAACACTAAGCAAAGCAACACTATTATTGACGCCGACTTGACGCCATTGTTGCAGTTTTGATATTCCAAAATAATTTTCACGTGCTCTCTCATAGTATATGAGTTACTATTTGATTTAATACAAAACAAAGAAATTATGGCCGACAACGACGACCTTCTCGACTACGAGGATGAAGAGCAAGCGGATCAGCAGACCGCTGAAGGGCCCACAGAAACTGCAGCGAAGAAAGAGGTTAAGGGATCTTATGTATCTATTCACAGCTCCGGCTTTAGAGATTTTCTATTAAAACCCGAGATATTGCGAGCCATTGTCGACTGTGGTTTCGAGCACCCTTCAGAAGTGCAACATGAGTGTATCCCTCAGGCCGTTTTGGGCATGGACATTCTCTGTCAAGCAAAGTCCGGTATGGGTAAAACAGCAGTATTTGTTTTGGCGACTCTGCAACAATTGGAGCCCACTGACGATCATGTGTACGTCCTAGTTATGTGCCACACGCGGGAACTCGCTTTCCAAATCAGCAAGGAGTACGAGAGATTCTCCAAATACATGACAGGCGTGAAGGTGTCGGTATTTTTCGGCGGTATGCCCATACAGAAAGACGAGGAGGTGCTTAAAACCGCCTGTCCCCACATCGTTGTAGGCACCCCTGGCCGTATTCTCGCGCTAGTGAACAGTAAAAAGCTGAATCTAAAACATTTGAAACACTTCATACTTGATGAGTGTGATAAAATGCTCGAATCTCTGGACATGAGGCGAGATGTGCAGGAAATATTCAGGAATACCCCCCATGGTAAACAGGTGATGATGTTTTCCGCTACATTGAGTAAAGAAATCCGCCCTGTGTGTAAGAAGTTCATGCAGGATCCTATGGAGGTGTATGTAGATGATGAAGCCAAGCTGACACTGCACGGCTTGCAGCAGCACTATGTTAAACTCAAAGAAAATGAGAAGAATAAGAAGCTGTTTGAGCTATTGGATGTATTAGAATTTAATCAAGTAGTTATTTTTGTAAAATCAGTACAGCGCTGTATAGCTTTAGCACAGCTGCTCACCGATCAAAACTTCCCAGCGATCGGCATCCATCGCAACATGACCCAAGATGAACGTCTCTCCCGGTACCAACAGTTCAAGGACTTCCAGAAAAGAATCTTGGTGGCTACCAATCTCTTTGGTCGAGGTATGGATATTGAGAGAGTGAACATTGTGTTCAACTATGACATGCCTGAAGATTCTGATACATACTTGCACCGAGTGGCCCGAGCAGGGCGTTTTGGCACCAAAGGTCTCGCAATCACCATGGTATCTGATGAGAACGATGCCAAGATCCTGAATGAAGTACAGGACCGCTTCGATGTCAACATCACCGAGCTCCCCGAGGAAATAGAACTTTCTACTTACATAGAGGGACGATAGATATATTAATTTAGTTTGTCATTCCTTTCATACTTACGATTAATCAACTGTGTTAATAAAATTAAGCATCATTTTCGACTGTATTGAGTGTGTAGTAAACATAAGTTTCTGTTAATTGACAGTCCTGCGAGACTATTCCTTTTCATCTAATATAATGGTTTTTGACATTAGATTCAAAACATTGTGTTATTAAAGAGACATTTCTATTGTACTAAACTTGTTGTATTTATTAACTTTCATAAACCCACACCTTTTTAAATTTGATCTAAGTATATTATGATATTATGTGAAAGCTTGACTTTTGCATGTTTGTTACCAAAGTAATGGCTGAACAGATTTGAATAAAATTTAATCCATAGATAGGCTATTTCCTGGCTTAAAATATACACAAACACATAGGATATGTTATAATGATTCACATAGCCAAAGCTATGGGAAACAGAATGAAGCTATTAAGTTCAAAAGCAATAATATTTGGTCATAATTGAGTAGGTAGAGCATTTTATATATGAAAAAACATTTAAGTTTCAACTATATACATAATCAAGTAATTGTCTATCTAGAAATTGTCATAAAAATTTGAAATAACAGTATTATTAGGTAAAAAGAAACTTCAGAAATCATTATTTTCAAAAATTATATTGTTTAAAATATTCATACATATAAATGTAATAACAATAAGTAGGTATGTACGCACTGAACAATGATGTCACACCTGAGTTAGCAGAGAGCAGTCATAGGTAGAATCAAGTTTCAAATAAACAATAAAATAAGGTCATGTTTAACACGATTTTTTATATAAATATAACAATGTAGTTTGATTACAAATTAAAAATTTATTTTATACTTATTACATCTAAAATACATTAGTTTCAGAAACAAGAACTATCCCATAAACTATCCTGATGAAAAAGCATGTGAAATTTGAAAAAAAAAACCATCTAAATTGCAACTTTTAATATAAATATAATAAAAAACAGTCTATAACTTGTAAACAAATTATTTTGACAGATACTAAGGAAGTGAAGGCCAAATTTTTATGAGTTTAGACTTAAGCAAATAACAAACAATAAATCAGCTAATTAATAAAAAAAATTATACAAAAGTACAAAGATTCTATCCATACTTAGAAACAATCATTAAACTTAAAATCTAATTCTTTGATTATGTTCAGTGTAGGTTTTCTCATGTGTAAACCGAGTAATCAAGTCGAGTGCCCACTTTGGCTGATCTCCTGGCACCATGTGACCGGCGTTCCTCACCAGTATCTCAACAAGTTTACCAGCCTGCTTCACATATCCTGCTACCTCACCATCCACTTCCCATATATACCTCTTCGCTGTCTTATACTCTTCAGACCCTGTGAAGTTCAGATTCCTCAAGTAATTCACAGTCAATGGATATGCAACAATAATATCTAATTGTCCATTGTAGATCACTACATAGTAGTTGTCCAGCAACTCTGATACCCAAGGTGCAACGGACTTCATGACGTCTTGCTTCAAATGCTTTTCGACTTCAGTGCCATTATTAAATGGCTTGTTTCCCACATGGATCTGTTTACGTACAGAGCTCTTCTGAATCATTTTACCGAACCCTTCATCAGAGTAATCTTTCGTATGGAGATAATTGAAGTAAAAATTAAAGCCTGTCATAGAGTGAAATATACTGCTCCCATTAATTAAATCACCATTGAGGAGGTCATCAAATGTGTTGAATGCTTCCTCCCATTGTCCCTGCTGTATGTACTTCACTGTTTGCGCCTCATATTCGGAGAATACTTTCTCTTGATTCCAATCAATCAGACCAATTTGGTACAAATACTTGCTGTACACCATCTGGTGTTCGGGATCACTTAGACCATTCCCAATCGCAATGCCCTTCAAGTTTACCTTTAACTTTGCATCAGGGTTTTTCTTGTGGATGGTGTAGGCCAGGGCTGGAACATACTTCCCCGCATACGACTCTCCGGTGACGAAAAACTTATTATTTTGCAGTTCAGGGAACAATTGCAAGAATTGTATCACAGTGGAGTATAGTTGCTCACCCACCTGTACTTGATCAGTGCAGTATCCTTTGACATCATTGGTAAAACTAAAACCAGTACCTACAGGGTTATCTATATAAATGATATGGTGATTCAGCGCCCAGTTGTATTTGCGGCGTACAAATTTCTCATTTAAAACTTTAATGGGTCCATTTTCTGTAAAAAGCCCATAGAGGGAAGTAGCTCCCGGGCCGCCCTGCAACCACACCACCACGGGAGCGTACTTATTGTCAGATACCATAGCCGGAAAATACCAGAAAAACTGATTGGAGTCATACGTTTTGTTGACTGTGAAGTAGCCGGCGTAACTTTTAATATTCAAACTCTCAGTGAATGGAACCCGCGCTAACCGCCTTCCCTCCGTTATATTCCCGCTCTCTATGTACTGTGTAAGGAACAGCGGATCACCTGCATCGTCCCCATCGCGCTCACCCAAATCAATTTCTGGATACCGGTGAAATAAACACCGGACTGACATAAAAAATTGTACAATAGTTATAAATAAAAAGAGGTAATTCATTATAACCACTTTTAGTAAATACACGCTAGTGTCGTTCACTGGTAATCGAACATAAATGAGAGCATGCTAATTTCCCAAGTTATTTTAGTTTATCGTAATATTTATCACAATGTTTACACAGAAAGTTCAAAATGTTCATTTTTTTTTTTTTTTTTAGTACGTTTGTTCCGTTTGGAACAGGCTAAGGTCGGAGACCATGCTGCCTAGTCTTCAAAAAGATAATTTGTCTGGAATTTTATTTTTCTAATGTCGCTTTAATTATTGTCATAATCTTCAATATTTCATTTGTCAAATCCGGTAAGTACATTTTCATAAATATCTTTTCTTGAGTTTTCTTAAACCAGTGGATTTATCAAATTAAAAATAAATAATTATAAAAAATCATTGTCTTGCAATTCAATAAAAGTATTCTTATAGCTCCTTGAATGTTGTAGTAATATAAGTGAAAATAGCTTTGAAACAAGAAGGAAATCTTAAGAGAAGCGGGATTGAGTGCGGGATATTTTCGGGTTTTTTGAAGATAATCCTAAGTTCGTCAAACATAATGTGTCTTTGAATGACAAATTCAGAGCAATCAAAAAAAAGGTGATGTAGAGATTGGGCTGTATTTGAGTTACACCATGTGCATGATGGGAAGCGATCATGCCCATTCGGTGCAGGTGTTCGTTGAAATGTCCGTGGCCGATTCGTAATCTACAAATATTGGTGTAAAATTTTCTGTTTGTGTCCTCTCCTTTGCAGAACCACGGTTTTCCAATACGCCAATTAATTTTGCGGTACCATTTGCCTTTAGTCTGTAATATTTGAGTCCAATGCTCCTCCCATTTAGTTGTAACGATTTTATGTATTCCAATACTACAATCTGAGTAACAAAGGGGTAAATCTTGAACACGAGCAGCACTTGAATTAATAATTTTAGCCAAAGTGTCTACTTGTTCATTCCCAAACACTCCAATATGTGAAGGGGTCCAGATGAAGATAATATCTTTTCCATATATAGTACAGAGATGATAATATTTATTACGAATTTCTTGAATTAAGTAGTTTGATGATGAAATGAATGTGTTATTTTTTAATGCCATAAGAACACTCATACTATCTGTAATTATAATCCATTTCGAATATAGTACCTGTTTTTCTATGTATTCTAATGCTAAAAATATAGCTTTTGCTTCTGCTGTGTAAATACTAGCCAAAGTTGAAATTTTATAACCGTGACCAAATCTATTTGACAAATCGTAAAAAGCCACTGAAGTGCTAAGTGCATTTTTGGAACCATCTGTATATATCTGCCTGTAGTCAATAAATTCTGATAAAGTCTCATACATATCGTGCTTTTCTTTTATGTCTTTACGTATAACAATTTTGATCTTACAGAACTTACTCTCATAAAGGCCATTATAACAAGGAAGTATCTTACTACTATAGATGTTATATTCATCTCGTAAATTCAAATCATTGACAATAGTTTTATTCAAAAACATAGAAATGGGGCAATTTAATAATTTGAGTACTTTTTTTCAGTTTCCAATAACCCACTCAGGGTTATTGGAAACTGAAAAAACTTTGAAGAGAAATTTGAGTTTTAGGTATTCGAAACGAAGAAGGATAGGAGGCAAATTACATTCTACTTGCATTGAGATAATTGGAGAAGTATACATAGCACCTAAAATAAGTCTTAAATTCATATTTTGAATTTTTCGAGTTTTCTACTAATTTATGTTCTGAGGCATAACAAAGAAAGCGTAATCAAAATTACTTCTAACAAGAGATTTGTAAAGTAAAAGGATAATTTTAGGATCAGCTCCCCAGTTACGACCAATTACAGATCTTATTATATTAGTGGCTCTTAAAGCACGATCTACTAAGCAATCAACGTATAGATCCCATTTTAAATTTTGATGAAAAATTACCCCCAGAAATTTAACGCTACAGTCTGTTGGAAGAGTTTGATTATTATATATAATATTCATTAATGGAACATATTTATGAACTTGATGAAAAACAACTACTTTACTTTTGGTTAAACTAATATCGAGGAAAGAAGAAAAATATTTCTCAAGTCTTTTTAATGACTCATTTAACACTAATTGCATATCAATAATATTCTTTCCTTTTATATAAATTAATAAATCATCGGCAAATTGCAAGTTGTTCACACTGTTTCCTAAAATTGAATTAAGTTTATAGATATATAAAATATATAGTAGCGGGCTTAGAATACCACCTTGACATACTCCTTTAGAGCTTAACCTAGGTCCTATTAATTTACTATTTACTTTAACATACACTTCTCTATTACTAAGAAAATTATAAATCCATTCGATAAGTTTCATTGGAAGAAATGAGGATAAAATCGAAGATAGAACTGTTAAATTTACATTGTTAAAAGCTCCTACGACATCTAAAAAAACAGATTGAACATATTCATCGTTATTCAAAGCAGTACTAAGGTCGACATAGAAGTTCGCTAAACTTTCGCGCGCTGAATATCCACGGCGAAAACCAAATTGATTCGATGGTAATATACTATTACTTTCAATAAAGAACTCTAAACGCTGTTTAATTAATTGTTCGAATAATTTGCCTGCACAGGACGTCAATGTTATAGGTCTATAGGAGTCGAAATTTGTAGGATCTTTACCGGGTTTAATTACTGGAATCAAACAATCCATTTTCCATTCTGGTGGGATAATACAGTCCTTCCATAAATCGTTAAAAATTTGTAAGAGTTTAGTAAGGTTTATTTTATTCAGCAATCGAAACATATTGTATGTTAAGCGATCAAGGCCACTAGCTGTATCTTTTCTAGATTTTACTGCACTGGATATTTCATCAATTGAGAATGGGTCAGTGAGAAATTTTGGGCATGAATTAACAGAATTAAACTGTTTGTCATCAAAAGGTGAGTGTACAAAATCAGGAGTATATTTGCGTAAAAAATCATTGACCCATGATATATCTTTAAAATGATTTTGACGATGTTTTGAATTTAGTTTTCTCATATTTTGCCAAACAGTGGAAATTGGTGTTAATCTATTAAATTTGGAACAAAATTCCTGCCACCCCTGTTGTCTTACTTGCTTAATTACTAACTTTTTAACAGCTTGAACTCTTTTAAAATTTATGTAATTATCGAGAGTTGGATTTTGTTTAAACCTAAGGTAAGCCGCTTTACTATCATTGACAGCTGTCGCACCTGTTATTCCACCAAGGTACTGCAATATGTTTGTGCCTCTTTGAAGTATTTGCACCGCTATTTGATAAGTTCCTACGTGGAACGGAACGTTCCACAGCTGTCAAAATAATTTTACAGAACCTATTGTAATTGTTTAAGGGTTCATTGACATCATACTCGAAATCCAAAAGTAATCGATTAACAGTTTCAGAATAAAGATCCCAATTAACGAGACGTAGGTTTATACGATTTAACAAAAGTTTATTAACTTCATCTATAGGAGCATGTTGTTCACCTGACGGAGTTGATGAAGAGTTCTTTGTGTTTATTTTAGTAAAAGTCGGCAGGTGATAACTTCCTAACGGATCATCATGAACCGACCACTCGCATTTTAATGATATGGATGGGGATACCATAGTTAAATCAAGGCCATTGGGTCTCCAAATATGAGAGCCAACAGTAGTAACTTGCTTATCATTTAATAGTACCAAATTACATTCATCTAAACAATCAAGAATGTCTTTACCTCTTGTATTAGTGGAGGTACAACCCCACATAGTATGATGTGCATTTAAATCTCCAGATATGATAGTGGGTTTAGGAAGAGACTCCAAAAAGAACTTAAATTTGGCTTTAGTAAAACTAGGTGTACTATTGGTAGGACAGTAAATACTGGCAACTGAATACCAAGAATTATTAACTTCAATACTAATAGCTATAGTTTGCAAAGAATTGTCGAAAAAAGAGTGAAGTTTTTTATATCTAATACTATTATGTATAATAATCGCTACTCCATTGTGGTTATTACCACAATCATTTCGTTCTATACAATAATCTTTAATTTTTAATTTGTAATGTGGTTTTAGCCAAGTTTCTGAGATGAGAGCAATGTGAATATGATGTTCGTTTAAAAATTGTGTAAAAATATGTCGATTGCTCAGTAGGCTCTGAGCGTTCCACTGTATGATAGTTAATTGGTCTCGATTGAATTTTGTAAAATAGGTCTATTACCAAAAGTATCATATAACACATTCAAAACACTTTTAGTGTTAATAGATGTGTTCTTTGTGTTATGTAGTGAAATAAGTTTGATTATGCTTTCTATTAAAAGTGATAAACTCTTGTTATCAGAATTTAGAATTGAAATTAGGTCTACATTTTTTTTAGGTTTGTTACCCAGTTTAGGAAATATTTCAGTGCTAAGTATATCTCCAAAAGAAGCAGGTCTGAATTTAGATCTATTTTCAGCAATTTTCTTTTGTTTAACAGGGCATTGCGGTGATACACTTGTGTGATTTCCATTGCAGTGTACACAAATAGCGTTTTCCATTCCAGTTGTACAAGTTTTATAATTATGCTCACCTTTGCAGATGCTGCAACGCTCAGAATTCTTACAGAATTTAGCTAAATGTCCATACCTCAAGCACCGGTAGCATTGTTTAACTGGTGGTATATATGGAGTGACATTGTGGCGCCAACCTCCAATATCCAGATATTCAGGTAATACAGATGCAGCAAAAGTAATTGTCACGGTTAGAGTTGGCTGTAACACATATCCATGAGTCAAGGTATTTTTTCTTAAAATTCTTTTAATAGCAATAATTTTCTTAGAACTCGATATCATAGTATATATTTTTTTATTAGATATATTTGTAGGTACATTTCTAATAACGCCTGTAACTTCTGTTGAAGAAGCAGGAATACTGGCCTTAAAATGGTAGTCATTTAAAAAAGTTTTATTATTTAAAAAAGCATTGGCTAAGTCTGGCTTTTGAAAGTATACTCCGATTTTGAATTTATTTATAGATCTAAGATAAGTTACCCCTTTATTAAATCGTTTTAAACAGGAGGAGAGTGAGAGCAAGTCTCTGGATCCAATGGTTTTCTGACTATCTGAGGATTCTACAAAGACAACAAATTCTGTCCCAGGGGATTCCTCGGGATATCTTCTAATATAATCTGTGACGTAGTAAGGTTTATACTTATCGGCCTTATCAATTTCAGATTCTGAGTCAGTAGAAGTATCTTCCGAATATATATCCTTGTCATTACAAGGTTCATGGTCTACATCACCTGAATCGTCATCTTTTTTTTTCCTTTTTCTACAACTGCGCTTCCCCATGAATGCTTATTATATTACTGTCGCTGAATTTAGTGAAAATATAATATTTTATTCAATAATAAGAATTGATAGAGATAGTTTTAATAAATTAATAAAAAAAATTTAAAAAACCCGCTTGTTCTTATTCGAGTTTCCCGCCTTTCCCCTCAAAATGTTCAATTCAAATCAAAGATCAAGTAACCACCACAGATTAAATAGACTGGTAATCACTCAATATGTACAAATTTAAATTCTTCGGCACAGATCACAGATTATACTCATTAAAAGAGACACAAAGACTAATAAAATATTTTAAATAGAGATGTAGATGTTAAGCGTTTTGTATGAGAACCGGATGTTCACAAATTATTATATACAAATGTCGTTTGCTTGGGCATCTTTGTCCCATTTGTGTTGCTACCGTGAAGCAGTTATGCTTGCATGGCTATGTTTCGGTTTGAAGGGTAGGATATGGCAGTGAATTTAGAGGGTACAGAGGAATAATATCCAAGTCCTCAGGAATGGCAACGCATGAGGGGTATCATGGGCGAAACGATATATTCTGTTATGCCCATAATACTGCTCATGTCTATAGGTGACGGTTACCACTTCCCATCAGGTGGGTCAAGTTGCATAAAAAAATTACATATATATATTCAATTTCTTATAAATAAATAAAAAGATCATGAACCATTATTCTAATTGACAGTAAAGTAATTATGATATACAAAAAGAATCATTAAAATCGAAAAAGAATATATACAATTGTCGCGAAACATTCAATTAAAAAATATTAAGTCGAATTTAGAACCTGTAAAATAAAATGTAATGCATAGACGTGACCTTTATTTATACAAAAAAAACCACCTTACTTTACTAAAATTGCAGCTATTTATAATATCAATGTAAAGACTTTCCTCGTGTAAATCTAGTTATCATATCCAAAGCCCATACAGGCTGATCAGATGGCACAAAGTGACCTGCATTTCGGACCATAATCTCTGTCAATTTACCCGCTTGTTTCACGTATCCAGCAATATCATTATTCACTTTCCATATATATCTCTTCGCCGTCTTGTACTCTTCACTACCAGTAAAGTTCAGATGCCTCAAATAATTAACAGTCAATGGATAAGCGACAATGACATCTAGTTGGCCGCTATAAAGTAAAACTCTGTAATGGTCCAACAGTTTAGATACTAATGGAGCAACTGACTTCATGAAGTCTTCCTTCAAATGGTTCCGCACCTCCGTCCGGTTATGGAAAGGTAGATTACCCACATGAATTTGACGACGTACAGAATTGGACTGAATTAGAACTGTATAATCTTCACCATCACTACGCTCGTGAGTATATAAGTAATTGTAAAAAGATCGAAATCCAGTTGCATTGTAGAAAAACTCTTGGAATTCATCAAACTTTTCCGTAGCGGCATTCCATTTGTTTTGTTTTATATATTCAACTATATCTTTCTCTATATTTTTTAATAACTTTTTCTGGTTCCAATCGATGAGTCCGATTTGATAGATATATTCACTGTATACCATTTGAAATTTAGGATCTGTAAAACCATTGCCTATAGCTAAACCTTGCATATTTATTTTAGTTTTGGCCCTCTTATTTTTCTCGTGAATAGTGTACGCAAGAGCTGGAACATATTTCCCGGCGTATGATTCTCCGGTTACGAAAAACATATTCTTCTGCAACTCTGGGAACAATTGCAAAAATTGTATTACAGTTGAGTACAACTCTTCGCCGATTTGTTTTTCATCAGTACAATATCCTTTCGGGTCTTTCGTAAAGCTGTACCCAGTACCTACAGGGTTGTCGATATAAATTAGATGATGGTTAAGAGCCCAGTTATGTTTACGAAACTCTAGTTTTGAATTCTTCATTCGGAGTGGGCCATTTTCGTTGAAGAGTCCAAAGAGCGAAGATCCACCGGGACCACCTTGTAGCCATACTACAACTGGAGCTGCCTTGTTATCTTGAGACATCGCCGGAAAATACCAAAAGAATTGATTGCTGTCATAGGTCTTGTTAACTGTGAAGAAACCTGAGTAGCTAGTTATGTTCAGGCTATCAGTGAGAGGTACACGCGCAAGGCGCCTGCCTTCCGAGATTTTCCCCCTCTCTATATAGGGAGTAAGGATGAGCGAATCCTCGAAATTCCTTCCACCATCCGCAGCAACCTGTGCTGTCAGATAGAGGTATAGAAAACATTCCACTACTATCAATAACTGAAAAGTGAACCGTGACCACGAATAGATGACCATTTTTATTATTAACGTACGTACGTCGTCAGTTATTTAAAGTAAGCTTATCTATCTGGAATCCCGCTATTTGCGACCCAAATATTTGATAATAATCTTGCATATTTTCTTTTACAACTGTCCATAGACACATTATTGATTTATAGTTTAACTAAATGTTAATAATTCTGTTTTATGTACGTTCCAATATTATTACCACATTTCCAGTTATTCAAAATAGTAACAAATTTTATAGTAAATTTTATTCATTATGGAGAACTTCGTGCTTAGTATACTACTCCGATTACCAGACTCTAAAGGTTGTGAGTTCTGTTTAAACTTCTTGAATAAGTCTCAGGCAATGAAGAACCTTGTTATCCGAGAGACTGCTGTAGGCACTTGGCGGGTTGGATTCAAACATGTATCTGTATATAACATCTGTAATATATCCGTATAAATATGTACACAAAACCAAATAAACTATGGTGAAATAACCCCGTTATGAAAATAGGAAGGGAATATTAGTAATGCAGACTACCAGTCCCATTGCTAGCAATAAACCCTGTCAGGTCAACCTCCACGTGGTCCCCCCAGAAAACCATTGTACTGAATTCCAGGAGTATACATCACAATGGGCTAAATGACCTGTTTTTTCATTCTGACCTATCATCCTCCACAGATGCCCCGCCTACGTACTTGTCACTTAAGGACTACTCACACTTATTCGACTCCATTCGCGTTTCGCTGAACGAGTTTGGTCACACTTATACAGCTTTGCTTCTATCAGCCGCGTACGGCGTCGTAAGGATGAGAAAAGTCGTCATAGCGTGCTATCTTCGCTGAAATACTTGTATATTGCGTACAGCGTTGAATATGCTGCATTTCGTAAAAATAAAATAATTATAATTACTATGAAATAAGCCTGCACTCTTTAATCTTTACGTACATAATGATTACGCAATAATAAATCAAATTAATGCAGAAACAATACAGGTAGGAACTTGTCGACAAGGAATCACGAAACATCCTTGTAAAGAGCTGTTTCGCCGCGTTCGACAGGGAATGCGGCGGAACAGCGCTTAACGCTCTCTATAGCATTCGCATGATGAATATATATTTATCATCATTTTATGCTGGGTTGCCGCAAAAGCAAAATAGACGCGGAAAGCTGCATCCATTCAGCTTCGTATACATCTCCATACAAAATCGTTGTTTTCTATAGGCAAAACCTGAATAGAGCTGAATAAGTGTGAGTAGTCCCTAAATCGTTTATAATGATATAATTAATTTATTAATTGATTGACAGATCCTTAATCGATGCGACAGCCAACTTAATAAGTTAATAACGGACGAATTTGACAATGACAAACATTTCGTTCGAAAAAAAGCGCGGGAAACGTTTAAAAAAGCGGGAGTGTTTTTTGATCTTCTTTAAATTAATTTTATTTTTATTTATATAAGGATTAGTCTTTTTTATATATTGTGTATTAGATTGTATATTTAATTGTATATTTTGTAGTAATAGTGTTTGTTGCTGTAAATATTGGTAAGTAAATTACCTATATTAACATTATGGATCCACCTATAGACCCTGGGGGGACAACCCCCCAGGTGTCTGCAAATATAACTATTCCATTCAATAATAGTTTTGATATATTGGGTGAATCTAGTATGGACACAGATGGTTCTAGCGTTGCAAGTTCTAAACGTAAGCGAGTACGTGGTGAACGTCGCATTTGCAAACATTGCAATAAAAAACGAAGGAGGCACACCAAGGGTCTTGAATCTAAAATTAAAGATAGTGATTGTCAATGTATTGAAGATGAGAATCAAACTCAAGTATCAATACCAGTTGTAAACAATACCGAGTCTGTTAAACCTGCTTCTCCACCCAGTACTTTAAGCAGAACTTTGTACAATGCCGAGGATATAGCACCTTATGTCGTTCATGTACAAAAAAATGAAACACATCCTAATGATAACACTACATTACATCCTATTGCATTTGGTCGCTTTTTACACACTAATAAGATAAATAATATAGTGAATGGTATCCTCAAAAGAATAGGAAGAAACCGTTTATCGCTTTCTTTCTCAAATTTTGAAAATGCAAATGCATTTTTAAATAATAGTCACTTAGAAACACATAATTTTAAGGCATTTATACCTTCTTTCCATGTAACCCGTATGGGAATTGTGAGGGGTATTCCTAAAGATTGGACAGAAGAGGAAGTAATCCAAAATATATCAGTACCGATAGGTTGTGGGAAAATTCTTAAAACCAGAAGAATAAAGAAAAAGACAATTAATGAAGGACAACCAAGTTTTATTAATACTGAAACCATTGTTATTACTTTTGATGGACAAATATTGCCAAAAAGAGTATTTATGTTTTACACATCATTAACTGTAGATTTGTACATTTACCCTACTATCCAATGCTATAACTGCTGTAGGTTCAGACATGTCAAGATGCAGTGTCGTTCAAATCCTCGGTGTTATAAATGCAGGCAAAATCATACAGGTGATAAATGTGAAGTAGATGAGGAAAATGTTTCTTGTATCTTGTGTAATGGTTCTCATTCAGCAATTAGTAAAAAATGTCCTGAATATGCACGTCAGAAAGCCATTAAAGAAACAATGGCCCATAGTTGTGTTTCTTACGCTGAAGCATCAAAATTTCATCCTCCAACTTCTAAACTATATTCAGATGTATTAACATCATCATCTCCTTCCAATAAATCTCATTTTCAATCTTCTTTCCTTAAAGAGAAATCATCATTACCACATATACAATCATCATATAAAAAAACAGTTACACTTAAACCACGCTCTCCTCAAAAAATACAACAAGGATATGATCGTTCTGCCCATGAAGCCATAGTTAAGGAATATAATATTCCTGCTCCCTCTAATGGTTGTGCATTATCATCAAATAATATTGACAATAATCAATCCATCATTGATATTATTCTCATGCTTATTAAAGTGTTATCGCAATCAAAAATGATACAAACAACTTTACCACCGTCCAACGATGCCATGTACAATGTATTTTCTCAATTATTAACTTCTCACAATGGATTACAAAGTCCAAATAATTCAGTGGAACTGTCGTAGCATAACAAATAAGAAATCAGACTTATTTTATTTGATTAATAAATATAATCCTTTTATAATAGCTCTACAAGAGACTTGGTTAAAGCCAGGATATCCTTTTAGGATTTCAGGCTTTACAAGTCTCCGTGATGATAGAGCTGACGGATATGGCGGTGTTGCCATATTGGTCAAAAACTCCCTTCTTTTTTCTTCTTTTTCGCTTCATGTATATAGCGGCATTAATGCAGCTGCTATAATTATAAATGGTATCTGTTTTGTTACTTTATATATTCCTGATCCTACATGCCAAATATATTCACAACTAGAACAATTATTTTCAATTTTACCTAAACCTTTTCTCGTAATGGGCGATTTTAATGCTCAGCACCAATCGTGGGGCAGTTCTACTTCTAATTTTTATGGTGGAAAACTCCTGACGATAATTGACACTTACAACTTATGTATTATTAACTCAGATGTACCGACACGTAGAACTGCACCGAATGAAGGGTTTAGTGCTCCTGATATTTCAATATGTTCTTCTGATTTAGCTTCTTCACTGTCGTGGTATCCTCATTCCTCTACCTTCGGAAGCGATCACTTTCCCCTCATTCTTTCTTTTCCAATTTCCATTCCCTCAAGTCGAAAGAGTGGTCCTCGACTTAAATATAATTTATCAAATGTAGACTGGAATATTTACAAACAATATTTAGATAATAAAATATCGGAGTTACCTATTGTTTATCATGGAAATGAACATCAATGTTGTAATGACTTGATAATTAATATGAAGGAGGTTGCTAATTTATTATTTCCTGTTAAAAATAGTGCTTCAGGGAAAATTCCCTCCCCACCTTGGTGGGACAAAGATTGTACGGAAGCAATTAAAAATCGTAAAAAGGCTGAAAAAAATTATAATAATTACATGACATCAGAAAATTTTGAAATTTACACCGCAGTTTCACGTTCTACTCGAAAACTACTGAAAAAAAAGAAATTGGAAGGTTGGAGAAGATTTTGTTCTTCTATCTGTCCAGAAGTTAATTCATCAGTCGTTTGGAATAATATTAAAAGATTCAGATCTGCCTTTAGTGATCATACATCACGTTCTGCACTCGATTTAACTTTAGCGAATAAATTTTTAGATTGCCTTGCTCCTAGTTATGTGCCGGAATGCCTTTACAATATTTCTCTATCCGTCTCTGACGAATTATCCGAACTTGAGTCTCCTTTTACTCTTGTAGAACTTAAAGGTGTTCTAGCTTGTATTAAAGACTCTGCACCGGGAGAAGACGGTATACCGTATTCCTTTTTTAAAAATGCTAGCGATGCGACATTAATTTACTTTTTAAATATAATTAATTCCATAATTATTTCGGGAAATATACCTACTTCATGGAAGTCTCAGATTATTATACCATTTCTAAAGCCTCATAAACCACCTTCTGAACCATCTTCATACCGTCCTGTTGCACTTTCCTCTGTCTTACTAAAGCTAGCTGAACATTTAGTGAAGAACCGTCTAGAATGGTTTTTAGAAAGTAATAACTTACTATCCCCGAACCAGTTTGGTTTTAGGAAAGGTAAGAGCACCTTAGATAATGTGAGCATTCTTATTTCAGATATTCATATAGCTTTCTCACAAAATTTGTCAATCCTCTCAGCCTTTTTAGATATAAATTCTGCCTATGATAATGTAATAATTTCTATTTTAAAAACTAAATTACAAGCTTTAAATGTACCGGTAATGCTTTCTAATTTCATTATTAATATTTTATCAGAAAGAACAATACATATGGATCTAGATGAAGATACCAAATTATCTAGAACAGTTTGGAAAGGCCTTCCACAAGGATCTGTTCTCAGTCCAATTTTATTCAACATATACACATACGATCTAGAATCATTCCTTGATAAATCCGTCAAAATTTTACAATATGCTGATGATCTCTTATTATATTTTATTGCGAAGTCCATAGAATCTGCTTCTGCCAAATTATCTGATTCATTAGATTTGTTAAAAACGTGGTTAGATGCAAATGGTCTTAATCTTTCTGTAACCAAGAGTAGTGTAGTTTTGTTTTCAAGAATGAGATCACCGCAACAAATTAAGGTGCTTTATGATAACTCATACATTCCTATAAAGACTGAAATTAAATTTTTAGGTATCGTGCTAGATAATAAATTAACAGGTCTGTCCCACTGTAATTATATTTCCACGAAATGTGAGCGTAACCTCAACATTCTTAGGTGCCTTGCTGGAGTTTGGTGGGGAGCACATCCCGTTTCACTAAAACTTGCTTATAATGGTCTTATAAGGAGTGTCATTGATTATGGAACTTTTTAGTTAGCTCCAGGAAGTTCATTTGCTTTTAAGAAATTGGATTTAATTCAATCAAAGGCCTTGAGGATTATCTCTGGAGCAATGAAATCAAGTCCAATCAATGCTTTACAGCTCGAAGTCGGTGATCCACCTTTGGTTTTAAGAAGGCAATATTTATCTGATCGCTTCTTTTTTCGTTGTTTACAATTATCTGATCATCCGCTTATTCAAAAGTTATCTCAACTATATATCTTTATTTCGTCTTCATCTTATTGGAAACATAAAAAACCTCCATGTTTAATACAAAGTTATGAAAAATATAAATCCATAGAATCTCCCACTTTTACATCGTCCTGTTTTCCCATTTATAAATGCTCATATCAATCTTTAGTTTTATCTCCTAATATTAAATATGATTTTGGGTTATCAAAAAATGATTCAGAATTGAATGCCAAATTTATGTTTATAACTGACATTGAATGGAATGAATGGCACTACATCTTTACTGATGCATCAAAACCAGACAATAGCGGTTGTGTAGGTGTGGGTGTGTTTCATTCACAATTTAATATCGTTCAAAAAATTAAACTTCCACCGGAATCTTCAGTTTTTACCGGGGAATGCTATGGTATTTTAAAAGCTGTAGAATATATACTTTTAATGAAATTACATAAGGCAATAGTTTTCACTGACTCTATGAGCTCTTTGCAAGCTCTAGCCAAATATCCGTTTAAATCAAAACCAGTTTATCCCATTATTTGTGACATAAGACAAAGTCTTTATCTTTGCATGTTGAGAGGGTATTCCGTTTCTTTTGCCTGGTTACCAGGACACAGTGGTATTAGCGGCAATGACAAAGCTGACCTTATTGCAAGAGAGGCTGTAACTTGTGGTGATATGTATCCGTATCATAATTACTGTAGTGACCTAGCTTGTCTCCCAAAAATATATTTAAGGTATGCCTGGAAGGAATATTGGGAAAAAACAAGTACAATAAAAGGAAGATTTTATCGTCTTATACAACCCGATATTCCTTTCAAACCATGGTTTTGTAAATTAAAGCTTGGAAAGACCGCAACAACTATTATAACTCGTATGCGTCTAGGTCACGTATGCACACCTTCTCATTTATACAAGCTTGGTATTGTACAAAGTTCGTCGTGTAATTGCGGTGCTGAAGTGGCGGACTTGAATCATATATTCTTCTCATGTTCTAAATTTGACCACACCTCCCTTTTTAATCATCTCCGATCCATCCGTGTTCCATTCCCAACTTCTATTCTTACTCTACTTTCTTCCAATGATCCTATTATCTATAAAATACTATCTTCATATATATATGATAACAATATTAAGATTTAGTTATATTACATGAATACATTTATAGTTGCATCAATTGCTTTTCCTATATATTTATAAGTATATTCTCATATGTACAAGTATATCCTTCATATCCTATAAATATCCTAGACCTAATCCTTATCCTTTCTAAATTCGTTTGTGTTAGGTATTTTTATTACTATTATCGTTTCCCCGTTTTGTTCTTGGCAAAATACCCTAATATCGGGGTGAACGCCACAAAAGAAGAAAAAAAAAAAAAAAAAAACATTTCGTTCGTTTTTTAAACGTCAAATAAATACAGTTCAAAAGTCAAAAGTTCAAATAAACAATCACTAAGATATATATACGACTGTGTAAACAAGTTAATAAAGGCCATTTCTTTATCTTGTTATACTTAATACAGTAGTGCAGGTTTATTTAAAGTTTAAAATATGAAAGTATATAATCAGTGTGTTCCGTTAACTTTATTCCTATTGTCCAGTGTATACCCATTGGTACTCGGTATAATATTTCCCTATGTTTATCCTCGTTTAAAATTGGAAGCGACGTTGAGTAATGCCGGAGACCCTTTAATACTCACACCTTACCTAAAGAAGGGTCTAATCTCAGAAGCTCAGAACTTATCGCGCGTAACTTTAACAGATAAAATTGGTTTTGTTAGCTATGCCGGCTTCTTTACGGTTGAAGAATCCTACAATTCCAACCAATATTTCTGGTATTTCCCGCCGTTTTCAAAGGACGCAGCCGCCCCTGTAATTCTCTGGCTCCAAGGTGGACCAGGAGGTAGCTCTCTATTTGGTTTATTTACAGAATTGGGGCCATTGATTGCAAAGAGAGATGGGTTTGCTCTTAGAAAATATCATTGGGCTCTCAATCATCACCTTATCTTCATCGACAACCCTGTTGGTACAGGTTTCAGCTTCACTGATAATGAAAAGGGGTATTGTTCTGATGAAAACTGTGTAGCTAAAGGATTACATAGCAGTTTAGAACAGTTCTTTACTCTGTTTCCAAATTTGAAAAACAATGAGTTTTTTATAACTGGTGAATCATATGCAGGAAAGTATGTGCCAGCATTAGCTATGGAGATCCATCACCAAAACTCTAATGGTGGAAAGGGTAGGATTAATTTAATAGGACTAGCTATGGGAAATGCATATTGTGATCCTGTCCACCAAATAGATTATGGGAATTATTTATATCAACATGGATTAATTGACAATAATCAATTGCTGGTCTTTGAGAAATTGCAGTCTCAAATTGTTGCTGAAATTAAAGATGGCAACTGGCAACAAGCAGATTTCCTTATGGACAAGTTAATGGATGGAGCTCTTACCAATTTTTCATACTTTAAATCATTCACAGGATTTGAGGATTATTATAATTTCTTATATACCAAAGAGGATATTGATACATCTACGCTTGCAAACTTGTTGCAGAATGATAAAGTCAGAAGGAGTGTCCATGTAGGTGGGTTGCCGTTTAATTCTGGCGAGGAAGTTCAGATACATTTAGCATATGATATACTGAAGTCAGTCGCATCCTATGTATCGGAGTTGTTGTCACATTACCAGATCTTGTTCTACAATGGCCAACTGGATATCATTGTGGCTTACCCCTTAACGGAGAACTTCCTTCGTAACTTAAACTTTTCAGCAGCCAATGAATACAAAACAGCTCCAAGACATATCTGGAGAGTAGGTGACGACATAGCCGGATATGTGAAGAAAGCTGGTAACCTCACTGAAGTCTTGGTGCGAGATGCAGGCCACATGGTGCCGCATGACCAGCCGCGCTGGGCACTGGATTTGATTACTAGATTTATTAGAAATAAATTATGAAGGACCCAGTTAAATTAATAATTCTCTGTTGTAATTAATATTTTTTGTACATTAAACTACCAGTTATTTTTTAAATGTTTTTTTTTATGTATTTTATTCAAAATGTTGATGATCTCTCATTTATTAAATTTCTTTCCTGTTACGAAAGGTAGAGAATGAATGGATAGTGCAAGCTAGTGCCATGTTTTTTTTTTATACAACTTAGAATGCCAAACAAGCTGATGGCCCTCCTGATGGAAAGTGGTAACCGTCGCCTATAGACATGAGCAGTACCATGGATATAACAAAGTATATTGTTTCGCCCATGATACACCCCATGCGTTGCCATTCCTGAGGACTCGGGTGTTATTTCTTTGTACCCTATAAATTCACGCCATATCCCACCCTTCAAACCGAAACACGGCCATGCAAACACAACTGCTTCACGGTAGAAACACGAATGGGACAGAAGTGCCCAAGCATTCGACTTTTGTAGTTTCCCTCTGGTAAAGGTACACAGAGATTTACCTATCAGATATATAAAAGTGAAAAAGGTTACTAAAAATACTCATTATTTTACCAAACACTTAAACCATCAATATACCAAAATAAGTATATAAACCATTATATCCTGAAGGATTAGCAAGCTGAAGGTTGACAATGGGCTGGTCACAAAATTCAAAGAACCGATAAGCAATGGGGGAACATAAGTTCGATCGATCGAGCAATCCCATATGGGCAAATGCAATGAAGAATGACCCCCCCTTCTCCCTAGATAAATTGACAACCTCAAATGCATTGCAGGGAATCAGTGGATGCAGGTGGCTCAGGAATGTTCCTTATGACAATCCGTGGGGATGGGCTATATTTAACAGTGTCCATATAATAGTTGAGATGTTGATATAAACCATAAAGTAAAAATCTCTTTTCTCAGCTTAACTCACTATAATTCTTAAATCTTTTATTATTATTCTATCAAGCTATAAACAATATGCTTACAGAGGGGGAAAGGGATTGTTAGCAATGGAGTTTGACAGCCCCATTGCTAGCAATATGTCTTATTAGGTCGACCTCCACGTGGAAACCATTGTGAACAATTCTTATGGAATTCGTCACGATGGGCTAACTGACCTACTTCATCTTCACCTATCATCCCTCACTGGTGCCCCGCCGGTGTATACCGATAGCGCGGGTGGGGTCATTCCATTATCATCTGTTAAAAAAAATATGCTTACAGAGATATAGTCCTTTTATAAATATGTCAAGCTTATCCGTTATCTGTGTTAATTTGTGGACACAAGAATTAATAATAGGATTTCCTACACATAACTATGTATTGGAAAGAAGTTAAAATTCTTTTATAGTATAGGAAAATATATAAAACGAGTGAATAATAAAAAAATCGTAAAAGGAATTCAAATCTCATTTATTTTATAAAACTAATTAAAAATAAATATTAAACTAATTAATTACTGCTATTGTCGATTGCTTTACTATATTATTATCCATTGAGCACAGTGGAGAGTTGATTTTATATATTTTGACATTTTAATTGAACTGATCTGATACTGTAACCCATACAATTATATCAACAACTTACATGCTTATAATAATAACTAGCTGACTCGGCAAACGTTGTTTTACCATATACATTATTTCTAGAACTATACATGAAAATTTATCGTATTAGAATTATTATATTCGATTGACATCTTGCAACTCTATTGCGGAATATAAAAATCGCGTTTAAAAAACATCGGGTTGATCGTAAAAGGGTGAAAATTTTAAGTGGTATGGATTTTTCAATGCTAAATCATATTTAAATAAAAAAAATATATGTCAAAAAAATAAAATTTTAGGGGTGGGTTACCCTTATCATTGAGGGATATAAAAAATAGATGTTGGCCGATTCTCAGACCTACCGAATATGCGCACAAAATTTCATGAAAATCGGTAAAGCCGTTTCGGAGGAGTTTGGTAACAAACACCGCGACACGAGAATTTTATATATTAGATTAAAATTTGATTTCAACTTGCCATTTATAAACTGTAAATATCAAATGCCTAGACTGGTGTGTGAACCATAGTTTCAGATGTAAAATTGCATTCATTTTTTTAAAATTATCACTCCTTTCCATTACACTTAAATACTTGTTATCAATTAAAAAAAAAACCATGCGATTTGTCTTCTATATCTTGCCACAGATTCGTTATAAACGTTTAAAAATATTATAAATAACATTGTTACTGGGGCGATTCCGAGACGTCACTTCTCTAAACTTATTTCTTATTTTAATTTTATAGTTTCATAAAATTACTCCTTTGTAAACATAAAATAGGCCATTCCTTCCTTTTCCATGGGTAGTAAGAGGCGACTAAGGAAGGGTGAGGGACAGGCAACAGCGTCCCTTTAAAAACATCTCCAAAGCCTAACTGCGGTTGCCAATCCGCCTGTCAAAAGTGGCAACTACTGGCAAAACCCCCCCAAGGGGGAGACTTATGTTCAGCAGTGGACAGTTAAAGGCTGGTATGATACTGATGACTGATTTATAAACCATCATAAACTAGATTTATAAAAAATTTGACTTCTAATACATTGAAAATTTAGTTTATATTTGTTCTTAGAATAAAGATTTTACTGTGACATCATATTGAAATTTTAATTTTTTTTTTATACAACTTAGAATGGCAAACAAACTGACGGCCCACCTGATGGAAAGTGGTAACGTCTATAGACATGTGCAGTACCATGGACATAACAGAGTATACTGTTTCGCCCACGATACCCCCCATACGTTGCCATTCCTGAGGACTCAGGTGTTATTCCTCTGTAACCAGTAAATTCACGCCATATCCCACCCTTCAAACTGAAACACAGCCATGCAAACACAACTGCTTCACGGTTGAAACACGAATGGAATAGAGGTACCCAAGCAGTCGACTTTTGTACAAAGTCTCCCTCTGGTAATTGATATATTTAGAGGAATGCTGTCTTAGAATCAACCCCATTGTCTTGGACTCCCTATAAAACCCTTTTGGAATTTGGTGTCACTATTTATAAATCTTTTCCATATTCTATATCATCAAAAATGACATTGATTTTCTTTCACTAATAAAGGATTTCTAAAGGGAGACTGTAAAAGGAAAAATAGTATGCATGTGTACATCTGCCTTTTTTTTTATACAACTTAGAATGGCAAACAAGCTGACGGCCCACCTGATGGAAAGTGGTAACCGTCGCCTATAGACATGAGCAGTGCCATGGACATAACACGTTACTGCATAGCTGTATTCTCAGAAATAGCAATGTATGGAGTCTACAATATGCATAACATTGTATATACTGTAACATCCATAGTGTTATGGTTCACATACATATTTACACTTTTTATATTAAACTAGCGACACGACCCGGCTTCACACGAGTACAAAGAATTTTCTATAATAAAACATAGCCTATTTACTGGCTGATAATTTAATTTTCTATAGGTGAAATAATTTTAAATCAGTAGTATAGTTTTTGAGTTTATAATAGATAAACAAGCAAACAATCAAAATATATTATTTATATTATATTTGAGTAAATATTTAATTAAATACACTATCGGGACTAGGAAAAATTTTGCAGGCAAATTGTACCTACATATATACTTCTTTATTTTACTTGCTAAATTTTTCACTTCGCTAAGTCCGAATAATGTATTTAAATATATGCAAACAAACGTGAAAGTTTAAAATCAACTATAATTGAGTGCATTTGTCTGTAATCTGAATATAGATGTCAGCGATCACTTACTATTAAGATATTATGTCAGCGTGTTGGACACTCTTCAATGTTATATGTAGAAAGAGGACATATCGTCACCTCTATGGCAAATTTACGAATCTGCAGTTTTTTTCAAATTCGACATTTCTTTAAAAATCTACATTTTGCGTCATACTACTTATTGTGGCTTATTTTCAAATTTCTATCTCTAACGGTTGAAGAAATCGAGTAACTCGAATCTCCATATTTTTGTGATATACCCAAAGTAAACTTACTTGGCATATTTTTATACTATTTTCTATGATAAACACTTTAATTTGAAAATTTCAATAATTATTTTATCAATTTTTCAATCCTAATTTAGTTATTTTACATGAATGATTGCTTTAACGTTGTTATTTAAACTGAAATTCTCTCCAAAAGACGTGATTTATACCTTGGTATATTTACGAAAGTGGCACTTTCGTTAGTTTGCCAGATATTAAAATAAATGATTTTCTTTGGCAACTTACGAAACTGCCACTTTCGTAGATTTGCTGTTATATAACTCAATACCTAGGAACTCTCACGTATGAAGGTGCAAAGTAACGAATATGCATTTATTTCTGATACTTGTAATATAATAATAATTAATTAAGCGCATTCAATAAAAAACAGGATTTTAAAACTAAAATGTTAGCATGAAATTTTACAATAGTCTTCTATCAAAAGTTATTTGCATTCTAATGTTTTAAAGCGTTCCCCTGTAAAATGTATTTTTTTCAGTTTCGTAAATTTACAGTAAAGGTGACGATATGTGTGTCCGCCGGGAAGTACTGAGAGGGTGGATGCTGGCCCGTGGTCAGGCTAGCAGCGCGGTGAGAGCGTCGAGGAACTGCGCCCGCTGTGCGACGGGCAGCGAGATGACGGACGTGTCGGCGTAGTCCAGCTTCACAGACGCTCCACACCGGCTCGCCGCCTGTTCGAACGCCGCGCCGAACAAGCTGCCGGTACGATAAATACAAAAATAAATATAAATGCAATTACAAAGGAAATAAATAAAAAATAACAAATGTTTACATAATTACATTAACCGCGCTGATCCTACCACAGGGAGACTTTGTACAAAAGTCGATTGCTTGTGTACCTCGTGATGATGTGGATGTCGTTTTTCGTAAAATAAGTAGCCTATGTCCTTCCTCACGGTTTAGTGGTTTTGATGTAACAGACACATATTCCTTCACTGCTCTGCTCCTACTGATCGTAGCGTGATGTATACTATATAATATAGTATAATAGTATACTATAACCTGTCCAGGAGTAAGAAGAATAATTGTACCAAGTTTCGTTAAAATCCGTCGAGTAGTTTTTGTTTCTATAACGAACATACAGACAGACAGACAGACAAAAACTTTACTGATTGCATTTTTGGCATCAGTATCGATCACTAATCACCCGCTGATAGTTATTTTGTAAATATATTTCATGTACAGAATTGACCTCTCTACAGATTTATTACGCGTATAGATTTACAATTATTCGTCATTCTTATATTTATTTCTCTACCGTTGAATTGGATCCCCTTAACAAACATAGCTGTTCGAGAATTGTTCCTTAGCTTTCCACAAACAAACATAGCAGTTTGGGGACAGTTCCTGCGCCTTAAAAAGTTACAAGTATACGAACTTCCTGGGCTCCTCCTCGAAGTTGGGCGGGATGCCGAGTAATATGCAATGGTCGTGCGTGAGCGGCGCACTGGCCACCAGGGGGCGCGTGCGGGCGCGCGGCGAGGCAGCGCGGGCCACCCAGCGCGCCGCCACGCCCAGCCACAGCGGCCCGCGCACCCAGCCAGCCTCCGCGCTGCCCTGCAACCGCACACACACCATTTACAACAACGACATATATATACTGGGCACAGAGGAATAACACCCGAGCCCTCGGGAATGGCAACGCACGGGGGGTATCATGGGCGAAACAGTATACTCTGTTATGTCCATGCTACTGCTCATGTCTATAGGCGACGGTTACCACTTTCCATCAGGTGGACCGTCAGCTTGTTTGCCACTCTAAGTTGTATAAAAAAAGGCCGAATTTAGCCCACTTTAGGATGTTTTTAGTAAAATTTTTGACGGCGTATCTCCTCCAACGACAAGAACAGATCTTCGATCTCCGGTGATCGGTATTTGATCATCGGAGAGCGGTGACCGGGAACGCGTTGTCAGTTAACTTCGAAATGTCAAAGTCGAATTCAATATTAACATTAGTATGGCTCTTTTGGATGTCTTTTGAATTTGATGTCCCTTTCCCATTCATTTTTTAATTAAATAAAAATGGAAAAAAAAAACCTCACAAATACTATAGGTGAATGCTGGAAAGATATCGGTAATAGATAAGGATGAAGCCAAATCAGTTAGGTTTTTTTTTGATGGGTGAAAATGGTATGGTAACCCCGCCTGCGCTAACGGGATACGCTGGCGGCGCACCAGTGAAGGGTGATAGATGAGAATGAAAACAGGCCAGTTAGCACATCATGATGAATTCATCAGGAATTAACCATGATAGTTTCCAGGGAGAACCGCGAGGGGGTCGACCTGGTTAGGTATATTGCTAGCAATGGGATTCTCAGTCTCCATTACTAACAATCCCATTCCCCCCAATTAGTTAGGTTATCATGCGTAATAAATTGATTATAATATTTCTTCGGGGAATACATAAATAAAACCAAACCGGCGGTTTAGCCGAGAGGACTACAGAAGGATCCATTCTTTTTCAATAAATGAAATAGTGACCCTGTAGCCTTATCTGCTCCGAAACGAGTGAGGACCAGTGACGATTTTGCCACGTTAGAGAAAACGGTACCTCCTGCACGATGAAGTAGCTGAAGGGCCCGGCGAGATGCAGGCGGCGGCCGGCCAGCGTGGCGTGCGCCACGGCAGCCGCGGCCTGCAGCGCGGCACGCGCGGCCTGCAGCGCCGCCTCGCAGCCGTCCGTGTCGTCGCCGCCAGCACCCACGTCCAGCGCCCACAGTGCCTTCTGGAAGCCCACGCCGCGCGGCAGCGACTCCTGTCGTACACGCATTGCCACAAATAAAATCAACTTGATATAAGAAAGTTTTTTTTACGACACAGGGGGCAAACGAGCATGCGGCTCACCTGATGGTAAGTGACTACCGCCGCCCATGATCACCCACAACACCAACGGCGTTGCAGGTGTGCTACCGGCCTTTTAAAAGGGAATATGCTCTTTTCTTGAAGGTTACGATGTCGTATCAGTTCGGAAATACTGCTGCTGGAAGTTGATTCCAAAGAGTGGTTGTGCGTGGAAGAAAGAATAAATGTCACATTGTTCTCCAGAAAACACGTATTTGTGGTTCTACTGAACCGCTATCTATCCCGGTTCCAATACTTGGGATACGCAAAAGTATGCCTCCCTGAGTACGAGCCGGTATTTTTTTTATACAACTTAGAATGGCAAACAAGCTGACGGCCCACCTGATGGAAAGTCACCGTCGCCTATAGACATGAGCAGTATATCATGGACATAACAGAGTATACTGTTTCGCCCATGATACCCATATGTTGCCATTCCCGAGGACTCAGATGTTATTCCTCCGTACCCTGTAAATTCACGCCATATCCCACCCTTCAAACCGAAACACACCATGCAAACACAACTGCTTCACGGTAGAAACACGAATGGGACAGAGATACACAACAAACGACTTTTGTACAAAGTCTCCCTCTGGTATGTTGTATGCGACACTGATGATAAGACATTTTAATCCTATTTCTGGCAACAGCAAAAAAAATGCATTTTGTTTTGGCTTAAAAAAATATGAATCAAATGTCCAAAAACGCTATCGGGACAGCCCAGACCAATTACAAATAGATGGGTATAATGTAGAAAATGTGAAGACATTATGAAAAAATATGGTCTGAAGCTTTTATTCTTTTTACATTGGTAATTAAAAAACTATGCATTTTCTATTTTTATAAATAATATTGTGAAGTACTCGCAAGGTACACTGTACCAAGATGATGCAAGTAAAAGAAACCGATTTCTTTATGTCAGTAACTTAAAGTTAGCTAAAATAAGTTATAATATCTTATATTCACTGTAATTTGTAATGTAATAGAACAAAATTTCGGATTTTTTTAGATTTTTGTAATAGTAAAAATCAAGAACCAGGATTTTTGGTATTAAAGGGAATAATTACGAAATGGGAGTTTTACACTGTTCTGTCATGTGATTTGCTGTTTTTTGTATTTTGAATTTCTTCAATTAATTGTATTTATAATGGGATTTTACTTCGTCGTTAAACAACAATGATTAACATTTGTAACAAACGGCTTCAAAGAGTATGGGCTTTTTTTTTAGCCCAGTGTATCTGTTTCTATCCTCTAAGACAGTTTAAGACGAGATTAATTTGTAGGCGTCGATTCGGTGGTGTAGTCGGCGTGAGCGGGCGTGTACGCGGAGTGGGTAGTGTGTGGCAGTAGCAGCAACTCACGTGCTCGAGCAGCGCCATGAGCCCGTAGGCGAGGTCGAGCGCGGCGCGGCGCCGGCTGCCGGCGGCGGCGCGGCGCAACAGCAGCGCGGGCCGCGCCGCCGCCGGCAGCCGGCGCCGCGCCGCCGCCGCGCCCAGCGCCGCCGCCAGCCCGCGCCGCAGCTCCACGTCCATCGCGCCGAACGCCTGCCGCGCCGCCGCCAGCGGGTACCTGCGTCCGGCACGCGCCGCCAGCCCACACATTCTTACTCATCAACCTCTACACAGTTGCTAGTCCCCTGGTAACCATCGGGATTACTAATTGTCCACGACGGACCATCTAATCTCCATACTGGGGGGAAAGGGATTGTTAGTAATGGGGTCCAGTGGCCCCATTACTGGCAATACACCCTCTCTTATTTATTTATTTTATTACTCTTTTATTATTTATTTTATTCATAAATGACCGTGAATGAAGGACGATATAGCCATTGCGATACCAAATATTTATGACTCTGAGAATGTATATAATAAAGAAATTAATAAAACCGTATCTGATGTTATTAATTGGCTAGAAGAAAATAATCTAAAAGTTAATATAGACAAAACTAAATATATTCAATTTCATAATCAACGAACTAACAAAACATTTGACTTAATGATTAAACACAAAGATCAATTAATTAATGAATGTGACATTGTGAAGTTTCTAGGAATCATGTTGGATAATCACTGTACATGGAAACCACACATAAAAAACCTAAACAGTAAAATTAATAGTTTTTCCTATGTCTTGTGGCGCCTTGTAAATATAGCTGATGAAAGAACTGCTTTATTGGCGTATCATGGATATGTTGCTTCCAATCTTAGATACGGCATTTTGGTATGGGGAAATTCAACAGAATTGGAAAGAGCATTTATAGCACAGAAGCAATGTATTCGTGCTATAAACAAACTCACACCCAGAACTAGCTGTGTACCATATTTTAAAAAGCTGAAACTGCTAACTTTACCTTGTTTATATATTTATGAAACATGTAACTTTGTTAAAACACATACTTATTTATTTGAAAAGTATTGTAATAATGTCGACAATTATCGTGGAAGATATCCAAATAAGCTAATATTGCCTATAATGTTAACGGACCTATATAAAAGAAGTTGTTATCCAATGGCTATCCGGATATACAACAAACTTCCGACCTCTTTAAAGGAATTGCCATCGACACAATTTAAAATACAATTATTTAATTTATTAATTGACAAATGCTACTATTCAATAAGTGATTATATAAACGACGTTGAACTATAATTATTAGAAAACATAATATTTTGACAATACATACTTGATATAATTTTGACATTCGTCATGAATATATTGACAGTTTTATAACAATAATTTCATACTTTTATAATAATAATAAATGTATAATATGTAACTTTAATTGAATTATATAAAGAATAATAATAGATTAATTCAAATATGTATTTGCATGTCTGTAAAGACTAAAAGTGAGATCTATATAACATAAATAACCATACCATCTATTATGTACTACTTTTATAACAAATAAATTTCATTTCATTTCATTTCATTTCTCAGGTTGACCTCCACGCGGTTCCCCCCAGAAACCATCATGTTTAATTCTTGTCGAATTCATCATGGTGGGCCAACTGACCTGCATTCATTCTCACCTATCATCTTTCACTGGTGTCTCGTCGGTGTATACAAATAGCGCGGGCGGGGTTACCGATCCATTTTCATCCATTAAAAAAAAATCTCCATACTCACCTAGCAACCCTCACCGGTACCCCACCGGTATTTATCGATAGCAAAGTTACTATTTCATTTTCACCCATTGAAAAAACACCAGCCAACCGTCCTCACACAAGGGGGAAGAGGATTGTTAGCAATGAAGTTTGACACCCCCGTTGCTAGCAATATACCAAATTAGGTCGACCTCCACGTGTTTTCCCCTGGAAACCATCGTGAACAATTCTTGTTGAATTCGTCACGATGGGCTAACTGACCTGCTTCATCCTCACCTATCATCCCTCACTGGTGCCCCGCCGGTGTATACCAATAGCGCGGGTGGGGTTACCATTCCATTATCATCCATTTAAAAAAAAACTGGCCTCACACACACTTGCACACATTCATCTCCAGGGGAAAAACTACTTGTAATGAGCAGCAATGACACTAAGTTGTAACTTGTTTGCCATTCTAAGTTGTAAAAAAAAAACCACTAAACCTACAGTTTCTAAAACAACTGCGTAGAGATCGACCTTTCTTCTTCGCCTTACTTTATCGTAAACTATTATGCACATTTCTATTTTAGTAACATCTCAATGCAAGATACATTATGTATACAACTTAGTATTTTCTATTTTACTACTTAGTATAGGTGCTCAACAAATTGAAAAAAAAAAATTAAAATGGATGGAACTAAAAAAAAAACACCAAAAACAAGAATTAAAACACTCTAACTTAACGTTTTATAGAAAATTTAAAATGGATCCTGATAACCAAAAGGAAGACATACCCCATATCGGCCAGTAGCTGCCGCACCTGGCTATCTCCGGCGAGGGTGTGCAGCTTCAGGTGAGGGCCGAAGTCCGGCGAGTGACGGAGCGCCGCCTCCAGAGACCAGCTACGGTACAGCGGCAGCCACACATCATTTTCTAGTACGACAGCAGTGCCACACGACTGTAAAATACATCGATAAATATTGTATTGTATCTATTCCGGATGACTGCTTCGGCGCTGCATCTAATAGAAATAATGTTTTTGTCGAATGCAGTGTTATATTGAGGGACAATACTTTGTACAAAAGTCATTTGCTTGGACACCTCTGTCACATTCGTGTTTCAACCGTGAAGCAGTTGTGTTTGCATGGCTGTGTTTCGGTTTGTAGGGTGGGATATGGCGTGAATTTACTGGGTACAGAGGAATAACACCTGAGTCCTCAGGGATGGCAACGCATGGGGGGTATAATGGGCGAAACAATATACTCTGTTATGTCCATGGTACTGCTCATGTCTATAGGCGACGGTTACCACTTTCCATCAGGTGGGCCGTCAGCTTTTTTGCCATTCTTAGTATAAAAAAGTATAGTATTTAACTATCCACTGCTGAACATAAGCCTCCCCCTAGGGGTGTCTTGTGTCTAAATGCAGATGACACTCTGAACCCACGGAAGGACTTATGAAGCGGCCTTTCGCTGACCTCAATTATCGTTTGAGGGCATCGCTATGCGATTTGAACCTCGACTAAGGCCATCGTATACTCACGTAATCCTGGAATGTGAAGCTGTGGCTCATCAACGTTTAGAAATCCTCGGAACGGTGAGAGCGCTCCGTGAGGCCTGTAAACATCCCAGGAAGCTTCTGTGCTTGTGGGCGGAGCTGGGTTTGCTGTACTAGCTACGACTCATACGCACAACGGCCCAAATGAGAGGCTAAGCGCGGAAAATAGAGTCCAATTTCTATTACAAGGCCATCGTATCTCGATCCCTACCTGAAGTGGCAGAGGATCGTTTAGAACTGGCTGAAGTGCTGGAATTGAGCGCCCGGACACTGGATTGTGTGGTGGGGTCTTCGCCCTCACCGGGAGAATGGTATCATCACACGTGTATATGCCATAGCGAGGGTTTTTTTTTTTCAATGGATGATAACGGAATGGTAACCCTGCCTGCGTTAGCGGTATACGAGTGCGCGGCGGCGGCGGCGGCGAGTGCGACGGCGGCGGCCCACTGCACATGACATCTCTGTTCGGTGCGTAGTGTGTAGTGTGTAGTGTGTAGTGTGTAGTGTGTAGTGTGTAGTGCGGTGTGCTGACTACTCACCTGGCGGTGTGCGAGGCGGCGGTGCAGCGCGTGCGCGTCCAGCAGCGCGGCGGCGGGCGGGCGCGCGTGCGCGGCGGCGGCGGCGGCGAGTGCGACGGCGGCGGCCCACTGCACATGACATCTCTGGTCGGTGTGTAGTGTGTAGTGTGTAGTGTGTAGTGTGTAGTGTGTAGTGTGTAGTGCGGTGTGCTGACTACTCACCTGGCGGTGTGCGAGGCGGCGGTGCAGCGCGTGCGCGTCCAGCAGCGCGGCGGCGGGCGGGCGCGCGTGCGGCGGCGGCGGCGGCGAGTGCGACGGCGGCGGCCCACTGCACATGACATCTCTGTTCGTAGTGTGTAGTGTGTAGTGTGTAGTGTGTAGTGTGTAGTGTGTAGTGTGTAGTGCGGTGTGCTGACTACTCACCTGGCGGTGTGCGAGGCGGCGGTGCAGCGCGTGCGCGTCCAGCAGCGCGGCGGCGGGCGGGCGCGCGTGCGCGGCGGCGGCGGCGGCGAGTGCGACGGCGGCGGCCCACTGCACATGACATCTCTGTTCGGTGTGTAGTGTGTAGTGTGTAGTGTGTAGTGTGTAGTGTGTAGTGCGGTGTGCTGACTACTCACCTGGCGGTGTGCGAGGCGGCGGTGCAGCGCGTGCGCGTCCAGCAGCGCGGCGGCGGGCGGGCGCGCGTGCGCGGCGGCGGCGGCGGCGAGTGCGACGGCGGCGGCCCACTGCACATGACATCTCTGTTCGGTGTGTAGTGTGTAGTGTGTAGTGTGTAGTGTGTAGTGTGTAGTGCGGTGTGCTGACTACTCACCTGGCGGTGTGCGAGGCGGCGGTGCAGCGCGTGCGCGTCCAGCAGCGCGGCGGCGGGCGGGCGCGCGTGCGCGGCGGCGGCGGCGGCGAGTGCGACGGCGGCGGCCCACTGCACATGACATCTCTGTTCGGTGCGTAGTGTGTAGTGTGTAGTGTGTAGTGTGTAGTGTGTAGTGTGTGTAGTGCGGTGTGCTGACTACTCACCTGGCGGTGTGCGAGGCGGCGGTGCAGCGCGTGCGCGTCCAGCAGCGCGGCGGCGGGCGGGCGCGCGTGCGCGGCGGCGGCGGCGGCGAGTGCGACGGCGGCGGCCCACTGCACATGACATCTCTGTTCGGTGCGTAGTGTGTAGTGTGTAGTGTGTAGTGTGTAGTGTGTAGTGTGTAGTGCGGTGTGCTGACTACTCACCTGGCGGTGTGCGAGGCGGCGGTGCAGCGCGTGCGCGTCCAGCAGCGCGGCGGCGGGCGGGCGCGCGTGCGCGGCTGCGGCGGCGGCGAGTGCGACGGCGGCGGCCCACTGCACATGACATCTCTGTTCGGTGCGTAGTGTGTAGTGTGTAGTGTGTAGTGTGTAGTGTGTAGTGCGGTGTGCTGACTACTCACCTGGCGGTGTGCGAGGCGGCGGTGCAGCGCGTGCGCGTCCAGCAGCGCGGCGGCGGGCGGGCGCGCGTGCGCGGCGGCGGCGGCGGCGAGTGCGACGGCGGCGGCCCACTGCACATGACATCTCTGTTCGGTGCGTAGTGTGTAGTGTGTAGTGTGTAGTGTGTAGTGTGTAGTGTGTAGTGCGGTGTGCTGACTACTCACCTGGCGGTGTGCGAGGCGGCGGTGCAGCGCGTGCGCGTCCAGCAGCGCGGCGGCGGGCGGGCGCGCGTGCGCGGCGGCGGCGGCGGCGAGTGCGACGGCGGCGGCCCACTGCACATGACATCTCTGTTCGGTGCGTAGTGTGTAGTGTGTAGTGTGTAGTGTGTAGTGTGTAGTGCGGTGTGTGTAGTGGCGGTGTGCGAGGCGGCGGTGCGCGCGTGCGCGTCCAGCAGCGCGGCGGCGGGCGGGCGACTGCACATGACACGGTGCGTAGTGTGTAGTGTGTAGTGTGTAGTGTGTAGTGTGGCGTGTGTGCGAGGCGGCGGTGCAGCGCGTGCGCGTCCAGCAGCGCGGCGGCGGGCGGGCGCGCGCGCGGCGGCGGCGGCGGCGAGTGCGACGGCGGCGGCCCACTGCACATGACATCTCTGTTCGGTGCGTAGTGTGTAGTGTGTAGTGTGTAGTGTGTAGTGTGTAGTGTGTAGTGCGGTGTGCTGACTACTCACCTGGCGGTGTGCGAGGCGGCGGTGCAGCGCGTGCGCGTCCAGCAGCGCGGCGGCGGGCGGGCGCGCGTGCGCGGCGGCGGCGGCGGCGAGTGCGACGGCGGCGGCCCACTGCACATGACATCTCTGTTCGGTGCGTAGTGTGTAGTGTGTAGTGTGTAGTGTGTAGTGTGTAGTGTGTAGTGCGGTGTGCTGACTACTCACCTGGCGGTGTGCGAGGCGGCGGTGCAGCGCGTGCGCGTCCAGCAGCGCGGCGGCCGGCGGGCGCGCGTGCGCGGCGGCGGCGGCGGCGAGTGCGACGGCGGCGGCCCACTGCACATGACATCTCTGTTCGGTGCGTAGTGTGTAGTGTGTAGTGTGTAGTGTGTAGTGTGTAGTGTGTAGTGTGTAGTGCGGTGTGCTGACTACTCACCTGGCGGTGTGCGAGGCGGCGGTGCAGCGCGTGCGCGTCCAGCAGCGCGGCGGCGGGCGGGCGCGCGTGCGCGGCGGCGGCGGCGGCGAGTGCGACGGCGGCGGCCCACTGCACATGACATCTCTGTTCGGTGCGTAGTGTGTAGTGTGTAGTGTGTAGTGTGTAGTGTGTAGTGTGTAGTGCGGTGTGCTGACTACTCACCTGGCGGTGTGCGAGGCGGCGGTGCAGCGCGTGCGCGTCCAGCAGCGCGGCGGCGGGCGGGCGCGCGTGCGCGGCGGCGGCGGCGGCGAGTGCGACGGCGGCGGCCCACTGCACATGACATCTCTGTTCGGTGCGTAGTGTGTAGTGTGTAGTGTGTAGTGTGTAGTGTGTAGTGTGTAGTGCGGTGTGCTGACTACTCACCTGGCGGTGTGCGAGGCGGCGGTGCAGCGCGTGCGCGTCCAGCAGCGCGGCGGCGGGCGGGCGCGCGCGCGCGGCGGCGGCGGCGGCGAGTGCGACGGCGGCGGCCCACTGCACATGACATCTCTGTTCGGTGCGTAGTGTGTAGTGTGTAGTGTGTAGTGTGTAGTGTGTAGTGTGTAGTGCGGTGTGCTGACTACTCACCTGGCGGTGTGCGAGGCGGCGGTGCAGCGCGTGCGCGTCCAGCAGCGCGGCGGCGGGCGGGCGCGCGTGCGCGGCGGCGGCGGCGGCGAGTGCGACGGCGGCGGCCCACTGCACGCCGGCGCCGTCGCGGGACGCACGCCACGCCACCTCCAGTGCCACCATCGCGCTCTACACGCCACGCCCACAGCGGACAAATTACATTATATCTTCTATCTCAACAGATAAACAATTATAAAATGTATTTCTCATTTCCGAAAATCTCGGTTCTTGATTTTTAATTCCCATTTCATGACTTTCACTGTTGTAAAGAATCGGGAACTTCACGATATCGTACGACTTTACCGTCACGATACAATAGGAGAAGCAAATGTATGTACTTGTATAGAGACGCTTTTAAGTATTCGCTACGATAATAATGTGGTCGTGCACGGCACTACCGTAACCTTGCCGCAGCAGAACTAAACTCTCCTATAAATGTAAGTATATGTATTTGTATATATGTTATTATTATTTTTTTGTATTGTGCTTGTGCAGATACCTGTACTCGCTGATTCCTATCCATCTTCTAGGAGGATTCCCATAACTTTAAAAAAAAATTAAATACCCATGTCTTTTTTCAGTCGATTTCATTAGAATTTAATGTTTAAAATTTAAAAATGAGAGATTAAATATTAGAATATAAAAATTTCAAAAGTGATCTTATCGTTTTGAAATCGGTTGAAAAGAAATATGGTGCTGAACACTATTGCCAAACCATTTAATATTGTCTTTCATTGAATATATTTTTTATATTACAAAATTATAAAAAATAGTCCTCGCCATTTTTGGTACTTAATGGTAGACAAAAATTTAATAAGCCTATAACGGTAATCCGCCATCTTGAGTCTGCGGCCATTTTTAAACGTGTAAATCATTTTGACAACCATAATATGGTTGTCAAAATAATTTACACGTTATTTACAATTTATTAATTTACACAGGGTTAAAAATAATACAAATTATGTCTATTTGCGACGACGGCCATTATGCAAATATTACAATATTAAATATTTTATAATGTAGTAATATCAATAGAACTAATGGTTAATTTTACAATCAAATCAGTTAAAATGAATTGGTTCTAATTTAAGATTTTAACCAAACACACAAAGGAATATATATATAAATTAAATAAATATATAATAATAATAAAAATGGCGTCGACACTCCACGATATCGTGGACATCCACGGTAAAATATAAAACGTTCATTTGCACGCCACATCGTGGAAGTTCACGATAAATCGTGCTCGCTAAATAATAAAAGCGCCCAATGCTATTAAAACCTTCTCCATACAAATGCATCGAATACATTTTACTCACCTATTGTATCGTGACGGTACAATCGTACGATATCGTGAAGTTCCACGGAAAAGTATGAAAACGCCCTATTATCTGGTTTTTCAGTACTAGAGATCCCCGGGATTTTCGCAATTAGCGTCTCTCGATTCTATAATCTAGTAAGTACATCTTCATTGTCCATAGACAACAAAATAAACAAAAAATACATTATGAAGGTAAAACATAGTATTAAAATTAATTCCTTACTCATCCAAGTCCTATGCCAGACCTATAAAAATATATTTATATCAATGCATAGCCTTGAAAACAACTTTAGTTGCATAATTCCAGTTATTAATATTATAATTATTTGTTTGTTATCCAATAGCCAATCATCATTAATTTTCATCATCATCATCACATCATCCGTTAACTGTCCACTGCTGAACATAAGCCTTTCCCAGAAGGGGAGTTTCGCCAGCAGTTGTCACGTTGGCAGGCAGTTTGGCAACCGCAGTTAGGATTTTAGCGATGGATGTTGCTGCCCATCCCTATACCGTTAAGTTTCTTTACCATCCTTCAACTCCTGATTTTTTTTTGATGGGTGAAAATGGTATGGTAATCCCGCCTGCGCTAACGGGATACGCTGGCGGAGCACCAGTGAAGGGTGATAGATGAGAATGAAAACTGGCCAGTTAGCCCATCATGATGAATTCATCAGGAATTAACTATGATAGTTTCCAAGGGGAACCGCGAGGAGGTCGACCTAGTTGGCTATATTCCTAGCAATGGGATTCTTAGTCTCCATTACTAACAATGCCTTTCCCCCCTCAACTCCTGATTACTTCAAGATATGTCTTGAGTTTCATGTCGATTTTCATTCGACCATACATTGCACAGCGATCAGCATTACGATGCAGCAGAGATCTCTTCGTTTAGTAACTTCTGTTCACTCTTCCAAAGTGTATTCCTATTTCACTATACAAACTATTCGCCTTTGGAACTCTAGATTAGCAAAATCTCTTGCCTCATTCAAGAGGCAGGTAAAATCTCATTACCTATCTCTCTAATTTGTATTGATGTTTTACTACTTGTTATTTACTTTGACCTATTTAATATATTTATGTTTACATATGTACTATTTATAATTACTCCTCTCCATCCAAAGGTTGCTTGGAAGAGATCACTCTTATCGATAACGCCGTCCATTGTTTTCTCAGTGTAATATTTTCTTGTAACTGTTTGTATCTATAATAAGTTAACTATTGTAATCTTATGGAGGTAACAATAAAGAGTATCTATCTATCTATCTATTAAATATATTATAAATGTATGTTTATATAATTTACTTACTTTTTTTATGTTAATGATATTTAGAATAATACATATTTTATTTGTTTACTTTTTTGTATTTACCCTGACTAGCGCCATCTACCTTTCTCTCTGTAAATATACTACTATTTATGCCAGGTTGTCTGTAAGAGATTGCTTCTAGCGATAAGGCCACCTTTTGTATATGTACATTCTGTATAAATACTCTTTGTATACATCTCTACTGTGCGCAATAAAGAGTTTATTATTATTATATTCTGCTTTGATTCTAACAAAACCATTAGAGGTTTCAAAATAAATCGCGAATAGATAAAATACCAACCGGTTTCCCATAGTAAGAGAACTGTGTATAGTTGAACATGAGGGTGTGCCTCCTCTCCTCCCACGCGCGCCGCGCCCGTTTCCTCTCCACCACCGCCTCGAGGGCCTCCATACCACTCGCTTGCTCCTCGTTCTATGTTAAAAGACAGACTATTTATAAAGATTTTATTCCTACAATAAAAATTGTAAGGATTACAGGAATTTTTTTTATAAAACTTAGGATGGCAAACAAGCTGACGGCCCACCTGATGAAAACTGGTAACCGTTGCCTATAGACATGAGCAGTACCATGGACATAATAGAGTATACTGTTTCACCTATGATACCTCCCCCCCCATACGTTGCCATTCCTGAGGACTCCGGTGTTATTCCTCTGTACCCAGTAAATTCACGCCCTATCCTACCCTTCAAACCGAAACACAGCCATGCAAACACAACTGCTTCACGGTTGAAACACGAATGATATAAAACATTAAGTTATTTAGTAAAGATTTTTTTTTTCAACTTATTAACGAACTACCCACCAATATATGGGATAATATTACTATTAATAACACCAAGTGTAAATTAAAAAACTACTTCTTGCAAGATGTTAATACAAGTTGAATAGTCTCAATGTATTTAGCATTAATATAACACATAGGTTTATATTTTCTTTCTGAATGCTAATGTAACATATTCATTCTGTAATTCTGAATTTTTATATAGATAAAAAAATACTATAGTTTCTTTAGGACCACACTGTAGGTGTATTTTTGCAGATAAGAAAAAGAATTTTCCAAAGTGGTTTATAACTGACGAAATTATAAGGTAACATAAAAAAATATATACATACAAATCAAGAATGTCCTTTTTCAAGTCAGCTGATTAGTTGTACTTTATCAAATAAAAATATGTACAGCCAAAAATATAAGTTAATAATGCATCAATTGCCAAATATTACACATTTAATTCATATAGTATAACAATTTATTGTATACACATGCGAAATATCCTTTTTCTGATTTCTAAACTAAACAAATATATCTAATGAAAAGCATGGAATAGTTCACAAATGTATTCAAAAGACACAAACTGAAAAATTAAGAAATATATTAAAGCTAATGGGTTACCTGTATAGAAACTGTAAATTTTATAATCAATACATATGTGAACCATGCTTTGGTCTATTTAAAAAATAAAAATATTACCTCATCTTCATCATCTCTGAATATATCGTCAAAATTAGGAATGTTCTCTTCACTGTCTTTGTACACTATCCTCACCTGAAAACAAATTGTTACATATATATATTGTTTACTGTGATCCTAGCATAGAATATGCCACCCCTTCCATTCCCATGGTTGTTGTAAGAAGTGACGAAGGTCAAAGGATGGATAGCAGCGCTCTTAAAACATCACCAAAGCCTAACTGTGGTTGCCAACTTGTCTACCAAGCATGGCAACTACTTGCAAATCTCCCAATTAGAGGAGGCCTATGTTCAGCAGTGGACAGTTAATGACTGATATGATGATGTATTGTATCAGTGTATATATCAATAATTCTGTGTCTGTGTTTTCTAAAAGTAATTTAATTTAAAATAGGAATTTATTACTAATTTAGTACAAATTAGTATTTTATTACTAATTTCATTGAAATTAGTATTTTATTATTAATTTAAATTGGTACATACCTAATAACAGTAGTACTAATTACTAGTACATAGTCATTGTTAATAATCAAGTTCAAACCAAAAATAATAAAGGGGAGGGGAGGGACAGGATCAACCTGTTATTTGAATTTATATCTTAACCTAATATTTTATAATAATAATTTCATGATATTACTGTTTTACATTTTTGATGGTCTAAATCAGAGGTGTCAAACTCAATTTCGCAGAGGGCCATATATAAAAATTTTTATTTGTAGGTAGGCCAGAAAATAAAAAAAAAAATGAACTGAATTATTATGACATTTTATTTATTAAATTATATAAGTATATAATATACAGTTGTTAAAAATCATATCAAAGTTATAAAAGGTGGTAGGTAATTATGTTGCACTCGAGGGCCGGAAGGCGGCCTGTGGACCATATTTTTAACATGACTGGTCAAAATCATGAAGTAGATTTATAATAATATAATAATACTAATAATAAAAACAATAATCATAAATAAATACTAACCTGTCCATCACTGTAAACATTGCAAATATCTGTTGGTTTGTGTGAGTCTAAGACAAAAAATACAACATGTTCTTCAGGCTGCAAGATATCCACTAAATCGATGGTGCCACCGCAGTTCACCAGCACCACGTACTTTATTTCCTCATTATTCTCTTCATATGCCGACTTTAATTCCGAAATACCCCCCACAGGCACCAACGTGTATGAAATATTATCACATTTAAATAACTCCTGCAGTATTTTACACGTGCATATCGCGTCGACGTCGTAATGTACTAACAACAACACCCTCTGTAGAATAAATTTAATTTATTTAATTTAAAAAATTAAATAGTATTTGTAAACACTGTGTAAGTTTGACACATACATTTCCAAGTAAAACATCGTAGAAATCTGTTTTTATATCTTCTATAAACATTTTGAGGTTTGGTGGATGTCACCTCTAAAGAGAAGATCAGAACAACATTATGATTTTATTGTTATATTTAACAATGTGATGAAATTTAATATAGAAACAAGGGAAGGAAAGATGAAAACAATAAACACCTGTTCGGAGTGTCAACTGCAATAGTTAGTGTTGCCAATATCTAGTCATTTATTACAGCTAATCCGATTTGAAAAAAAAGTTGGCTAAATTATTCCTAGTCCGAAAATTGGTTTATCATCGTTACAATACATCGTTGAACCTACTTATGAAATAAAGTGCATATTTTTGGTAAAGTTTTCTTTTTAAAAAATATATCACGAATCAGCAAATAATAAAAAAAATATGTGAAGATATTGATATTGTTATCAATGGATTTGAAAGATAACTCTTTTAAATTTAATTTTTTGTAAATAAAAAGATTTTCATTTTGTTTCGACAAATCTCGATTTAGGGCTGTTTACGTTCTAAATGAAAAGGCTAGATAAGGATAAAAAGGCTGAATTGGCAACACTATTAATAAACTATCATCTTGATTTAGTAATGGCTGGTGGCTAATTTCCCGCCAAAATTATTGACGCGTTCATTCGCTAACATTTTCAATATAGACAATGAATAGAAACAAAATTGACGTAAGTTCATAAAATAATCTTAATGTATATGTACTGTGACTTTATGTATTTTTTTTGTTTATTTTTGTTTTTTTTTTACTATCTAGATACAATTACTTATCTATCTTATTCAATTAAGTAGTCAATATATTTTAAATTCCTTTGAGATAACTTCCCAATTTAAATCAAATGATATCTTATAGCCTTGCATTTTAAGCTTGCCATATAAGATAAATTTCGGTATGAAGGTTAATACCATAGTCCTTAGAAAAGCAAAGCGTGAAGGATGAGCGTCACTGTATATTGGGAGTACTGGATCAAAATTAACAAATGACGTGTCGTTCTCACTCTTTGCTTTAGGTTGAAATGACTTTTAAGTAAGTTGTGATCTAATCTTTATAAGTTACTACAGTTTTAAATTATTCCACGAAAACTTTAATTTTCCGTGATTAAAATTATCTAAAATGTTGACCGGGGATGTAAGATATCACCATGCAAAATTTAATTTAAATCGATCCAACAGTTTCGGAGATTAGCTCGTACAAATAGACAAACAGACAGGGAAAAAAACAATTTGAAAAAATCTGTATGTTTTCTATTTCACTTCTAACATCCCTCTAACTCGGTTTTTAGTGTGTTTTTCTATGTACAAACATTCGACCTCTACAGTTTTATTATATGTATACCTACACTACATACGTGATCTAAGGTTGGTAATAAAAAAAAGTAATTCAGTGAACTGTTGACATTTATTAACTTGTATTCACATTTAACATTCTTAAAATAGCTATAACCTAAATAGTAAGTACAGTATTATGTGTCTATTGTATGTAGACAGATACAATAAATATCCAGAAATGATTATGTATACTCCTTGTTTTGTACTTTGATTGGGACGGATAGACTTATTTATTATTATAATGCGATAAATCGAGTTCTGTTACAGTGTTACCAGTTTAGATATTTGAAATAATATTATATTATAAACAATAAGTATGGGTGTTTTAGATTCATTACTATAACCTAAAATGAGTATATTTGGCATATTTTTCAACAATTCGTAAAAACGACAGGTATATTTTAATAGATCTGCTTAAAAAAATAAATCACACTATGAGAACCATACAGCTAAATTTCAGAGCCGTTTTAAAATTCTACAAAAAAAGGTAAAAGTTTTTTTTTTATGTCTATGTGCTGATCTCGACTATAACAGAGTAATCAAGAAGTAGATCGCTAACATAAACAAGTACAACAATAAAATTAACATTTGACAAACAAATGTATAAATGCCACTGTTCCATACAAGTTACCATTCACTTACAATCATTTAACGAACACATACACTTAAGTATCTATATTATTTAATATTTAAACTAGCCACATCACTCATCCACAATCTATAAATGTATCCATTACTACATGTAAATAAGTATATTTAAAGTCCTTGTTAATTCGTGTGGTTAGGTCTTGTTTTTGTTTGGGAGCGTCCATTAATTAAATAGGGGGAGCGGCTATGATATGATCTCTAATGAAGAAATCTTTACCTTTTTTTTTTGATAAACATTAGATAAAGAAAATTTGTCAATATAATTTAAAAAAGGAACACTTACACCAATAATAGTGCAACATTTGTGTTAGACAAAGGAAATTCTATCAACATAATTATAAAAAAAATTACACCAATATCAGTGCAAAATTTGTGTTAGATAGTGGAAAATCTATCAATATAATTATAAAAATAAATAATATACACCAATAATGATACAAACGTTTTCACTAACAGGTTACCAATCTCATTAAAAAAAAATACATAATCAATGGACGTCCTCTTTGAAACAATGATATTAAGTATTATTTACATTTTTAAGACGCGTAATATTCAGACAGTACACAGATATAAATATAATAATGTTTAGACTAAAATTAATATAGCCGATTCTGAAATGTAATTCTAACTGTGGTTTTGTCCGCATACATTAGAATAAAAACTATTCTTGTGTATTTAGGACGAGTCAGGACACCATTTAATTTGAAACCCCTTCAGCCATTTAAAGTAATTAAGTAACAAACATTCAAATAACTTTAGAAACACTTATATATTTACAATATCTTTAATAAGAACACATTAAAGAAAATCAGATACGTGTATATATTTATATTATGAACACATTCTAACACACAAAATATTGAATTACTTTAAAATCGATCTAATTATACTTTTAAACAGTAACGACTCTATGTATGTATCTCTAATTTTAGAGAAATACATTACAGAATCGTTCTTAATGCGCTAACAAGGAACAAACAACATATACGCTGCGACTGAAGCTAAATAACATCATACCAGACATGATCATAATACATATATCATTAATAAATATGCTTATGGCAGAATAAAAATAAAAAAAAAAAACAAGATTTAAAACCCCTATACAAATGTGACACTATAACATAACTCTAATTATAATTGAAAAAAAAAAAATAGTTACCATTTCGTAAGACAAATGCAAAATGGAATATATACCATCTAAGAACAAAAAATCTTTGCGTACTAAGAAAAGTAAAATAAAAAACTGTATCATATTAAACTAATTTTTTTTTATAAAATTTTAAAGAATATATTAGGCTTAGGTTTAACTCTTAAAAGACGTTATACTAACCCCCTTATTCATAAATACGTCCTATAAAATTGTTTTAGCTCTACTGAACTGTTTTAAAATAATTAATAATTAAAAAGAATCTAATTTAAAAGAAGGTGACAAAACAATGTATTAGAAGATTTTAGTTTTTAGTGGGTTAGTCTATGGTTTGACTACAAATATCATATGATCGTTAGATATAAATAAATGAAAAACTTTTTATTGTTCCCATCAAGAAATGATACAGATTACCTATATAAGTAAATTACGCTCTATTTTCAGTATAACATTTTATCCTGATTCAGATAATTACGTATCGTGATTTTTTATACTTTATATTTGACCAATAATCGAGTCTGGTATCGACGCGAAAGCTACAATCGCTGCGACAAAACGAACACTTCATAATGTTTAAGTGAAACTAAGATACCCTGTACGACGAGTAACCAGACAAGGGATATCTGGAGACACAACCTGAGACAACAAGACCGGAGCTTATTAAAGAAAAATAATAAATTAGTAAATAGTATCAAAAATTGGATTGCGCGAAACAATCAGTGTTGCCACTACACTGCAATGGCCATCAAGATATCATAGTATCAATAATTTCAATCGATTCCAATCAAGAAATGTCAGATGGCATCTTTTTACAAAAGTTTTCTTTTTTTCTCCCATTCTATATACATATAAACAAGGAATGATAAAATATAGAATGGGATCAGTATCTTGAGCTGTTCATCCGTCAATCTTTAAATTTATGTCTCAAAAATATCTGTCTAAAAAATGTAAAAAGGAGGTCAGAAAGATCGAGTTTCGTTAATTTATATAAAATCGGAAACCCTAGTTTTAAGGACACGATATAAAAAAATTATTAAAATTTATAGTATATAACCTATATTAGTATAATATAATTTAGTATTCACTTAGGTATTTATAAAACTATCTACTTACATATTTTCTCTATAAATAACAATACAAAAGCTATGTATTCAAAGGAAGAAATTAAAAGGAAGCAATGAAGTGAATTTGATTATATAGTTGTATAAAAGTTGTTCAGTATACCGAAAATTAAAACTGGTTATTTAATTAGAGTTATCTTGTTTAATTCTGCTACCATTAATATGTGTGCGACTGGCAACACTCGAAGATTGACTACTATTGTTATTAACAGAAGTTCTACAATGACAGCAGAACTAAACAAAATAACACTAAACAAGTAATCAGTGTAGTTCAGTAAGATATCTAAAAAGTTAACGCGATTTACTTCAATCATAAATTCTCATTTTATAAATTTATCTCTAAAATTCTAAAATTATTAAATTGATTCTAAAATAAATAAGTTAAATTTAAATATACAATTATTCAAATTGTACTCTGAAAAAACTGCATTTAAAAAGAATTTAATTTCATTAGTTTGTATTTTATTGGCTTAATTTAATTAATTTTAGAGACACATCTACAAATAGTTATTATGGAATCTTCCAATTTGTTTCATAACACGATTAAGTTTAAATAAGATGCACTGTTTCGTAAGATATGCAAAGTAAATGAAGGTAAAATATAGTCTCAGTTGACTTTAATCCACAATTCGAGGCGTCACGTCTTATATACTAATCTACCTAAATATATTTGTAAAGTAAAAATAATTGTTTAGCTCGTGGCATGCAAATAAATAAATAAAATTATAAAATTACCTACCTAACGTTTTAAGTTAAAATAACTATCATATTAACTAGGTATAGCCATAACTAATGTTTAGATATTGGGGCTTACATTTATGGGGCGTCCGCCGTACATCGACATAGAGGCCTTTCATCGACAAAAAAGATTTTTTTTATGCAACTTAGAATGGCAAACAAGCTGACGGCCCACCTGATGAAAAAGGGGTAACAGTCGCCTATAGACATGAGCAGTACCATGGACATAACAGAGTATACTGTTTCGCTCATAATACCCCTCATGCGTTGTCATTCTTGAGAACTCAGGTGTTATTCCTCTGTACCCTGTAAATTCACTGCCATATCCCACCCTTCAAAACGAAAGCAAACAACTGCTTTACGGTTGAAACACGAATAAGACAGAGGTACCCAAGCAAACGATTTTTGTACAAAGTCTCCCTCTGGTAAATCTTAATAGATCTTTGCGGGGTCATCATGCTAGTACCACCAAGTTAAACAGCGTTGAAGATCTTTCTGTATATATTTTACATTACAACTCCCAATATATGATATTATATATTTATTTTAATTTCATCATCAGCCTCTTTCTATCTGATCTTAGATGCGAAATCATCATTTACGGCTTCCTCTATCTGATTAAGGGTAAGTGACTTTACTGTACATTTTTTATACATTGCTTACATTTCGATTATGGGAATAGAGGATTTTTCAATAACGGGAATTAACAGCCTCACTGTTACTAATAAGAGTTATCGTTAAATTGTTATGTAACAAAAAAAAATTGAAATTTCCGTTCTCATCTGCCGACACTCACTCTATTTCCATTCACAGACGTGATCAGCCCAAAATCGGTCCCTTGATGTAAACATATGTTTGAGACCATTTTATTTCACTATCTCTAATCTTTAACTCGTAAAAGTTATTATTTAAATTTAATTTTAATGAACCACATTCAAGTACCTATCCATCTAATATTATATACTAGTAATATATTCGTATTATAGTTGATAATAAAGACAAAATCACTCTCACAGTGATACAAATCGATTTCCGAACGCAACATACGTTGCCAGTTATCTCAGGATTTCCATAAGACATGGTTGATTCCTGCGTACGTAGTTCCAGTCATTCTAAAACAGATTTACCTAAATCTTATATTTAAACTATCTAAGTATTATTAATAGTTTATATGAGTGTTAATTGAGCGGCAAATTCTCATATAGTCATATCAAAAATAAGTAACAATACCCTGGAATCTTATTTTTAAGAGCCATTACAATATTGCCTCACCAACCGATTGGATAGACAATTTTGTTCTGTTAAATATTACAGGTTGGTACTAAAAGTACCTGCCTACATAGAATTATAATAATTTATTTTTAAGGTGCGTCCGTGCTTTCATTCTGAATAGCTGTATTTCCCTTTTTAGCTTTTGTTTTAGAGGTCTTTTTTAACGACGACTTGATATGGTGGTGAGCTATTGTATACGTTAATGTGGAAGATTTTAAGGAAAAAGTGGTAATCGCCCGGGTGTATATGTTAAGGAGAGATTCGTCCGTTTCCAGGGGGAACATATAGTCATTGTCGTTATAGTGCAACAATTCTGATGGACATTTGATAGACTTTAAGCAAGAGGAAAATTCCGACCACAGCATTCTGCGCCACTTTACGTTATGCACCTGAGCCACGGGCACCATGACGCACGCAACGAATGTGGGATCATCCGTACCGGCCGCCTGAAACTGCTTTAAGATTTCTCTATAAAAATCCTCAAAATTATAAACACCCATAAACTTTTTCTCAAAATTAAAATCATTTGTCCTTTTAAACATTAAAGTTATACATTTTCTCAGCAAATCTCTGATTACGGATTTCGCAAATATTGACTTGCCAAGTAAGAAAATAGACATTAGTCTCAGAAACCTCTCTGTCACATCTACGTTACGCGTTAGTTGTGGATAACACTTTTCAATAAACAAGATCCATCTTAAATTGCATTCGACAAAGGATGGTATTTTAGATTCATCAATTGTTTCTACTTTATCCACGCCAGTATTTAAACTATGTTTCATCTCGTACAAACTCGAAATTGGCAAGTATAACCACTCTTTAGGAATAATAGGCTGTTCCCAATATAAATCCTTACATTTAATAAATTTTATATAAAAATTGTATGATTCCTTGTATCGTAATTTAATTTCTGCAAAATAATTCAGAGTTTTATTTGGATTTCCTACTCCTGTTATTGACATAAAATCGAAAACATTTTCAGGAGTCATAAATTTTTTGCTAAAAATTATATAGCTAAAAAGAAATTCAAGCTTAGACCACTCATCTTTCCTTAAAACGTAACAAAGTTTATGCGATATGGTAAAAAGCCATTCTTGATTTAATTTGGTTTCTTTGAAAAATGCAGTTATCACAAAATTAAAAAGGAAAAATATTTCTATTCTTGTGGTCCAATTGCTACATAGACTTGGTTCTTTTAAGGTATACAAACGTTTAAAATAAGGTGCCATTTTAGCAACAACCACACTCACTAAATCGTTTTCCTCCAATAAACACAATACGCTAAATATACCCGAGAAAAACGTAAACGGTGAATCTTTGCGTAGTAAAGGTAATACTTTATCTGGTGAATCTATGACTGTTGTACAAAGAGTTTTTAAATTTTTGGCCGTGTGAAAGTCTTTAGGTTGTAAACCAGATAATAAATTCGAGCATGGCACAAGTTTACTTGCTATTTCTTTGTATATTTTGCAAGATGATAATTCTTTTAAAGGAATACCGAGGAATTTCAACGGGGCCTTCATTGTTAGCATAATGCATTTACAAAAATATAAAGCTGAACTAATCGGGCGTAACATTGCAGCAGTATACGTATCAGCATGTAATAATTGTGCAATCCATTTCTTTAGTCCCTCTTTTACCATTGGAACAACTTGATGTTTAAATTTATTAAAATTGACTGTGTTACAATTTACTAATTTATTTACCGACTGAATAACACAACTTGCGTGTGTAGCTAATAAAACTGAAGAATTGCCTATCACGTCTGTGCGTTTTACATGATTATGGAATGATCCGATTATAATAGGGGCTAATGACGTAATAGTTCCGAGTCCAACACCAACATGTAACAGATTGGTCAATATACTGTACGATTCAATTTGAACTCGTAATCCATAATTATCATTTACATTTGAGCTAATATATTCTGAAGCTGGCTTTATAATTTCATATTTCTCAACCAAGATTTCGCTATTTTCTTTTGATTGTATAGTAAGAACTCTTATTAATTTCACGGCTGGTAGAAATGGTTTGCCATAAACATGTTGTGTCTTATACGGAGACTTAAGACTGGTTGTAGGCATGAAATTTTTTATTATTGTTTTCATTAGATGTTCAGATTCTATGATTTTATCGACTAGAGACATATTTTGCCTAGCCAGCCTTGTTATGATTTGTAAGCAATACTGAACACAGTTACTACTAGGCCTGACTGTTTCCAAAATATAATAGAACCTTTTAATTATATCACTTTTTATAAGGACAGTAAATATATCTACTTCGGCGATATAAAAATCTTTTTTTCGGAACTGCTGAGTTCTGGTTCTAAAACTGATTGTGGATATCTTAACCCTAAATGTGGTTGTAACATGCCTTCTACAGTTCCTAGCAATACATCTAAACTAGCTTCATCTACTTTATTACATAATAGATTTCTCAAAGCTTTTAACGCTGGTTCCAAAATCAAAGGTCTGTTATCATCTATTGCAAATCGAAGGTGAAAGAATATTTGACTTATAGGAAGATCAAGTATATCTTTATATGTACCTACCGAGTAATAATCTAATATTCCGGCAATTGTATTTAACGCCATAGCCTTTTGTTGTGGAAACTCCGATTGGCTCAACACAAATAGCTCCGAAAGGGAATATCCAGGGCGATGCGATTCCTCACCATGGTGAAATAAAGTTCTAGTCTCTTCTGTACAAGGCATTGTATATGGCAGTAAATAACCTTTAAAATTGAACCTCGCTACGTAAGGTTCGTCTGGTTGTACAGTTTTGTTTTCTTCGATATTCTTCATCCATTCCAATTTATCCGTTTCAATAGTATCAAAATGCATCCAGTTATTGACATCAATATTAGTGAAAATATCATTATCCCAAAATGACTCGTCGTTATTAATTTTGATTTTATCAGATTGAGAATTGATTGGATCAGACTTATTCTCATCGTGGTCTGATATAAGAGGGATTGATTCATCCGTAACTGTTTCTTGCTCAGCCACTGTAAAATCATCATTGGGCTTGGAAACGAGTTTCAGCTGTTCTTCATAAATCTCCTCTTTAGACAACGCATTGAAAGGTATCGAATCAAACTTGTCAAAGCTTTCTGTATCATTTACTGATTGTTCAGTTTCATCCCGTCTGCTTGCCACTGGAAAACCTTCTGGTGGCATTTGTTTATCATCTAAATGCACGGGTTCATTATATTTTTTTTCAATAATTTTTCCTAAGATGGATGGAATTATTTTTGGATAGTACACCTTGTCGTGGCCCTTTTCAGACTCCTCATTGTTTGACGTTTTATATGTGGCATGCTGAATCACTCGTAGATTAGAACGAGCAAGATTCTTTTTATTCTTGAGTTCTTGATTATTTTGAGTGTGTTTCGTTTTTGGCTTTTGTTTCCGTGTACTTTTTCGCGTTCTATTTTCGAACGGTATCTCGGTATATTGGAGTAGTTTTTCTCGTATGTAATCAAAATCCAATTTCACAGGTGCATTATGAACTCTTTTTTTCAGTTTAACGTGTGGCATTCTGTCCACCTCACCTTCATCCTTGTCTCTAAATAAATGTTTACACTTTTTCTTACTATTATATCTTGATAACACACATTGCACACAAAAATAATACACAATCGCAAAAATAGTGAAACACTGCTGCGCGTTACGGATTATTGATTTTTTTTAGTTCAGAAACGATGCGCTGAGACGCATTCGACATACACGTAAAGTATTACCATAAGAATAAATAAGACCGGCAGTAATTTATTTATGTAACATCATTATTGGAATAATAATATAATAATGTATGTAGCGATGCCTGAGCTACTTATATGTACATGTAGTATTTATCTGGAGTTAGCGTAATTAACCTGGATTCATTATTTTTCGATTGATAAATATATGGATATATTATAAAAAATATAATCACGACTATAATCTCTGACGAGATCATCATTTCTTCATAGTCGTAGAATACTGACGGATCTGACAAAGATTACATATAAAGATCCGTCACTATTCTACGACTATGACGATTTATCGATTTTCCGTTGTAGTGAACAATAAATTCGAGATAGCCAAGTAGGTACATTAAAAATTTAGCGAAGACAATTATTTATTTACTATTAAATTATAATAATGAAATTGTTAGAAAACCGACTTCAGTTGTAATGCCACCAGATATGTTGATTTAAAAACTACTGGACCGATTTTGATAAAATTTATGAGACTAATCTATAAGTACCTATATCCTTTATAATTAACCTGCTAAAAAAATTACTACAATTGTAGCGCAACCAGTTATTTTAAAAACTAGTAAGCCGATTTTGATAAAATTTACATGGGACTAATCCATAAGTATATCCTTTCAGATAAAAGAAAACTCAAATCGGTTTACCATTTTTGACAAAAAACCATGATTGTTACTGATGGTTATGAGGTAACAATCATGAAAAAATAAAAGAAACACAACCGAATTGGGAACCTTCTTTTTTTTAAGTCGGTTGAAAAGGAAAATACATATAACGAACTCATATGAGACATAATCCAAAATACAAAATACACGAGTTAACTAATTTAGAAATATCAGAGAATCGAATAGATAAATAAAGTACTCATTTATCTACGGAGAGCAACATACCTGACAATGCACCATAGAGGTACTAATATTCCAATATGGGGGAAGAAAAGGATTGTTAGCAGCAAGATGTAACAGCCCCATTACTAGCAATATACGATATCTGGTAAATCTCTATGCGGTTTCCACTGAAAACCTGTTGTTATTTCATGTGGAATTCGTCACGATGTACTTACGGAGCTGCTTTCGTCCTCACCTATCATCTCTAACTAATACCCTGCCAGCGTCTATGGATACGCAGGTGGAGTTAAGAGTATCATGCCATAATGTGGGATAAAATTTACTCTGTCTTCACCGCGGATTTGCATTCCCTTGTGTTCTATTTTGATGGACAAAATATACTATTCATCTTATAAATGGAAGAAAGGGGAACAGTGTACCCCATGAAAAGGGTCATATTTGAGGTTTATTTATTGATGGCGTCCGTCGCTGTTTCGGTAAAATTTGATAGCATTATATAGGCATATCATGGAGTTTAATATGCATAGGTGACTCCCCTAGTATTCTTTGTGTCCATAGGCCGCAGCCTATCACTTAGCATCAGATAAAATGCACGCAAGTTTGTCGCCTTTCGACGTAATAAAAAATAAGCTGGGATTCGATCATAATTCTAATAAATTAGAGGAAAAAAAATGGTTAATTAATATGGTTTATTTGATAAATACTATTTATCACTATTGGTTACATTTTTAGAGCGCTTTTTAAAGCTTTCGACATGATGGCGAGCTATTCTATACGCTATGGTATCTGGCCGCAATAGATTGCTGGATAATGCTTGGAGATAGGATCTAATGAGAGATTCGTCAGTCTCATCTGGATATAGGTAATCGTTCATTTCATAACATAGTAAATCTTCAGGACAGTCTAGAGCCCTCAAGCAACCAGCATATTCTGACCACAGGAGCTTACGCCACTTGACATTATGCCTCTGTGCTATGGGTACCAGAACACATGCAGCAAATGTGTGATCTCCATAACTAACAGACTGAAACTGCTCCAAGAACTGCGTATAGAAATCTTGAAAATTATTCAAGCCAACAAGTGGCTTATCAAAGTTGAATTCCGCTTTTTCTTGAACAGTATTTGAGTGCACTTATGTAATAAATCTTTTATACCTGCATCCAAAAATATAGAATTATCACAAAGGAAGACGCACATGATGCGACAGAAGCGATCGGTCACATCGATATCGTTCAAAAGATCCGAATAGCAAAGTTCGTTTAATAAAATCCACCCTAAGCTACTGCTTACGATTGTATCTTTCTGGTCAAGTTCTTTTGACACTGATTTACTATATGGATGCACTTCTGTAGGTTCTGATTTATTCTCAGCATCCTGACTTTTAGCATACAACATCAGTATGGGCAGGTAAATCCAATCTCTGGGAAGTATTGGCTCCTGCCATTTACGAAATACGATATTAGGTCCAATGGCCCTATGATTTATGTTAATTACTTTTCGGTAACAACTTTTTATATTCATAATATTTGTTAAAACTTTAGTGCAACTATCTGTATTTGATATTGACATCAGATTAAAAAGCCTTTCGGCTGTAAACCATTTTTTGTTGAACACAACAGCATTAAAAAGAAATTCAAGTTCATATTTTTTATCTACTCTCAAAATATAACAGAGTTTATTTGATACAGCATAAAGCAAGTCCTCATTTAGATTGGTATCATTAAGAACTGCTATTTTTATAAGACTAAAAAGTAAATCTATTTCAAATCTACTAAACCAGTTATCACACAGACTTGGAGTTTTTTTCTCAATTTCTTTTAAATAAATAGAAAATTGTTGAACTATACTCATAGAAAGTTCTTTATCTTCCATTACACGTAATAAATTTAACAGTGCCACTAAGAAAGGTATTGGTGATACAACATTTAACACAGGCAATACTTTTTGGGCAGAATCAATAACTGATGTTCCAAGGGATTTCAAATTCTTGATTAAATGCAAATCTTTGTTGTCTATGCCAGATAATAAATTTGAACATGCGACAACATTTTTTACTATCTCCTTAAATCCCCTTGATGAGACCAATTTTTTTAAGGAGTCACAAAGAAATTTTAATGGTACTCTTTCATATATTAATATAGTTAAGCAGCAATCTAGAACTGAACAAAGAAGACGTAGATGTCCACAAGTGTAGCAATCAGAATATGACAGCTGTGCAATCCATTTTTGGACACCCTCTTTGAGCAATGGATATACTTGTTCTTTGAATGTTTTTAAATTGATGGTGTTGCAATTTAAAAGTTTATTTACAAACTGAAGCACAATTGCCGCATGTGTTGCTGACACCACTGAAGATTTAACAAATATGTCTGTCCCTTTTACATGTTTATACAATAAAGTAACAATTACAGGTGATAAAGACATGGCCTCTTCATTTACAAGATTAAACTGTAACAAATTTGATATTATACAGATTGCCTCTATTTGAACACGTAATCCATAAGTACCATCAACTCCTGAACTTATATATACAGAAAGTGGTTTAAATATTGCATATTTATTTACTAATATTTCACCTATATCTCTAGATTGTAATGAGAGAATTCTTAGAAATTTTAGCCCAACCAAAATTGGTTTTCCATTATAAGCAATATGTGGTGAAAATGCAAAACTGAGACTTGACACTGGAATAAAATTCTGGATTACTGTTCTCATTAGATGATCAGTTTGTACAATTTTCATAGCAATTTCATCTGAATCTCTAATCAATCTTATAAGTATTTGTAAGCAGTATTGAACACAGTTAAAGCTAGGCCTAACTGTATCTAATATATAAAATAATCTTTGAATTATATCACTTCTCACGGCAGCAGCAATAATATCTATTTCAGCTAAATGAAAATCATTGAGCTCAGACTCTTTTGATTCCAATTCTTCAATTTCTGATTTATCATTCTCTAAACAAGGTTGACAGGTACCTTCCTTAAAACCTAATAATGCATCAAGGCTTGCCTCATCAATTCTGTTATAAAGCAGATTCCTCATAGCTTTCAAGGCAGGTTCCAGAATTATAGTTTTATTTTCATCAATAGAAAACCTTATGATAAAAAATATTTTACTCAATGGTATGTCTATGATATCTTTGTATGTGCCAGCCATGTAATATTCAAGTATTCCTGCAATTGTGTTTAAAGCCATCACTCGTTGTTGTGTCACAGTCGATCGAGATAGTTCAAAAAGCTCCAATAAGGAATATCCAGGTCGGTGTGGTTCTTCTCCATGGTGAAAAAGTGTTTTTGTTTTTTCTGTATACTCCATTATATATGGTAACAAATAACCCTTAAAATCAAATCTAGCTTCATAAGGCTCATCAGGTTTTACTTTTTTACTTTCATTAATGCCTTTTATCCATTCTAATTTGTCTTTCTCAAGAGAATCAAAATGTAACCACTTATTGACATCAGGATGTGACAGGATATCATTTTCCCAAAGTGAATCGGTCTGGTCTATAGTCAAATCATTAGATGATTCATTTGTATCCATTTTTTCATCACCAATTGTGTTTTTGACAAGTGGAGTATGAGTAACTTGTTTATTATCATATTGATTATTCAGAGCATGTTCTCGTTTCGACTTTAAAAACTGAATTAATTTAGGGTCTAAACTAGATAGCAACTTTTGTTGTTCATCCAAAATTTCCTTTTCAGATAAATTTGTAAGAGTTTTTATATTTTCATTATGTATATCATCAGCATCAGCAGAAGATAAAATGTAACTCTTTGTTGGAAAATTCTTTATTAAATTTGTTGACTGGTTAGTTGTCAAACTAAAGCTTGATGATTCATCAATATCCATATTTTGACATGAACTTACCTCTATAGTATTAGGAAATAAATTGGTGTTACTTTCATCATTTACATTACTAATTCGTTTTGTAACAACTGGGAAACCTTGAGCTGGCATCAGTTTAAAATCATAATCTATACATTCACCAACATTCTTCTCCACAATATCTCCCAGTATTGACGGTTGGAGTTTTGGAAAATAGACCTTATCGTCTTCATCTACAGGTTCATTACGTTCCGACTCTCTCATATTTTTCTCTAAAATATCACCAATTAAGGCACCTCCACTTTCGTGTTTTTGAGTGTAATTTTTAAGGCCTTTGGATTGTGCATACTTAGATTGTTTACGGATTCCTGTATCACTTGTGCTGGGTCTCTTCAATTCAGTCCGGCGAAGGTTAACAACTTGAGCTGCTGGTTGCAAATTTTGGTTTTTATTTTTCTCCCGAAGAAACTCTTCTTGCATTTTAAGAATATCGTCCTCATCTTCACCGGGGCAGGGGCGTTTAAACATTGTAATTGTATACAACAAGAGACCTTGTGCACTCAGGTGAGTGTTTATAATAATTAAATAGGAATATTCAGATTAGAATATCAAAAAACAATGGAAAATAAAAAATATAACCTAATCTAAATATCAGTGACAATGACATTTGATCTGTGACAGTTATCGTCAAGTGACAATTCTCCATTCGGTTGATAGAGTAATAATTTTTTTGTAAATTATTCCGTAGACGGTTTTTTTAAAATAAAATATAGATAACAAATTGATATATATTTTTTTCTAATTGCAATTAAGATTAAGAAGCTAGTTCCATTTCTGTCCTTCAAGTGACAATTAATACAACACGTCATTAAATTTGATTGTGCCCATTTACAAAACAAAGAATATACATATAGAGTTTGGAGTCGGTAATGGCAACATCTAATATATTAAGTATGTAGGTAACACAAATGTTGGTAGTCATTTGTCAAATAAATGTCAAAAGCATAAACAAAAACACGTGATTGAATTATATTTTATTAAATAAATTTAGAATATTTATTATTATTAAAATGCCCAATTTAAAGAAAAATATGGAGAAATTAAAACATCCCAACAGCAGAAAAACTATGTCGCTATCAAAGAAAATGAAGAGATGTGAAAAAAGGGATCAGAGTAAAATAGGAACGCACATTAAACAAAACCTTATTGGTGAAAAAATTATGTGGTTTAAAGAGAGATTACCCGAAGAATGCGCTGTTTTAAATAAAGAACAGACATTGCAATTGATAGAAACATATCTAAGTAGATTTGATGAGGAATTAGAGCAAATTGCATTAAAAAATTCTGTAGGTCAGAGAAAAAATCGCCAACATGCCAGCCGGGAGGATATAATCAATATAACGAAGAAAAGGGAACACGAGGAGTTCGAAACATGTGGTCTAGAGATGCCAGACCTTATGGACCAACACCAAATGCAAGTTTTAAAGTCATGGAATGGAGAACTCCGGTTTTTACAACACTTTAAACTTAAAAGAATTGCTAGAAAGCATTTAATATAGTAGAAGTAGTTAATAAATTATGTTTGAAAATATATTGTTTTATTTCTATTATTTTTATCAGTTCAAGCAGATGGTGCATATGCCTGTTTCAAAAATATGAAATATCAAAAATAAAATTTTTACAAAAAAAAGTATTAGTAACTTTTCAGATAATTATATATAACATATTGATTTCAAACTCCCTTTAATCTGTGACTGTAATAAACAGTATCTTATGATCTCACATATGGTACCTGTATACCATATTACATATATATCAGTTAAGCTCTTAAATTGATAAGAAGTAACAAACAAACACTTTTACACTCATAATATTAGTGATATTGTAAATGTACCACTTAGTTCTCTAATAATGGCAATGTATGAATGGTATCAATACATTACACTTGATTTTGTCTTCCATGGTGTTGTTCAAATCTGTAGATCACGGTTAACACTCCATCAGGTAGACCATTATCTTGTCATCTAAAATGTACCATAAGGAACATACCATTGGCATATTTAACAAGTTCCCAGGAGGAGACTGACCACTTAAAAAGGCTTGTTGCACAGCTGAAAGCTTTACCCGCATTCTGCGATGGGCACCCAACAAATATGAGTGGGCATAGCACACTCTTACATAGCACGCCTATACTAGCTTATCAGTAGTTAAGGAAGAAGGGATTGTTCACAATGGAGACTAAAGGCCCTATTGCTAGCAATATGCCCAACCGGGTTGAGGAATTGTTAGGAATGGAGTCTAGCTGACCCAATGCCAGCAATACCCCCTACCAGGTCGACCTCTATGCATTTCCTCCTGGAAATCATCATGGTTAATTCAAGTCGAATTCGTCACAATGGGCTAACTGACCTGTTTTCATCGTCATCTATCACCCATCCCTTACTGGTGCGCCGATAGTTTATACCGATAGCGTAGGCGAGGTTATCCTTCCATATTCATCCATTAAAAAAAAATCAATAATTAAGAAGAAGGTAGGAAAGTTTTATTGTCAATAAATATACAGGCTATATTAAGGTTTCTTCAGGATCGGCAACGCACACGTGACGCTCTTAGTATTGCAGGCGTAGACGTAGTGTAACATACTTCCAAGGTTGCAGGCATCCATAGGTGAACATTTACCATATTAGATACAAGAGACAAGAGTCTTTAAAGAATTAATTTATTAACATTTACTTTCTATTTAAATATTACAATTTTATATATCACAATCACTACGATAAGCACAATTGGTAATTTCATGGTTACTCAAGGAATCCCCTGAGCTCCAAAACAAGGAGCTACAGTGACCACTAGTTTCTCACGGGACGTAAATATTATAAACAAACGAATGATAACAAATACGCAAAAGGAGGGGGGAAAGGGATTGTTAGTAATGGAGACTGAGAATCCTATTGCTAGCAATATAACCAACCAGGTCGACCTCCTCGCGGTTCTCCCTGGAAACTATCATGGTTAATTCCTGATGAATTCATCATGATGGGCTAACTGGCCTGTTTTCATTCTCATCTATCACCCTTCACTGGTGCTCCGCCAGCGTATCCCGTTAGCGCAGGCGGTGTTACCATACCATTTTCACCCATCAAAAAAAAAAAAACGTGAAAGAAATACTACGTGCCATTATTTCTGTAGTTTAAACATCTCGCCATTTTCGGAGACCAACTTAGGGTCGCCGTTGTTTCTTGTTCTGCTATCGGCAGGCAGTATTTCCATTGACAACAGCCATCAGACGGGCGTATAGAAAAACATCAAATGCATTTACATAAAAAAAAAATCTGTAGCAATTACTTACCAAAATGACTAGCACTCGGCATTATGCTAATTAATTAATAAATACATAAAGTTTATTATGTGCTAAGTTAGGATGTAACCACACACAAACACCCATCCATCCATCGTTACAAAGTTACGCATTTATTATAGGTATAAATTGGATTCACTTTATTTACCTACTGATACAGTGCTGTTATTCTGTACAGAGTGACCTCATGGTTGACTACAGTGTACTATTTACGAGGCTAATTATGAAAATTTATAAACTGACATGTAGAATGTAATTTTTTTTTCTTTATTAAAAAATACACCGCTTACGTATTTCTCTGTTCGCCCAATGGTCGACTGGTAGAGAACACCCTCCGGTGTTAAGTCCGCCAAATGTGCATAGCATTTTACTGTGCATTAAAGTAAATAAATAATAAATAAATTAATTAAATTAATAATTTGAGTAATTATTAATTTTGTTTGACGATATTAAATATGTACTTACACAAATTTATTGGTTTGATTTGAATATGTTTTTTTTCTTTAATCTTAATAATCACAAACATTAGTATTATAGCCTTATTTAATTAATACATTAAATTTGCATGCCTACAATTTCTGTCTTGCACTACTACTGCCCACTCACTACTTCCTATGCCACTGCGTTAGGTTGACTGAAAGAAATCTCTTTTAGAGATAAGTTCGCCTTTACTAACATTGTTATAAACTTATTGTTGTTATTGTTTTACTGAATATATATATATATATATATATATATATATATATATATATATATATATATATATATATATATATATATATATATATATATATATATTTTAAGGCAATTAAACAGATACCAAGAAGTTTTGTCACATGGCCTTTATTATGTTACATGTCTGTTTAAACCAAAAGAAATATTTCCTTTCATATTTCAAACCACAGTGTTAAACTAGACTAATAAAAATGGTTGTGTTTCAGGTTTAAAGAGTGTGATACGATAATATACAATGACACACCAGAGGGAGACTTTGTACAAAAATCGATTGCTTGGGCACCTCTGTCCCATTCGTGTTTCAACCGTGAAGCAGTTGTGTTTACATGGCTGCGTTTCGGTTTGAAGGGTGGGATATGGCAGTAAATTTACAGGGTACAGAGTAATAACACCAGAGTCCTCAGGAATGGCAACGCATGGGGGGTATCATGGGCGAAACAGTATACTCTGTTATGTCCACGGTACTGCTCATGTCTATAGGCGACAGTTACCATTTTCCATCAGGTGGGCCGTCTTGTTTGCCATTCTAAGTTGTATAAAAAAAAATGGTGTTTATTTCTTTATGTATAACTTACCACTATCCATTACGGTGAGCTATCCATCCGTCACTTCAATTTGCATAAAAATATTACACTCGTGATTTCTATGAAGTCATTTGCATTTGGAAATAAATTAATGTTCCGTGAAATCAAAACAAGATACAAAGTCACAACGTACCACCGTTAACAGCTCTATTGACCCATGAATCAGTACCATTCGAGTGTTTCTTGTACCTAACAGTGATTATTACGTCATTGTATCTGCTGTACAATAATAGTAAATTCCTCGAATTGGTTTAATAGCTGTTGACCTACAGTTGAACGTTTAATGCTCAATCAATTTTGTAGTAGCCAATGACCGCCATGACCTGTGCTAATGCATATTTCGAGTAAATCACGTTCCAAGTTGGAATCTCGATTAAAAATAAACTTTAAGATTGGATTAAGGAAGTTATGGCTTCTGTATAGTGTATTTATATATTAAGTTCAATGTATCTTGTCGCGTAGTAGAACCATAGATAATAGAATACTATATGGTAAATTGGTTTTCACAATGACACTGGATCGTCGATGAGGCTTTCCTTCGCGGTTGAGGTCCTCGCAATATGTCTCCATCTACTTCTGTTCGCCGCCGAGCGAGAGCATTCCACAATAGACTGCTGTGTGGCCGTTTTGATGAGGTCAGTCCATCGCTTTGGTGATTTGCCCCGAGAACGTTTGCCTTGTACCGCTCCTTGGACAATTAGACGTTCCATACAATCTTCATTCCGGATAATATGGCCGAAGTATTTGAGAATTCGTATACGAACAGTCGACATACATGTACGACGACATACATACGGTAGAACATACATGGTTATTAATTTTTAAAACCAGATAATTCGAGATTCATTGTAAAAATAAAAGTCCAAACCTACGTAACGTTACAAGGTCGTGACGCCTACCGTAGTGGGCCGTGAATGCAGTGTTCCGGGTTTCAATTGAATTAGTAATTTGTAAAATGAACATTTCTAAGTAATCTCGGATGTGGGAGGTTTATATTGTTGTATTCTAAGGATTAGTAGTTATGGGGCGCGATACTTAAACGCTATCCCAATAAAAAACTTAAAAAATATATGTTTTAATGCAAATATCGAGTTACGGACCTCGAAGTTTTTTTTATATAACTTTTTTTATATGCAACTTTGAATGGCAAATAAGCCGTTAGGTTACCTGATGGGCAGTGGCGTAACAATAGGGTGGCAGGGCTGGCAAAATGCCACGGGCCCCCGACCCAAAAGGGTCCCGGCTCAAGAGGTCGAGAGCTCAGAATTTTTTTTTTTAACATTGTATCTGAGTATTTTATTTTAGTTTTTTTTTTACTGATAGGGCCCCATTAAAAAGAATTTGCCACAGGCCCCAAATGGTATAGTTACGCCACTGCTGATGGGAAGCGATAACTATCGCCTATAGACATATACAGCACCATGAATGTCACATAATACACTGCAATACCCATGGTAACCCTGTTTGACTTTCTTGAGGCCTAGTTTTTTTAATGGATGATAATGGAATGGTAACCCCGCATGCGCTAACGGTATACGCTGGCGGAGCTCTAGTGAGGGATGATAGGTGAGGAGGAAAAGGTAGGTCAGTTAGATCGTCGTGATAAATACATCTGAAATTCAGTACGATGGTTTCCAGGGGTCCACGTGGAGGTCGACCTGACAGGGCACATAGGTAGCAGCAGGGTCGCCTCGGTCCCCCCCCTCCAGACTATGATTTTATACCTCTATACCCTGTAGATTTACCGCCATATCCCACCCTTCAAACCGAACTACAGCCATGCAAACACAACTGCTTCACGGTTGAAACACGAATGGGCAGGGATAATTACGTCTTCCTCTAATAAATTTAAAGCAAACAGTTATAATTCTGTTATAAATTTATTTCATGCTAGCTCATAGTATTACTTCGCTGTAATATCAAAGTCAATTTTTTGTTTACAAACACAGGACTTCAAAATAGACCCCGTAATGTAACAAATATTGGATCCAGGTTCAAATAAAAAAAACTAAGTATAAATTAGCTATTTTATTTAACTATTTACAACCATACAATAAAACAGACATATTGATGTGACAGATCCGGCGTGAAGGACTCTACAAAGGAACTTACAGGACAAAATAATTCGTATATCAGGTTCACGCTGGATCTGTTTTACAAAATGATATGCCCCACGAAAGGAATCAGTCACAAATTAGATATCATATAAAAAAAAAAAAAAGAAAAACTTAACTAAAATTTGGATAAATAATTCATGAAGAAATTCAGAATAATTTATTTATGAACAATGGGAAAATCGGTGAAATTATCAGATACATTTACTTAACTATCTCATAAAATCAATACCAATAAATTAAGCAATAAAAAATCTCGCGTGTTCTAATCTGTGAATATCTAAAATAGGTAATAAAAATAAGTAAGTTTTGTATCGAGAAAAACAATTTCTAACATGGCAAATTTGTATGGGATTAATACAAAAGTAAATTTCTTGGATTACATACATAATTATGGAAATTGCAGTACGTGGTCAGAGATTGGACTCACTCTAGGAGGTCGGCTTCAGATTGGGCATGCATTATGTTATTTTACAATAAATTTGACCAATATTTTATACAAAAAAAAAACATATTACATTTGCTGAACTTGCCCTATAATTCATAATTCACGTAACATTAAGAAAAACAGACGAATTAAAAACCTTTTTTTAATTAAATTACTATCAATCAGAACAAGTTAATACAAGATGTAATCAAGCTACTTATTTTTATCTACGTTTACGTGTACAAGTATTTTAACAAAAAGACATGTCAAAATCGATCAAGCATTAATCGTGCCAAGTGTAAAAAATTATCGCCGTGTGGTCAAAGTATAGAATGGGCCCTTTCTTTTCCTGTGAGTGTCGTAAGAAGCGACTAAAGGTACTGGTCGAAGGACAGCCACGTTAAAACATTAAAGTCTAACGCTTACGAAATATGGGGGTGGCCTATGTTCAACAATGGACAGTTAGCGGCTGACATAATGATAGAAATAATTAAATAGTTTTATAAATTATATGATCAACAACTACTCGCTTTACTACTTTTTGCTCGCAGCTTTGTACTCGTGAATTTTAGAAATAGCAACTTGCAACCACTTCTAGACGGTGCATCAAGACTACAGATAAAAATAAAACATACATCAGGTTTTAAGTTACACTGTGTTCAGGAACAAAATTAGGGAACCTATTTACGTGACGCCACATATACAGATAGACAAAAAAATTTAAAAATTTTACCTTCTATTACCCTTCAGACCGCTTCAGCCATCAAGTTACCATTTCATTATTAATAACTTTACTAAGATTACATTGTTTCATACGCCATTTTTATTATTTCAAATATAATACATAGTTGAATCAGCAATGCATACTTACAACAGTTGCCAAGAATTACTTCCTATTGCGTGTTACATAACCAAATATCCGCAATACCGCGGAACATGTGAAAGGGCACGGCCAAGGGCACTCCCTTGGAGGTCAACATCGATTTAATCCCTTCCCATTTCTGGACAATTTTTTTTTAATGGATGATAATGGAATGGTAACCCCACCTGCGCTAACGGTATTCATTGGAGAGGCACCAGTGAGGGATGATAGGTGACGATAAAGCACCCACCATGACGAATCTAACATTAAATCAATCAAGATGGTTTCCAGGAACCACGAGGAGGTCGACCTGACAGGGTATATTGCTAGCAATGGGGCTACTAATCCCCATTACTAACTATCCCCCCTTTCTGGCCATCATTAATATTTATTTTTACCTACTAACTAGCAACCATTAATCCCAATGGCCCCATTGCTAGTTACATACCCTGTTTGCAGGAAAGGATTGTTAGTAATGCAGACTATCAGTCCCATTGCTAGCAATATACCCTGTCAGGTCGACCTCCACGTGGTCACCCCTAGATACCATCGTGCTGAATTCCAGGTGTATTCATCACGATGAACTAATTGACCTGCCTTTTCATCACCTATCATCCCTCACTGGTGCCCTGCCAGCGTACACCTTCAACTCGGACGGGGTTACCATACCATTGTCATCCATTAAACATACCCTGTCTAGTCAATATACATGGAATGTCAGTGGTTGATAACAAAACAAAATCTGTGGTCAGCCAATATTCTAACGAACATCCGTGCCCTACTTGTGTAACGTGGTTTTTGTCCAAAGACTGTAACGACTAGACATTTGTAAGTCTAGGCTGATTTCTGAATAGGCCACCAGGTTCATTAGAACAACAATTAAAATAACAGTTTTAAGCAAACCACAAACTCGCAGATATGAATTTAAATAGATAACGCAACTGCATTTATTTTTATTATTATTTTTATATATAAAAACTATTACTGGCTAAACCATAATTTTTTTATACTATACATACATACTAATGATCTCCCTCGGTTTCGCATGCGTAATGGAGTATATATTGTTACATTTTTTACATCAACTTGCTGCGCCTATTATGAATTTGGTGGGCATAGTAAACCATCCTAAAGTATAGTCAACAAGAAATAGACTTTTTTGTAAATCTATAAAAGAGGAACAACCCCCCTATGCTTTGTCATATCTCAAACGAAATAGGCAACATTTTCGATGAAAACTCCCAGATTGCTCGATTTTTCTAGACAATTTCATATTTCAATCAATTTACACAAAACCTTAAAGAATTATACATCTAAACGTTCCTCAGGAATCACTCTATTGATAAATGAATATCACATTAAAATCCATTCAGTAGTTTTCGAGATCATCGCGAACATACAGACAGATACGGCGGAGAACTTTGCAATATGTAGTAATTCGTATTTTTATATTATACTTTTTCATATTTTTCTATCAAAAAACATAATCAAAATTTATTTTTGACACATTTTTTTGTTAGTTCAAATATACAGTTTCGAATGACGTACTGTTTTATTGTTCTCCAGTTACCAGCAAATGCGTTGAAAACAGCTGGACTAAAACAACTAAAGTTTTTTTAACCTACTTCTAAAAAAAGTACTCAATTATTCTGATTTTTTATGGCTACACTAAAGAATTATGTCGCCAATAGTAAAACCGATTTCCATAATTATATTTGCACAATTCAAGGTTCTAAATTCAAATATTTTCTACGAAATATATATACGTCGTTCGTCAATGTGTGTGTGTGTTCACAATAGCTTTTTTTTTTAAGTAAAATGTATTAAATACATAAATTGATGTTGCGTCGTCTATTCCAAACTATATCTGCGACAACTGCGCGTGAGTCACTGCGTCAACTGAAGGAACCAACGAATTTTTAACAACACCGCTAATCAGACAGTTGAAGAAACTCATTCGAGATGCAAAACAACTGATTCATACTGATAAACCAATATCCTAAATGACATCATATCCATTTTTCTTCAAAGCAGCACGGTTACACGATCCATTGTCCGAAAGATTTCATAATTTAAGATCCTTGATCTACGAATCGATTATTATTGCAAATAGAGAGAAAATCAGTAACTAAATGAATTTGGCATCAACAAAAGTAATACAAAAAAGAAATACAACCGAAGGAGACTTTGTACAAAAGTCGATTGCTTGTGTACCTCTGTCCCATTCGTGTTTCAACCGTAAATCAGTTGTGTCTGCATGGCTGTGTTTCGGTTTGAAGGGTGGGATATGGCGTGAATTTACAGGGTACAGAGGAATAACACCTGAGTTCTCAGGAATGACAACGTATGGAGGGTATCATGGGCGAAACAGTATACTCTGTTATGTCCGTGGTACTGCTCATGTCTATAGGCGACGGTTACCACTTTTCATCAGGTGGGCCTTCAGCTTGTTTGCCATTCTAAGTTTTATAAAAAAAAATACAAAATTAATTGACGTATCTGATAAAGGGAGGAGGTATAGGCAACGATACACGAAAAATAATATTAAAAATGTCCTATCTACAGGTGCAACAAGTTCCTACTTGTTTACCTATCTTTACGCCAAGTCACTTGCGGCGTAGGCAAAGAGAACAGAGTGTCAAAGACCTACATCCTTACATACATCTGCTGCTTCCTCCACATCCATAGCTCGTTTCTCGCATACACGCTGATTCCGAAAACTCTTGACTTCTGTTTCAGATGGGACATGGTCTTTCTCATCATAATAGGTTAGTACACGTCTCCGCCGGTACCTGCATCCATCCACATTTGCAGCATATATTTGCATTGTCAACTTTTTATGTGGCATTCGAATTTAAGAGTAATTTACTATTTTTAGTTGGATTTTTTTAAGTTATATTTTATATATATCCCAGTTTAATTTTCAATTCCATTTCGTTGTAAATTAATTTCTTAACATAATTATACCTATGTTTATATTTAGTTCATTATAAATTAAATTTAGATAATTTACTAAAACAAATGAACACCGAAAACTATAAAGGGCACTATTAAAAACGATATTACGCTTACAATATTTTAAATTTACGTATTATTTTAAATGCACAAAATTAAATCATTCCAAAAACAAATATCGAATAGTTCCAATGAAATAAAAGTTCTTTTATTAAAACTTCAATTTTATAAATAAAATATTATTCTAAATATTAATTCCTTTAACAGTTGATTTCTTAAAAAAAAAAAAACATTGGAATCGCGTGCCGGTACGCTCGAGCAAGTCCGCACGTCTCGTACATCACAATGTGGGAAATTTTTCAAGCATCCTTACTTTCTGTATTGTATTCACTTAAAACATAAACAACTTACAAATTTATATTTATAAAGGTACTTTTTTTTTATTTTGCAAACTTTTTAACATTTTTTTTTAATTATTCCTTTTTGGCAGAATATCACACACCATTCGCCTAGTTTTCATGTACAATGAAAACCAAACAACGAAGCATCTTAGGGCAGAGTTCGATGCACGAGAATATTAAAAGATAATTCGAGACAGTTTTAAAGACGTTCGATTTTTAAACCCAAGACTAATAACGCGATACAATGTATTTAACCACAGCGGTATATTTTTTTTTTTTTTTATTTTGTAATCACTAAACAGCCATCATCTTCTTGCCTTATCTCGTATATATGCCATACTCGTGTTTTTTTCTTACATTCTTTCAATATACACATTCCCTTCTCGAGTCTCTCTCTATCGCACAGTGGCACAAGTAATGTTAACCCTTCTTTGCATGTTTTTTTTTATTGGTGAAATAAATCAAGGTGATTCATGTTCAAAATTAAAGGAAAAATGGTAAAATAATAAATTTGACAGCTATGTCTTTTTTTCTGCAATGGACATTAAAAAGGTATCCAGACACGATCAACTTAAAGTGAACTTGTTCTTTTAAATAATTTTTGGGCATTCAATGTTACGATGGAAATTTACACCATTAAGCAAAGAAGGGTTAAAAGATTCACTTCGACTTACAACGTTCTGAATACGTTTTATCTACTTTACCACGCTCATCCACAACGATCAAAACTCGCGAATGGTTTTTTTTTTAAATGTCAATATCATACGGGTATTTGTTAAGAACAAGGAATTGCATAGAAGGAATAATAAAATAAAAACTATGAATCATACGGTTGCCTCCTTTCTTCTTATGCAAATATAATTAGTAAAAAGAGGACGAAAGATACACCATCGGTTGCTATTTTAATGAATTCATAGCAGGCTAGCGTATAAAAAAATGTGTATAAGAAGAAATGAGGCAACCATACGATTTACAGTTTTTATTTTATCATTCCTTCTATGTAATTCCTTGTTCTTAGGGCATTTGTGTAGTCGGCTAGATCTAAGGGCCTACCATGAAATATTTTCCGAAATTTCGGGCACGAACGAAACAGAAATTTGATGTTAAAATTACATAATACATGCTGTTTAAAATTATTAAAAATGTTAAAACATTATTCCTCTAGACTATTAGGATAGGATTTATGATGAACGAAATGTTAAGCTCCATTTACTGGGTCGATTTCGGTACGAACAAAAACAAGAAATTAAGCCCGAAAATTCGATTTTTCGTTTCATGTTAGACCACCTGTATTGTATTCGAGTACGTCGTTTATGATTTCGTATGTGTAGATTGAAGAAAAACTTCTTAGTACACATTGCAGAGCTCCACGCAATGTCTAATGGTGATAAAATGCAAATGCGATTAGAATAATTAGAGAAAGTTTTTTTTATCTACTGTTTCTCACATCGTTTATAATTAACGGTATATTGTATGGAATAGCATATGTAAGTTTACTATTCTAACCTTATGGAGGAAACAATAAAGAGTATCTATCAATCTTTTTGGCGTAATAAAATAAATCAAACGTAGAATAAAAAATAGTTTCACAGTTTTAAACGAGCAATAGGACTGTTACATTAATTCATAGAGTAATAGACATTAAAATAGTAACATTTTTAGCCGACTTCAAAAAAGGAGGTTCTATGTTCGCAAGTATAGTTTTTATTATTATTTTATTTTTTATTTAATATATAAAATCATGCACTATTTCTATGCGTCTAGGCACTTATATAGTCTGTTATTATCAATGTATTATTATGTTAAAATTATTATTTCAATATTAAATTGGACAATATTAGATTCATATTAAAATTTTATAAAAACAGTCAACTGTCTAATTGTTTTAACGAGTACCATCACTTTTATATGTTTAAATTAAATTAATTTATATTTACATTTAACTAAGAGATCTTTATACATAGAAGATAAACCTAATAGTTGGACAGAGTTTATAAAAATTCGTTAAGTATATATATATATATTTTTTATAAATTAAGCAATTGCAAAATATACACTATTATTAGCTTTACAAATCGAACTCAAGATAACTGCATGCAATATCAGACAGTGTTACAATTAAGTTATATAATGTATTTAAATTTTTTTTTTAAACACGCTTTCGTATTTTAGGACTGGCAACATATAAATTAGATACCAAATTTGAAAACAAATATTTGAATAATAAAAAAAAAAAAAATAGCTGAATACGCTGATACCTGTCCTAAAACGTTAATCATAGAACAAGTTTAATATAAATCTACACTTATCCATTACAATAATGTTTTCATTAGAAGTTCTTAAATACATTTTTATATAAAATTTTAGTAATAGAGTACAGAGAATAAATAATGAGAATCTAATAATTAACGTTTCACTTCACTATCGGAATATTAAATCAATTTTTACAAATAATACCCTAACGTTGCCAGTTTTACGCTACGAATTCTATATTACAACCTTACAAGCTTTACCTAAAGCCGGGTCCAGATGTGTGTACTGTAATGTTGCGTGTAATGTAATGCAATTTTTATGTGTCGACAGCATTACGGAAAATTCAGTCATGTATTTTATAAAATCTAAGTCTCCTACCAACCTATTTTAGCCATTAACGAGTTTTGACACTAAGTTTTAAGAATTTACCATAAAACAGGCAAAACATCTCAATAGCTAAAACATGTTTTTACAGATTTGATGTTCTTATGAGAAAGAGCAAAAAGAATTAAGTAGTTTGAATACACAACTAAGTAGTTTTAGACTAAACAAACGACACAGTTCGTGAATTTGATCGAGCAATGAAATTATTTTTTTACCACATTGTCATTCGTGTTAACCCAGACGCTCGCAGTTCTCGGCCACACCGTTTGCATTACATTACACAATATTACACTACATATTACGTAGGTCTACACCCAGCTTAACATTAGAGAGCTAATCAGGCAACAGCACCGAATTCAGGTTGCTATATATCGCATTCCTATTTTTGATTTACATATCAATTGACTATAAAAAAAACAACGGAATCAAGTGAACAGAGGGAGATGGTAGAAGTCGTATCCTCTCTGGCCACGGGCCGCTAGCCAGATGTAAACAACGTGGTACGCACCAGGCACGAAGCATATCAGACCGGCCACGAAGAACACAGCGCCCTGCAGCCCGTTCTCAGGCTCGGCCACTGCGTACGCGCCCATCCCCAGGAGTGCTACTCCAACCAACAGGAGTATGACAGCGGCGCAGACTGTTTTCCAGTTCTCCCTTACTTTGGGATGGTTCCAGCAGTACATCGACTGCGTGGCTTCCTCGTATTCGTGTATTAGTGAGTCGGAGTCGCGTGATGTGGTGTCCTCAGTGCATTTGTAGGTTTTGCTGAAAATAAAACGGCCAAATTAAATACGGTCAATGGAAAATGTAGAGGTTGCCCATAGACATTAAAACTAAAGACTGTCAAAAAAAAAAACACTTCAATCATGACAAAACCAATTATTTTGTTCAAAAAATGAAACTACAGAATCGATTTTGATAAAATTTCTATGAAACCAAACTGTATGTATATCCTTTCAAATAAAAGAATTTGTAACAAAAATAAAAAAAAAAAACAATCAAACTGAGAACTTCTTTTTTTTTTATTGGATGAAAATGGAATGGTCACCCCGTCAGCGCTATCGGGATACGCTGGCGGAGCACCAGTGAGGGATGATACGTGAAGATAAAACAGACCAGTTGACCCCCATCGTAATGAATTCATCAAAAATTTACCACGATGGTTTCCAGGAAACCGCGTGGAGGTCGACCTGTTAGGGTATATTGCTGTCGGATCTCACTACTAACAATCCCTGTCTGCCCCGCTATGTTGTGTTTGGTCCATTTATATTATCTAGGTGTATTAAAGTTTAATAGATGAATAAGTATAGATAGATGAATAAGTATAGATAGATAGATAGACAGATACTCTTTATTGTTTTCTCCAAATGATTACAATAGTAAACTTATTATAAATATAAACAATTACAAGAAATAATCACAATGAGAGAACAATGGGCGACCTAATCGCTAAGAGCGATCTCTTGCAGGCAACCTTTGGATGGAGAGGGGTAATTATAAACAGTTTAATCGGAGGCACGATGAAATTCTGTTATTTCTAAAGTATGTAAGTGCTCATATTTTAAAATTTTTACAAACGACTAGTATGATAAGCTGCCAAGTTACATTTGCTGGCGAAATGTATAATAAATTCTCGATGCAACATTCTGTAAAACACTGAAAACCCTCTTGTACTGCATAACAATCTTGGCATCGACTTAGTCTCCAACTGTTTTATAGATAAAGCATCATATAATTTGTGATTGGGGTATATGAATAATCACCAGAGGGAGACTTTGTACAAAAGTCGATTGCTTGGACACCTCTGTCCCATTCGTGTTTCAACCTAGAAGCAGTTGTTTGCATGGCAGTGTTTCGAGTTCAAGAGTGGGATATGGCAGTAAATTTATAAGGTACAGAGAAATAACACCTGAGTCCTCAGAAATGACAAGGCATGGGGTGTATCATGGGCGAAACAAACACAAACAACATGGTACTGCTCATGTGTATAGGCGACAGTTACCACTTTTCATCAGGTGGGCCGTCAGCTTGTTTGCCATTCTAAGTTGTATAAAAAAACTAATAATAATAATACGCGATCGTGACCCGATTCTAACAATTCTTTTTGCAACCAATATAATTTACTCCCGTATTGGTCTCATATTAATTTTGTGACGATTATATGAATGAATGAATATTTATTTGCAAGAAATATAGTTGTTTCTTTTTTTTTTTTAAACCGAAACACAGCCTTGGGAAAGGTATTGTTAGCAATGGAGTTTGACAGCCCAATTGCTAGCAATATGCCCTATTAGGTCGACCTCCACGTGGTTCCCCCTGGAAACCATCGTGAATAATTCTTATTGAATTCGTCACGATGGGCCAACTGACATGCTTCATCCTCACCTATCATTCTTCACTGGTGCTCCGCCAGCGTATCTCGATGGCGCAGGCGGGGTTACCATTCCACCCATTAAAAAAAAAAAAGTTGTTTCTTTTTTTTTGCTGAGCAAAAGACTGCCATTATTTTTTATTGTATTTCTGCGTTCTAAATTCAAATATTTACAATGTATTTCCAAATTCAAATTATCTGCTAACAATAAAGAGCTTTTATAACAACAATGCGAATACGTAGTTTAGTAATACTAGTAATTACTAATTGCGTTGATGTAATACCAATTTATTACTACTAAAGTGCTATAATCTGTGGTCATATTGATAAAACGTTTAAAGCGCAGTTATCTCGATTTTTTAATTAACAAGTCTATCAATCACGATTGTGGTTGACGGTACTTACTCGGTGGTATTATGAATACATATTGATATTATTAAAAAAAAAAAACTTATACAATATCCCGCCTCATTCAGAAAAAACTAAAAACTACTACACACCTATTTTAACTATTACACTGTTTTGTCACTTGCATTCAAATTGAGAATTTAACAAAATAGAAAGAGACAATACAATATTTGAAATAGGTTTTACACACATATCATATTAAATTTATTTTTCCATTGCATGTATGTAACATATCTTGTGTTGTCCTCCTTTCCAGAGAACTCAACTGAATGATTTTTCTACATTACTGAAAAATGTCATAATATAAATTACACGGAGTCTTCTCTAACCCTGACATTGGCAGAAAATCACCGTTGCTTCTACGGTGGAAGCCATATTTTTAAAAAAGAAGAAGAAGAAATAGGTTTAACATTTATATGAGTAAGTGGATATACATTTATATTTTTAACATACACACGCATACGCGCACACGCACACGCGCGCGTACACGCTCACACACACACACACACACACACACAACATGCATGCGTGCATGTACACGCACGCACGCGAATACACAAATTGTTATAATAAATACTAGATAGGTTTCGCCTTTCAAATAATTTTGAAATGTTCATTTTAATTGTCATTTTTGAAATGTCATTTTAATTGTTAGTAACGCAGACTACCAGTCCCATTGTTAGCAATATACCCTATTAGGTCGACCTCCACGTGGTTCCCCCTGGAAACCATCGTGCTGAATTCCAGGTGTAGTCGTCACGATGAGCTAACTGACCCTTTTTCATTCTCATCTATCACCCTTCACTAGTGCTCCGCCAGCGTATCCCGTTAGCGCAGGCGGGGTTACCATTCCATTATCATGCATTAAAAGAACACGAATGAGGTCGCGGGCAAAAGCTACTGTTGTAATAAGGGAAAAAACGTTGGGAATACATGAAACCACATAAATATACACTTGTACAACAGATTTAGAACTATAATTTTTTTTTTTTCAACACAAATTATTGAAAATATAAACCGATACATTTAATATGTTTACTAATATTATGTGAAAGTGAGTTTATGTTAAGTTTAGGGGCCGCCCTAGACGGACGTATGTCGACCAAATAGGCGACGTGCTGAAGAAGGGCCAAATTAAAAGTACCCGTAACCGGCGAGCGTGTATGACAAGATTGATGAATGTGGAGGAAGCGAAAGAGGTTTGTTTGAATCGAAGCATTTGGCGTTCCATTGTTTCTGCCTACCCTAATGGGAGACAGGCGTGACAGATATGTATGTATGTATGATGTATGAGTTTATATCTTATAGTGCCTTAACGGTTTAATCAATCCCTATGAAAATTGGTATACACGTAATCAATCTGATAAGGGGGAAGGGATTGTTAGTAATGGAGGCTAAGGACCCCATTGCTATCAATATACCCAACCAAGTCGACCTCCATGTGGTCTCCCTGGAAACCATCGTGCTGAATTCCATGCCTATTCATCACGATGGACTACACTGATCTGCCTTTTCATTCTCACCTGTCACCACTCACTGGTGCCTCGCCAGTGTATACCGTTAGCCAGGCGGGGTTACCATTCTATTATCGTCCATTAAAGAACTAAATCTGATGGAGAAAGACAGAAGTTACTTTCTATCTCGGTCTATAAACACATCTTGATCTCACGGTGAAGTCGTGGGTAAAAGTAGTACTCAATACATAAGTTGTTTATACAATCAAATATATATCTGTTTTATAATACATTATTATTATTATTATTTCAGCGTTTTCAGTAAGTAAGCTCATGGTGAAAGGATGGGCAGCAATGTCCCTCTTAAAACATGGCAAAACGCTGAAATATACATAATATATATACATACATACATACATACATACACATATATATATATATATATATATATATATATATATATATATATGTATATATATAAAATTAATATTATTTCATTTAATTATACATGTGTTACTATACTGAAGCTTTCTTGGGTGAGCGTATTGGGAGACTGTAAAGCTCATCTACTTAATAAATAAATAAATAAATATCTAAAGAATTATAATTATATTAAATATATATATAATTGTCCTCTTCTACTGGCATTGAGTTAGCTTAATGGATTCTGATTTAGACATATTTAGCAGTGACTTTTGCAGAATGAATGATTTAGGTAACATTTTATAATTTGTTATTGATTGCTTCAATAGGAAAATTTAATTTTAATTAACTAATTAATTAACATTGTGATATGTTACTAATATAACAAAATTGTAACTTGAAAGTGATGTGAGTGGTCTTAACAAGAACAATGGAGCAAATTTCTTAAAATTATTATATTGGCCTCTATCTGTTTCGGCATCACACAAAAATTACTTCTACAAATTTGATACGGTTTTAAGAATTGTATTCTTGAAAACTTTATTTAAAAACTAGAGTATGTTATACCCAACTAGAAGTGATCTAATTTATTTATTATCCTTATTCTAAAAACCACAAACAAAAATGCTAAATGATGTAAAAAGAAAAAAATATAATGCCTAAAAGGGATTGAACAGCAGTTAAGCTCTTTTAGTTCATAACAATTCCAAACAGGTTTAGCAACCTTATAATCACTAATGAGGTAGCCAGGGACATTAGTCGATTATTGCTGTTGTGGTGAACATAACTCTACACCTGCCCACATTCCACTGAGCAAACTTGAATCCAACATGACAGACGCCATGCTTACACCATCAATTATTATATAACAATTATTTTAAAATTCATATGAGTAAACAAAGTGGATAAAATAAATAATGCAAGAATAAATATGACTATTAACACTGCCACAATTTTTTATTTAATTATACAAGAGAAGGAATTTAATTTAACTATTATTAAAGATGTCATAATGTGGCTAAAAAGGCAGGGTATTACTACCACAAGAATGTTTTGATAAACTCTATCAAATTAGAAAAAAATATTACTTAAAAGATAAATTTATAGTAAACACAAACTAAAGTTAACTGCAATTTTCAAATTTGGTGTAAAATCATAATTAGCAAAGATAAAAAAAAATAAACAATCCATAAATAAAACTGAATCATTTTTATTCAATTCCAATGAAGGTAATTTAAGTACTTTGGATTTTATAATTTATTTATTTATTTATTTACCAAGTAAAAAGAGTGATAACAAATACAGTAAATATTAATAAAAATAATATATAATAATAATTGTTTATAAAATACATATATCATTTTAAAAGAATCTGTACGAGTACATTTTGCAATGTCTATGACACTGTTAGTATCATATAAGCGATGATTACTTACTTTCCACCAACTTGTTCATCATCATCAGCTTATTTACCATTCTATGGTACAGAGGAATAACACCTGAGTCCTCAGGAATGGCAACGCATGTATGGTATCATAGGCCAAACAGTGTACTCTGTTATGTCCATGGTACTGCTCATGTCTATAGGTAACGGTTACCACTTTCCATTAAGTGGGCCCTCAGCTTGTTTACCATTCTAAGTTGCATAAAAAAAAAAATATAAATTGCATACAAAAAGGAAATGCATACCTTTTTTGATTTGGTTATCTCCAAAACAATAATGGTACAATTACAGATCATTTTAAGCTATTTAATTAGTGTAATAGCTTTAATAACTGTTGATTCTAACAATGATAAGTGAACTATGTCCACAGCTAACAGTCATGAATGATTTAGTCAGTTTATGGTACCGTTACATACAAACGCAAATGGGCATTAAACTGTATTGTACAACTCTTATTAGCAAACATTAACAACAATTAGTGCTTCACACGTAGTACAGATAGCAACAAATATAAAGCTATGAAAATATTATCTACTTTATTTAATTTATTTTAAAAGGTCAAAACATCAGCAGTGTAAGCACAGACATTAATTTTAATTAATATACAGGACTTGCTTATTGCATTCACACCAATTACAAACGCAGATAACGTTTTTCTAAGACATGGATTTCTCATTAATAAAATCAACTCTAACAAAATAATTTACTTGCAAAATATTATTGTTATTATTGATTTTTTATTATTTTAATTGACAGAATAGAATAGAAATATTTTTTAATCAAATAGACTTGTTTATTCCTTTAAAGTTCCTTTAAATCATTTTTTTTTTTTGGTTTCGAAAACAGTTACAAAAATATATTGGTACCATTTAATTTTATCAGTTTCTAAATTAAATTGTAACTCATTACTGAATATATTGGCATATATTACAAAAAGAAACATAAAATTATATTAAAGTAAATATTAATAACATTTTATTTAATAATTTATACTAGTTCTTAGAATTTATATATATAAAATCTTCTTATTGAAATCTTCTTGTCACTTGGCCTTTGTAATATTTACTAAAGCATCAGTTGAAATATTAAAGAAATAAATGAATTTGATAATCAGAAATGTAAATTTTTTAAATTCCATTCCTTCAACAGTGTATAATAAAATTGTACATATCAATATTCATTTCAATTCAACATATATTGTATTATTATAAATGTAAAAGTATGACCTTTAAAATAACACATATCAGAAGTGAAATTTCAATTAGTATGTAAAATTTATTAAAGTTAAAAGTATGTGAAAGATTTTATGATATTAATGAATCTATACAAAGATAAACCCTGCCCTAAATTAACACGCAGAAAACGGGGTAATGGCGCGAAATACAGTTAGAGATATAAATAACAATTTGATTTGCATTTTGACAGAGGCCCTCATTTGTAATGGTCAGTGATCGTCACACAATGATAGAAATGATGATGAACTGTTAATGTACTATTTACACTGCTGACCGTGCATTGAAATCATGAACGAGTTCAATCCCCTTTAGCCTAGTGATCAAGTAACTCGCAAAAGGTCGCTTGACCTTTTGAGAGTTGAATACCTTCACATCGGAACAAAGAACTGAGTTTTACGCACTACTACAACGTATTAATAAAATATAATGCAGGTAGGAGTTACCTTGATAAATAATCGCCTCCATTCTTGAGTTTATTCTGCATTGGAGACCGATCGCCCGTAGCTCCATACACTTTTATGGCTTCATCGGTTTCCTCTTCAAATGCATCGTCAATAGAAAAACGTTTATCACTGTTACCGAACGGTCTAGTCATTGTTATTAATTGTTAAATATTAATTTTACTCGCAGCCTTCTGGCGATGCAAAATAAACATTCCAACGTCCGTACCTAAGGAGACAAAACACAGCTGTCAATTTATCATAACATGCGCCATATTGATTGAGACGAAGTTTGTTCTGAAAATTAATATTTAATCACTTTTATCTTTAATATTATTAAACATTAGTAACATTACAGTGCATACTATTTCCTTAAAATGATTTTACTGATATTCAAACGATGTTTTCAAAATTTACTTCAATTAACAAATTATTAAATAAGTACAAATCTTTATGTGTGATTTTGTACTTCTGAACGTCCACACCGTTCGAATACTTTTCGTGATATGAATGTTCATATATATATAAATATATATATATGTATATGTATAAAGATTTTACACGCAACCACTAGTTATTTACCAGTGGTCTACACATTGCGCTTTTCATATAAATAGTAACATAATCCCAATTCAATGTTTATTTTTTTAAATTCTTCAGTTGGAGAAAGATGAAAAAAAAAATAAGAATAATGAAAGATCATTTGAAAACTCCAGAGTGAAGATGTATTCCAGACAAATTATCTTTTTGAAGACTAGGCAGCATGGTCTCCGACCTTAGCCTGTTCCAAACGGAACAAACGTACTAAAAAAAAAAAAAGTGAAGATGTGTTAAGTCGACTTTACATTATCAGCTGTCAATCAAATGTCAAATCTAATGTCAAATTGATATTGTCAATGTCATACCCTCGTGTTATTCGCCATATGATTTGTTTTGAAATATTTCATTTATTTATTTGGTTATTATAAAATGGTTAACAAAGACTGGTTTCGTATTACACCGGCATTATCAAAGCCGGTATTAAACTGCATCAATGCACAAGGTTTTAAAACGATGACTCCTATCCAAGCGGCCGTAATACCTCTCGTATTGTCGTGTAAGGATGTCGCTGCTGAAGCAGTGACTGGATCAGGAAAGACGCTGGCATTCGTCGTGCCCATGCTGGAAATGTTGTTAAAGAAATCAAAAGAGCCCCCCCTCAGGAGGGATTTCGTTTATGCCGTAATAATTTCACCGACAAGGGAGTTAGCCACCCAAATAAGTAAGGTTAGTTCTGTTTGCATTTATTTATACTTTATTGTACACAAGAATTACATTGTTATATTAAATTAAGTCTATATTAAATGAGGATGTCCAACAGGTGAGCTTAACTCTGTTAGAATTCTCTTCCAGCAAACCTTGAGTGGAAACGAGTATTAATTTATTTTAAATTTTTAGAAAATATTTGGTGAGTATAACTTAAATTTATTGCTACTGAAGTAATTTGTTGTTGAGATGTAAATTGTTGTGTTTGGTGGGTTCTTATATTGTTTGTAATATTTAATAAGAAGAATGTAATGCTATTTATATTACAACACACAACAACAGAATCATTGGACGTAATTAATTTGTAAAAAGCAAGTGACAGCAGACAGCTCAAAATTATGACATAGGTCATTTGACACTTCAGTGTTGAGATGCTGACAGGACTGGGTGCGTTCCGAGCGTACGTAACATAAATGATATGAATAAATGGGTCTAACTTAATTATGCATAGAATGAACATTTCAAGTGTAATAATTGAATTTTCTCAATTATTCATGCTTAGTCAATTGTAGTTGGTTGTAAATATCATCATAAACCATTAACTGTTCACTGAAAAATTCCCCTTATGGGAAAACCTATGTTGAGCATAGGCCTTTCCCATAAGGGGAATTTTTTCAGTAGTTGCCGTGCATCCTTCTTAAAACATCAACAATGTTTTAAGATGGATGACATTCTTGACCATCAAGTTATAAATATATTTGCTTTGTAATCCACTATCTATTTGAATTAAGATCTATTTGAATTTAACAATACATTTTTTGTTTCCCATATTTTCTCAGACATTTCATAACATTTGTAAATATCTTAGATTTTTCTTTAAAACTGTTATAGATTTTTAACATATAAGAGATGACATTTCACCACTTGTTAATTTAAATATATTTTGCTCTGCAACAATATGCAATATATGGTGGCCGACTTAACTAGACCCAAGATCTTCTGTTTACTGGTGAAACCCTATGCGATCTATTAATCACATACCTTCTTGAAAACCCAAATGAAGCAACAGGAAAATACATAATTCAGTACACAATTAGGTAGAACTTTTTTTTTATTTTTTTAATGGATGATAATGGAATGGTAACTCTACCCGCACTATTGGTATACATTATCCTGGTCAGTAATCATATCCTGGTTACGCCGACTATATTGTGGGTGAAAGCTAGTTATTAAGTAAATATTTTCCATTCAGGTAATAGAACAGTTTCTTCAAGAGCCAGACTTAAACCACATGACGCTTGCTGTGCTGGTGGGAGGCAGGTCTGTGGATGCAGATATGGAGACTCTGCACAGGGGAGCTCACATCGTGGTCTGTACACCAGGACGTTTCAGTGACCTACTGGCAGAAAGGAAGCAACTAAATCTACCTGGGAGACTAAAAGAGTTGGTATGTTACTTTTTAATTGAACATTTTTCTTAAAAACAGACCACTATAAAATAATTCTATGTATATTTGTTAATGTCTTGAAGAGGCCTATGTCAAAGTACAGTCTGGAAATGGAGATAAGAATAAATAATGTAATACTTTGAGCAATAAAGGCTTTATAATGGAAAGGAGTTGAGAAAAGAAAAACAAGTCTGTTTAACAGCTTTTTTAAAGCCTTTGGGCTTTATCATAACATTTCACAAGTTTCTACAACCTTTTGTAAAATTTCAGTACAATTGGATACTAGCAAGTGGTTAAAAAATAGATTTCTAATTTTGAATCCCCCCCCCCCCCCCTATAAATTGGCTTATGGGCATGATTCACACTATAAATTTCACTTCATTATCATTTTTGTTAATAGGAATTTTTAGTTCTGGACGAAGCCGACCGCCTCCTCGACCTCGGCTTCAGCGCGACCCTAACCACAATCCTGCAGTACTTGCCGCGACAGCGACGCACTGGCCTGTTCTCTGCAACCCAGACGAAAGAGCTCCAAGACCTGGTCAGAGCCGGCCTTAGAAATCCAGTGGTTGTCAGCGTTAAAGAAAAGTCCACTATCAGCACGCCGGTTCTGCTAGAAAATTATTATGTAATAGTAGAACCACAGGACAAGTTTTTATTTCTGTTAAACTTCATAAGGAACAGAAGAATGGTGAAGGGTCTCTTCTTTCTGCCGACGTGTGCGTGTGTCGATTACTGGGCGGATGTGCTCCCGGTGTTCCTAACTGACATCAAAGTGTTCGCAATACACGGCAAGATGAAACAGAAGAGGACCAGGGTGCTGGAGAAGTTCCGTGAAGCTGAAAATACTATATTGTTGTGTACAGATCTGTTAGCCAGGTGAGCAATTATTATATTTTGTAAATTTTTTACCTCATGTAAATGTGAAAAAGACTTTATTTTCTGCGCTTAGCTTCTCATTTGGGCCGTTGTGCGTATGAGTCGTGGCTAGTACAGCCAACCTAGCTCCGCGTAGAAGCACAGAAGCTTCCTGGGTTCTTCACAGGCCTCACGGAGCGACCTTACCGTTCCGAGGATTTCTAAACGTTGATGGGTTTTTTTGATGTTGACCTCATAATCATAATTATAAAACAAATCAAACCTAGTGGTCGTTCTTTGATGCTCCTTCTGTTTTGCTTGTTACTGCTGATAAATGGATATAAAAGCACTTTTATTTTAATTGTACTAATAACTGAGCTCTATTTACATATATTTCGTAGCTTGCATTCGCGTCATGACCACTCATGATCAAAGATCCTGAATGGTCCCGAAACTAGTAAAGCGTTTTCAACAAAAATACTTTTATCATTTATATTTACAATTATTCTCCTCATTTACCAATTTCCTTTACGCTTTACCAACGTTTCCTTCCTTTTTTCCTCAATCCTTTCCTTCATACCGTAGATGGCGGAAACCACCAACAAATGCATTCTCAAAGAGGGTTGACGTCAGGCAGGTGGCCGGTCGTAAAACTAAAAACTAAATCTTTTTGTAATATGGACAAAATCTTATTACGCTGACCCCAAATGATTGAGATAAGGGTATAAAGATGATGATTTACAATTAAAATATAATGGTGCACTTATGAAACTTTTAACAATAAAGTTTTACCATTTAATACTATACTTTAATAAAATGCATTTTTTAATTTTTTCTTCTAAATATTTCATTGCTTCAGTAGTATATAGTTTTTTTTTTCTTATTTTTAACCTCAGCGACAACACCCACACAGCGTGTTTACACAAAGTAAAGTTTCTTTCTTCTTTTACTTTAAAAAAAAAATATAATAATTCCTTACTAATATAATAAATATGGTCGCGTGTCTGTTTGGGGCGGGCGGGCGTGCGTGCGTGCGTGCGTGCGTGCGTGCGTGCGTGCGTTTAGTTTAAAGAATATTGTTACTAATAAATTTTTAATGGACTTAAAAAGTCTGAAATAAAAATTATTATTATTATATGTATGTTGGTCCACATCAGCGAACTGACAAATTTCGCGTATGGTACACATTTTTAGTATAATTCGTCCCAACACTGTACTTAAATGTATCCAGCCAGACATTGCCACTCTTAAAAATGTTTTAGACACGTTCTTTGAAGTTGGTTGAATGGTATTAAGAGGTTGTGAACGTATCAGAGGGCTCGATATCCCGGAGGTGGAGTGGGTGGTGCAGTGGGAGCCGCCGAGCCAGCCGGCGGCGCTCGTGCACCGCGTGGGCCGCGCGGCCCGCGGCGGCGCCGCCGGCTGCTCGCTGCTGCCGCTGCTGCCCAGCGAGGACGCCTACGTGCCCTTCATCAGGACCAACCAGATGGTGGAGCTCAAAGATTGGAGAAAGTCCAAGGACGAAATCAAGATCAGCGAAAAGTTGAGGCTGAAAGTAAGTTGACATTAACCTCGTTACTAGCTTAATTGAGCTTAATTTTAGTTAGAAATTAAGTTTCCTAATGTAACTTAACAGTTATGCTGGAGCATCGTATTATTTGCAGAAACAATATCATGGGCGAAACAGTATACCCTGTTATGTCCACGGTATTGCTCATGTCTATAGGCGACGGTTACCACTTTTCATCAGGTGGGCCGTCAGCTTGTTTGCCATTCTAAGTTGTATAAAAAAATATATTTTCTAATCTAATTAAATAATTAAAGATTTCTGAAATAATAAGCAAAAAATGTATAAAATTTTATTATATTAATATTTTGAACGTCGATTTAATTATAGATTTTTTTATACTACTATGGTGGCAACCAAGCATACGGCCCGTCCGATGGTAAACGGGGTTACCGTATTCTATGGACGCCTGTAACATCAAGAATGTCACACGCGCGTTTTTCTTAAGGGCTATTAAGCATATGCTATCGCAAAAGCAAATAATCTAATCAGTGTTTGTAACCCATTTTCAATTTCACTATAAAATCTCACTGATAAATCACATTGGAACAGGTATTAAAAATCCTCCACGATCAACAGAAGAAGGACCGATCCATATTTGATAAAGGACAACGCGCCTTCGTGTCCCATATGCGGGCATACACGAAACACGAGTGCAATCTTCTACTGCAATTCAAAGAGCTACCACTGGGCCACATCGCGACCAGCTACGGCCTCCTCAAACTGCCTCTGATGCCTGAGATCAAGCAAGAACACAAAGACCAGTTTGTAGGGCCGGTAGAAGAGATCGACTTTAACAGCATAACATACAAAGACAAACAGAAGGAAGCGAGCAGGTTGCAGAAGTTGCAAGAGTATAAGAAGACCGGTGTGTGGCCGTCGAAGAAGAAGAAAAAGATGGTATGTGGAGTGTATGGCAATATATTTATTGTCCACTGCTGAACATAAGCCTCCCCCTAAGGGGGTTTTACCTGTAGTTGCCACGCTTGGCAGGCAAATTGGCATCCGCAGTTAGGCTTCAGAGATGTTTTAAGAGGGACGCTGCTGCCTATTCCTCGAGATTACGATACCCACGGGAAGGAAAGAGGTGGTCTATTCTATGCCGGGACCACACGGTATTTTTTGTATACCACAAAGATTTCTCTATACCACCGTATGGTCCCGGTATAGAATGGGCCACCACTTCCTATCCCGTAGGTGTTGTAAGAGATATGAACTTAATGGTCAAAGGATTGCAGCAGCGTCCCTCTTAAAACGTCACTAAAGTCTGACTTTGGTTGCCAACACGCCTGCCAAGCGTGGCAACTACTAGTACTAGCAAAACTCCCTCAAAGAGGGAGGCCTATGTTCAACAGCGGTCAGTTAACGTCTGGTATGATGATGGTAACTCCATAATAATAGAAAAATTGATATATCATAACATGAATGTGTACAGATAGAACGTCAAATGCTCCAATTCAATACAATATAAATTTTCTAAGTATAACTCTTTCATATACAGTGGTACCTCGATATACTAGTGTTTTGAAATACGTGGGAATCGCATTACACCGACCACGACCTCAGGGGGGAAAGGGATTAGTAATGGAGACTGAGAATCCCATTGCTAGCAATATGCCCAACCAGGTCGAGCTCCTCGCGGTTCTCCCTAGAAACTATCATGGTTAATTCCTGATGAATTCATCATGATGGGCTAACTGGCCTGTTTTCATTCTCATCTATCACCCTTCACTGGTGCACCGCCAGCGTATACCGTTAGCGCAGGCGGGGTTACCATACCATTTTCATCCAATAAAAAAAAAGACCACGATCCCAACATGCAGGGTGGATGTCGGTGTCTAAGTTTCTCCCACCTCAGACCTCAGAGGTGGTTTTATGGGAGTGCGGATTAATCGCATTTCAATTAGTTTCAATGGGGAAAATTGCTTTGAGATACAAGCAAGATTACGGAACGAATTTTTTTTTTAATGGATGATAATGGAATGGTAACCCCACCCGCGCCATCGGTATACACCGGCGGAGCACCAGTGAAGGATGAGAGGTGAGGATGAAGCAGGTCAGTTAGCCCATCGTGACGAATTCAACAAAAAAATTTCACGATGGTTTCCAGGGGGAACCACGTGGAGGTCGACCTAATAAGGTATATTGCTAGCAATGGGGCTGTCAAACTCTATTGCTAACAATCCTTTCCCCCTTACAGAACGAATAAAACTCGTATGTCCAGGTACAATTATTCTCGAATTAGTAATAATGTGCCATTTGATCTTTTAGGCGCAGTCACAACCGTGGGAACAAGCGAAACAGAACAAAGAAGACAAAAAACAGCGTAGGAAAAAGAGGAAAGAGTTGAAACAGAAGGTGGGTGCGGAAGGGAAGAAAGGCAAGAAACGGAAAGCAATCACACAAGAGGAGTTAGACGAGCTCGCGGCCGACGTGGCCCTGATGAAGAAATTGAAAAAGGGAAAAATTACAGAGGAACAGTTCGACCAGGCATTTGAACTTGATAAATAAATTATTTATTGTATGTACTTGTTTTTTTTTTTTTGATCGGTGAAAATGGTATGGTAACCCCGCCTGCGCTAACGGGATACGCTGGCGGAGCACCAGTGAAGGGTGATAGATGAGAATGAAAACAGGCCAGTTAGCCCATCATGATGAATACATCTGGCATTCAGCACGATGGTTTCCAAGGGGACACCGGGAAGGTCTATCTGATAGGGTATATTGCTAGCAATGGGACTGATAGTCCGCATTACTAACAATCCCTTCCCCCCTTGCATGTGTAGTGACAACTAGAGCGTGAAAATTGAGTTTGCTGACCCGTTTGAGAAGGGGTGAGGTCAGATCGCAGCGGGCGGCAGTGTCCATACTGTATTTTAATATTATTATTTATACCGTGTGGTTCCAGCATAGAATTGGCCACTCTTTTTTCTCGAAATAATTCCCGTAGTAATTTTGAAAAATTCCTTCCCTTAAAGTATTCTTTTATGTCCATGGTCCATGTCTGTTGTCATGTTGCCCACGTCTATAGGCGACAGTTACCACTTTCCATCAGGTGGACTGTTTTTCTTCCCCAGCGCTTCTTAAACTCACATTTTAATATTAAGATAAAGATAAATTTATTTGCAAAAATGTGTACATAGTAAGTGCAAGTATTCTTAGGTTATGATAACTTTACATACATACACTTTCCTATATTCCGGCATAGAATAAGCCAACCCCTTCCTTTCCCGTGGGTGTCTTAAGAGCCGACTAAGGAAACTTAAAAATCTAGGGATGAACAGCAGAGTATCTCTTATAACACCACCATTGGCCAAAATTAGCAGGCGGATTGGCAACCGCAGTTTTTTTTTTGATGTGTGAAAATGGTATGGTAACCCCGCCTGCGCTAACGGGATCCGCTGGCGAAGCACCAGTGCAGGGTGATAGATGAGGATGAAAACAGGCCAGTTAGCCCATCATGATGAATTCATCAGGAATTAACCATGATAGTTTCCAGGGGGAATCATGAGGAGGTCGACCTGATTGTGTATATTGCTAGTAATGGGATTTTTAGTCTCCATTACTAACAATCCCTTTCCCCCCTTCCCTGGCAACCGCAGTTAGTCTTTAGAGATATTTTAAGAGGGACGCTGCTCTTATCTCGCCCTTTCTTAATCGTCTCCTACGACACCAACGGGACGACCAGTGATCGGTCATCCCTCGAATTGGGGACCGGTAGACAGCAGAAGTCGCCAGTTCAGGGGCCGACCACATACTCATTTGTTGCAGTATCCGGCCGTAGTACCTTCCTAATGCTCCTCAAATATTGCGTCTAAACTGCGCCCACCACGTACCCTCTTGTATAGGCATTCCGTCACCCGTATCCAATAGCGAGGACGGGATGCCTTAAATACTGTACCACAAACCATAAAAAAAAGACACCCACGGGAAAGCAAGAGGTGGCCTAGTTTAAGCCGGGATTAATTCAATTAAGGTTGAAAATAAAAATAAAATGTAAATAAAACAATATATAAATAAAACGACCAATGAAAATAGTAAAATAGACATATATTTCTGCTCAACTCTCGTAACTGCAACATTTGATTTGAGTATTTCAACACAACAAGGCACTTAACACATAATTATGACAATATATTTCGATACAGTATACGTGTTAGGTTCGCTTTACAATCGAACATGATATTTGGCACGATCACTACCGCGCGCCGGTGGGCCAACGCGGCACAGGCGGAGCTTAATACTTCAGTATTACTTACTTTTACAGTGTGTATAAAAATCACTAAGCGTTCAGTAAGTGAAACCGAACATCCCCCCCCCCCCTTTCTAATACAAATAATAATCACTCCCTTTCACGCCATAGATAGGACTTCATAATTTAGCATATTTACTTTTTCAGGGTGAAATAAAAATAATTAAGCCGAAAATCCCCCCCCCCCACAGCAATTTATTGTTCTTACATCATCAGTAATAGGGATATAAAAACCCTACAAAACTAGAAAATAGAATATTCTTTAAGTAGACTCGGGTCTCGGTAAAAGGAGATTGATGGGTAGTCAATACGACGTAAATCATCAACGATCTGAAACGACCTAATTTCAGTACATAATTCTAAAATTCCCAACCGCCGACGTCGGCCACCGGTTCGCCTACACAGCACCAATATAACAGGCATTAGTCCTTCTATCACACGAGTACAGATTGTGCGTTACATTTTACTATTTTCTTTTACCAGTTACCAATACTCGCGGTTTAAATTCAGTAGCAAATATACATATGTGAATTAATTAGCATAGCGAGCACCATCACACGGGGCGTTCCCTCTCCACTCTCAGCTTTGTATACACATAATTATCAAATATGGAAGCCCCTGTATTCATACTATGAAATTCGATATATTAATCATTAGGTAAGCATCTCAAACGGTGATCAAAAACACCATTACAAATATTCAACGTAAAAAATAACATTTCATACATATATATATTATATTATTGTCGTATAAGTTTACAGTAAGTACATTTTATTGCTAACTGTTTGCATTTACATAATACGGTTAAAAGCCTACAAAAAGAAAATTCAATAAAAGCTTCACGTACAAAGAAATAATAATTTACACGAAACCCTCAAAATTAAAACAAGCACTGACATACACATAAAAATCCATACACTGCCTTGTCATGGTCTTAAAATTAGAACATCTAAAATTACGCCATCTTAAAATTAGCAAAAAAAAAATGAAATAATCGTCATAATAATAATACTAGGTATACAATTTAATCTATAATACTCGCTGTCACCGTGACAGTGCAACTGTCAAATATTGTCAATTCCTAAATGACATGACTAGCTGTCAAGAAGAACCATAAACAATTGACTAAAAGCGAGACACTAACATCTCGTCGACGTTCACATAATGTCAAAGGAGACAAAAGGGACAGCCATAGAAATAAATTTATGTGTTAATCATGTTACAACGAAGCTTTAAATTAATTGAATACTTAGAACAAGTGGATTAAACATTGATGAAATTAATACAGTGTCACTAGTAAACAGAAGCGGGCAAATGTTTAAAATAAATTGTCAGAATTATCAAACAAAATTGAACCTTAAAAATGTACAATAGATATGTATTTAAAAAAATATTTGAATATACTGGAGTATAGCCCGTTTCAAAAACCGCCAAACTGTGGCACTGTAAAGTAAGAAGTCGCGACAATAGACAAATCTAGTGTAACCACAAAACTAATTTGATGAAATTACCATAATTAAAAAATTTTGAGGTTAGCATAAATTTTACATATACCATTTTGGAGAAAACTTTATCCATTTAGAAGGTATATATAATTTACATAGGTTTGAAGTAATGATAACTTCAAAATGTTTTTGATTTTGGATAAACAGTTCTTTTCTGTACCTGTACTTTTATTTAAAAATGTAACTCAGACTACTAAATTTCTAAATATAAAACAGAGAATCTGCATAGATTCTCTGTTTTTATTTTACAAGAACTATGCAGTTTTACAAATACAAATGTTCTTAGAAATTAAAAAAAATCTTTAGACATATTGGATGAAACCTAAATATCATATTTTCGAAGCAGTATTCTACCAGCGAAACAACACGTTTTCTAAAAAAAAAAAACATGAAAAAGCTTATAAAATTTCAGCTTCTTATACTAACTTGAGAAATAAACTCAGCTTTTTTTAATCACTATTCGATTCATGTTTCTTTGATAAAAACATTCAGCCTCCCATGACAAATACAAACGAATCTATTGATAGAATCGTTGTTGCCAGCGAGTCCATTTGACAGAATGAGACGGCGACATGCACTGTCATCTTCTTTCGCATGTGAGCGTTGACACAAGCGATTCTACAAGTAGTTTCGTTTGCAGCCTGTATAGGGGGGCAGGTTTGCTAGTAGAACATTCGTGCAAAAGGATGTTAGTAATGCCAATTTCAACAAGATTAAACATTTTTAAATTTATTTAAATATTATTGTGTACATATATATACTTGTACACAGACACACACATATATGTGTATATATATATACATATATATATACATATATATATACACATATATATATGTGTGTGTGTCATCAATCAAAATAGTTTTGTCATAACAACAGACTTGGAACGATGTTAATAACATTAAAACAGGTTAAATTTGGCATAAAGTGTGTTATTGTCAGTCAGTTCAGTATAACAGTTAGTTTCAGAACAATTAGCATTGTTCTAATTGAACTCGAGCGTAACTAGGACAGCTGTATTCGCGGTGGAGTGGGGGGGAGGTCATTGACCACGTCTGTTAACATTGGATCGTCTAATTTGGCACTGTTTAGTTATGAAGAATAAACATTTTTTTAAACCTATCTGGTACTAAAATAAAAAAAAATAGTTTTATATTGAGAAAAATATCATTTTCAAAAACAAAAACCGTCGAAATAAGACTCTCTTCCCCCCCCCCCCCCAATAGCACCACCATATTGTCAATTCATTGTTTTTATTTGCATCCTAGTTTGTTTGTTTTATTTGTACCACAGTGTAATACAGTAGTATTAGTAAAATATTTAAAAAGGGCACAATGAAGCCGATTCTGGGGCATTAATTCTCTTAACCTATTTTAATTTAATAGTTTCGAGAAATTACTATTTTATAAACCATCATATACTGAATTTCTAATAACTTCGATTTAACTGTTTTAGAAATTTAGTTCATATTGAACAAAAAATAAAGATTCTGCTGTGATATCAAATTGTAATTTTAGAGACAGGTTTAAAATAATGATGCCTCAGAAACGACCCCAATATGATACAAGGCACTATTGCTAAAAAACAATATTCTGAATCAACCCACAGGTCGACTGAATAAATTATTGTAAATTTTTCATTATTTCTAACTAACCAACTTGGTCAGTCCTAATTTAAAACGAGGTTCCCAACCGTCTCCTAGTTACACATTGGCCTCATGAAAGGTAAATCGCCCTCAATAGGTTTAAATTAAAGTTACATTAAAAGAATTCAACGCATTGAGCCAGCACTTATAGAAGCGTAACGCATTACATTATCAATTATTACAATAAGCACCATAACACAAGATACTCTTAATACTAACTTAACTAAATTCAATGTTACGAACGCAAACGTGCGGTGACTGTGTAAATTAATAAAATCACAATAAGGCAAAGGTATTAGTGTCATTATGCCCAATTCTTGACTGATTACACGTTCCTTTTTCAATATATAACAGCTCATTTATGGGATGTCTGTTTTCTTTTTTTAAATACTTCGTCAAAGAATCTAGTTTTTTTTTTTTTTTAATATAATATCTAGAACTACAATATTTCAAAGAAATTTGCTATAGAAAAACATTTATATAAAGGTAATTATAATAATTGACTAAAACAGTCAGTCACAGACATCAGAATACAAAATTCGAAAAAACACATGAGATCTTACAAGTTAGTCTATGGTAATTATATCATTATGGCTTATTATTTATACCTGTATATCTGTACAACTTTCAAGGAAATATAGAAATCTTTGCCCAGCAGTGGGATAAAATAGATTAATAATATAATAATAGTCACGGCACACGCTTGCGTCCTAACACCTTTAATAAATTACTTCGCCTACAGAGTGAGACAGTGGTGCCAACATAACATGACAAAATTAGTAGAGAATAAGAAAATTAAAAAAAAAAAAACTAGTGCAAAACAAAGGGTTAGAAGGAGATAGAGCTTTAGTGTTGCCATCTGACAATTATAAAAATAATGACAAGAGTACACTGGACAAAATTGTCTATGGACATGTGTAAAATGTAATAAGCTTATTTTTTCCTTAGCAAAAATCTAAAATCCGGGTCCATTTTGAGACATTTTTTTTTTTATAATTATGTCTTATTTTTTTTTATACTACTATGGTGGCAAACAAGCATACGGCCCGTGTGATGATATACAGCCTATGGACGCCTGTAACACCAAGGATGTCAGGCGTGCGTTGCCAACCTTTAAGAAATCTCAATACGCCATTTTTGAAGAACATCATTGTATGTTATTAAATAAATATCATATTACATCGATGTCCTAACAATTAGGACATGGGCATGAATTTGACGAGTGTTACACCATTTATTTTTTAAAATATATTATTGAATTTATATTCGATTGTATCACGCGCCATTTTCAAGTTTTATACACATTTGTCCAAAGTGAATTCTGTCTACTTTTTGATGCACCCACAACCGACACGTGAATCAAAACCTAACAAACCTTTGACTGGCAAAGGCGCTTTGAAGCGACTGTAATTGATGATCTAGCCTCTTATATACAATCCCATTATGTATATATGTATTTTTCAATATGTTCCTCTAGTAGGGGGAGAAAGGATTGTCAGTTATGCGGATTATCAGTTCCGTTGCTAATAATATACCCTAACAGGTCGACCTCCCCGTGGTCCCCCCTGGAAACCATCGTGCTGAATTCCAAGTGTATTCATCACGATGGGCTAACTAACCTGCCTTTTCAGCCTCACCTATCAACTATCACTGGTTGATAGGTATGGGGTTACCATTCCATTATCATCCATTAAAAAAAAATATATATATATATATAAAATGCTACACACGGACAGCCAATCGATATCTAACCCTCTGTTTTACAATAACTCCGAATGAATGATTAATTTTCAAATAATTTGTAAACACTAAATGCACAAAATATACATCACCAATTGTTTTATTAAATTCCTTTACAAATATCAATGTTGTGACTCATAACTAGTATAGTACAGCGTGTAACAAAGACGGTATAAACGAAATCTAGTACAGTATTCGTCAACTACCCAAACCTAAAGGAGCATAGACAAAAATATTCTCTCTGACAGAGGAATAGGTTTTTTTTTATACAACTTAGAATGGCAAACAAGCTGACGGCCCACCTGATCGAAAGTGGTAACCGTCGCCTATAGACATGAGCAGTACCATGGACATAACAGAGTATACTGTTTCGCCCATGATACCCCCCACGCGTTGCCATTCCTGAGGACTCAGGTGTTATTCCTCTGTACCCAGTAAATTCACGCCATATCCCACCCTTCAAACCGAAACATAGCCATGCAAACACAACTGCTTCACGGTTGAAACACGAGTGGGACAGAGGTACCCAAATAAACGACTTTTGTACAAAGTCTCCCTCTCTCTATATATTGACTATATATAGATATTGTCATATCAGCCTTTAACTGTCCACTGTTAAAAATAAGCCCTACTTGGGGGTTTGCCAGTAGTTGCCACGCTTGGCAAGCGTTACATACAATGATCAAACATCACTGACAAGTTCGTTTAAACTAATTCTACTATCATCATTCGGGGAGAATAATAATGATTAACTACCTATATTTGTATACTAACTTTCATACAAACTGTATGGTCACAAAATACATTTTGTATGAAAGGGTTCATTCGACAATGCTTTACAAATTCCATACCAACTGGTCACTAGATTTCGTCTTGTTACACACAGACTTACACTTTGTATATATTATAATTTACTGTATGTATGTATGTATATAAGGCACAATATATTCTGCGTATCACTTTAAAAACTAATGTATTTACAACAATATATTATAAATAAATATACATATCAATTCATAATGTGTTTAAACAATGAAATATCAGAACATTTATCAAATTGGGTGTACACAAAGAAACTGGCACTCTACCTGTCAAAATTAAAAAATAATTAAACAATTTCACATATTTTTCAATTACTTTTTTTGCCTTAAATTTCTGCGATGCCATTCCTGATGACAAGTCAGTAAGACTTAGCAAGAATATAAGAAAAACTATAGCAAATTATTCATTTAGATTTTAACGAGCTTCTGTTTGCAAACTTATTAATTATCTAGACCGGTGTTTCCCAACGTGGGGCCCACGCCCCACAGAGAGACAATTTGATAGTTAAGGGGGGCAATTAAAAAACGGACTCGAAGCGATTTTAACCCTCTTGCTTCAAGCCATTTAAATGCAATGCTACAAGTAGATGTCAGTGCAAAATTTAACAAAAAAAAAAGTAAATAAAAAAAGCTGTAAATATTTATTAGGTATAATTTCATTTGACGTTACCAAAGTATCAACTGGGCGATTAGAGTCGTCGAGTAAACTTTGTCGGGAAAAATTATGTATGGGGACATAAAAATTTTAGAAATGTTCATGTGGGGCGTGGCACAAAAATAATTGGGAAACACTGATCTAGACTGTAACTAATTCAATTTTCGTTAACTATATGTGGTAGCTTTTAATTAGCTTACTATTGCTCATGTCTATAGGCGACGGTTACCCCTTTTCCATCAGGGTAAGGCCGTCAGCTTGTTTGCCATTCAAAGTTGTATAAAAAAGAAATTAATTATTAAATTATTATTTTAAACTACCCTCGAAAATAATAAATAAAATAAATAACTAAAAGAGAAATAATTTCACTGTCACATCTCGTTAGACACAGTGCAGTGTGACAGAGAGAGACAACTCTTGTACAAAACCTCTGCTCAATGTATGCAAATCACTTTGAAGCTATACGGAGTCACTTCAAATAAACAGTCAATATTGGAAATTGTTTAATTACATTGTTAAGACGACGGTCAGATAATGCAGACGATGCCAGACTTTGTAAAGGATCAACAAACAAGCCAAATATTTCTATAAACATTTTGTAACACAATGCTATCAAAATAAAAAAATGTCTGACAATTGAAAAATAAAGTTTGCTTTAAAAAAAAAAATATCTGCAAACTTAGCTATGGATAAGTGCATCTAGAATATTGTCGTGTTTTTTTTTTTATCGTGTTGTGTATAATTTTATTATTTGCCTTTTTGTAAAAAAAAAAATGCACTTGAAAATAATTCACAGTACGTATTAATTGTTGATTTACATGTAAAATTATTTATTGAATATATATCCTAAAATTCTTTTTGCTATATCATTCACATTCAGAAATACATTTTTTTTTATTTATAAAATTTCTTTGACAGCTAAGACATGCCAACATGGCGGACTATTATTTTGATAACATTACAAGTGTATTATAATTTATTAAATGTATTTGATATTTCATTGTCATTGCGTTGATATTCATTCTCCAACTGCTTTAGAGATCTTTTTAATACGTCATCGGCTAATACACACTTGGGAGAATAGACTTTGTTTTATTTACAACAGAGATGATATTAGATTGTACGTTGCAATAACTCATAATTGCCAGTTGCAGAAAAAATATCAACCTGTTTGTATTTTTAATCGAAATAGATGATTTTATTACAGTTAACAGTTTTTTTTTTTTTAATGAGCACTTTATTGTGAAAATGAGCTTAGTAAATTTATTGCACGATTTTCTTTATTTACGATAAACTATCAGATTTTTATTTATCCTACTAAGACAAAGGTATTAATACCATACAGCCATATTTTTTCTGAACAACATAAATACATTTTTTTATTTTTTTATTACTGTACATTAAAAAGACACGTGTCAACAGCACAACAATAAGACGCTTAGAGCAATCATTGTTCGTTGTAAACAGTCATTAATAATAACAAAATATACTCGAAAGATGATTCACATGACATATAGAACACTCGCCGTCGCTTGAAGCTTATCTCTAGAACATTCATAAGTCGACGGACACGTGTGATTAAAAAAAAAAATAAGCAAAGACATAAACTACAAACATCCAATAGGGAACCCGCCTGTCTCAACTATTAGTCGATTAAAAATACAAAAAAAAAATATATATATATATAAACATGTTCAGACCTCGTCCGGAGCCATAGCGTCGGGTGAATCATGATTGGGTGGTTCCGGAGCTACCGGCTGAGGGGACGAAGCTGGCGGGGACAGTACTCCCTTGACTGCAGCCTCTAGGGCACGGATTCGATTCTCTTGTTTGACTATCACGGATTTTAGTTTGCGGATCTCGTCTACCAGGTCCGACAGTTGCTTCTCCTGAAAACGAGAGGATTTTTTATTGCAAATGTGTCTTTTAAATCAAATCCTTTTAAACCTCCACACGGTTCCACCTGGAAACAATCATAGTTAACAATTGCTAAAATTGTCACGAGGGCTCAACTGTCTTCCTTCATCCTCACCTATCATCTCTAACTGGTGCCTCGCCAGCGTATACCGTTAGCGCAGGCGGGGTTACCATCTCATTTTCACCTTTTAAAAAAGTATTTATCCTCACTTATCATCCACTACCGGTATACGGTGGGGAGGGGGGGGGGGTTAAAAAGGGGGAAAGGGATTGTTACTAATGGTGATCTATTAGATCACCATTGTTGGCAGTATGTCCTATCAGATAAACTTCCACGCGGTTCCCACTGGAAACCATCTTGATTAATTCTTGTGAAATTTCGTCACGATGGGCTAACTGGCCTGCTTCCAACCTTACCTAATGGCCACTGGGGGAGGGGAGGGGGAGGAGATTTTAGTAATGCAGACTACTAATTTCATTGCTAGCAATATACCCAACCAGGTCGACCTCTCCGCGATCCCACCTGGAAACCATCGTGCTGAATTCCAAGTGTATTCATCACGATGGACTAACTGACCTGCCTTTTCATCCTCACCTATCATCCCTCATTGGTGTCCCGCCAGCGTATACCGTTAGCGCAGGTGGGGTTACCATTCCATTATCATCCATTAACACGTTGGGCCCGGCGCCGGTCCCTGGGAACCGGCAGCGAACTTACCGTGTGACCAGCGTCGATCCCTGGGGACCGGCACTAGAATTTTCCATGTGACCAGCGTCGGACATATTCAATGTTATGGGCAATAACTATTTCCAAAACTAAATTCAATTTTCTTTTTACGAACAATCTGTACACTTCGATAGGTCTTTTGTAACTGATCACCTCTCGAAGGTACGTACGTGGTTTTATTATACATCATACGAAAATATGGAATAGAATCACACATACATTACACATACACCTAAAAAAACGTCCAAAATAGCGCGACAAAGAATTCCTTATCTCATTAGTACTAAAGCAATCTCTTGGCGATAGCATACAACATTGTATCTCTCGCCGGCTGCCGGCTGCCGGCTGAACGGAAAGGACAGCAAATTCAGCGCCGGGCTCAACGTGTTAAATAACAAAAATTACTGATGTCCTGTCTGCAGGGTGTCTGTCTATAATAGTCGGTGAGCTAACCACAGCGGGGGAGATGGCGGCGGCGGGCGGCGGCGTGGGGTCGGCGTCGTCCCTGCGCTGGGCGGCGGGGCGGCGGCGGCGGCGGCGGCGGGCGTGGGCGAGCGGTCCTTGTCCTTCTCCTTGGCGCCGGCGAGTGCGTTGGCCTTCTTGGTGACGTGCAGCTGCTGCGCGGCGCGGCCCGACACGTACCCGCCCTGCACAACCAGCGCGCGCTCCTGTAGTTTGGTTAGGGAGCCCCTAGCCTATAGCATCTGTCTTTTGATACTCCCGTTGGCTTACACCGACTACCACCGCGAGGTGACAGTGTGTAGTTATTTTTAGTTATTTTTTTCTAAATATTAAATTTTCAAATAAATTATGTCAAAATTAACTGTACTTTTTAGATCAGCGCGGAAATAATTTGGTAAAAAAAAAAAAAAATTGCGAATATTTTAATAAATTAGATACTTTAACAAAATTATGAATTATTCAAATCTATTTTTGATGGGGCTGACATATCCTTATAGGATAAAAGCCTTTGAATAAAAAAGATGAAAAAAAAAACTATTTATTACCATTTATTTATTTATCTCTAATCTTTTATTTAAAGTCAATACAGATAAAGTAAAATAAAAATATTGAATAATCAAAATGCTCTTTGAAAAAATTTAAAAAATGGGAAAATTTAATGGTTTTATCTACAATCTATTTCTAATTAGAATACTTCAGTTAAAATTTTAAGTAATAAAAAAAAATATATGTGAATGAAAGATTAGAAATGATAAAAACTGTTTACTCACAAGATAATATAAATCATTCTATTATTTTATCTATTATATATAAAATGGGGAATGTAAATATAAAAAATAGCAAAAATAATTTATAATATATATATATATATATATATATATATATATATATATATATATATATATATATATATATAAACACAACAATCATTAAAATTATATTAAAAAAAAAAAGAAAATTAAAAAAAAAACTCAAAGTTTGCAACGGTTAGTAAATAACATCATTCATTTAAAAACACATTACAATTATGTTAACACAACACACTCCAACACAAACAATATTAAATCAAACGAAGCCAACAGAATTATCAATGCAAACAACGTACAGATGCTATGTTTTGCACTTTTTTTTTTTAATTAAAAAATATCAGACCTATTTTTTTTTGATGGGTGAAAATGGTATGGTAACCCCGCCCGCGCTAACGGTATACGCTGGCGGAGCACCAGTGAATTGTGATAGATGAGAATGAAAACAGGCCAGTTAGCACATCATGATGAATTCATCGGGAATTTACCATGATAGTTTCCAGGGGGAACCGCGTGGAGGTCGACCTGGTTGGGTATATTGCTAGCAATGGGATTCTCAGTCTCCATTACTAACAATCCCTTTCCCCCCCTATCAGGCCTAGTTGTGGCAGAATATAGCCATCTCTTTTAAACATTCCAAATGGATTTCTGCATATCTAGTTCCAATTCAATTCCTGGTAGCGGATATAAAGAAGTTACTAAATTAGGTCCAGGAAACAAACTGAGGGAAACTTTGTACAAAAGTCGATTGCTTGGGCACCTCTGTCCCATTCATGTTTCTACCGTGAAGCAGCTGTTTTCATGGCTGTGTTTCGGTTTGAAGGGTGGGATATGGCGTGAATTTACTGAGTACAGAGGAATAACACCTGAGTCCTCAGGAATGGCAACGCATGGAGGGTATCATGGGCGAAACAGTATACTCTGTTATGTCCATGGTACTGTTCATGTGTATAGTCGACAGTTACCACTTTCCATCAGATGGGCCGTCAGCTTGTTTGACACTCTAAGTCGTATAAAAAAAAAACTGACATTCGGATGGGGGAAGGGGAATATTAGTAATGCGGACTACCAGTCCCATTGCTAGCAATATACCCTGTCAGATCGACTTCGAGAGTCAATGCACTACCTACGGTACCTGGACTACGGTAACCACTTACCATCAGGTGGGCCGTATGCTTGTTTGCCACCTCAGCGGTATAAACAAAACCTTAAAATGTAAGGCTCCAAGCAAATTAGACAGATTTATTTTTGAGAAATCACTTAATTATATTTTCTAGCCTACCAAAAAGTTCTTTTGTACCTTAAACATGGGTCTAGTTAAGGTCCTAATGACGTTATTTTATCATTAAACGATTATTAGTAAATCAAAAGCAAATCTAAATTAATATGTTTAAAATTATGTAAATTATTGATTAGTTACAATAAAATACACACTACAAAAAGGTATAAATGTTGTATTTGACGAAATGTAGTTAGAATTTATACAATAATGTAAAACAACGTTATAATAAACAGTACACAGACACACACACACATATCTTCATGCCTATTTACAAGTTTGGGGTAGGCAGACACGATAGAACACTGAACTGATATTCGCTTCGAACAAATCTCGTTCACTTCCTCAACATTGAAAACTTTTGTACCTTGTCATTTTGGCGATTTTTTTACACATAAACCGTAATTATATTAGTTTATGGTATAATTTCCCGTATGGTCCCGGCATAGAATAGGCCACCCCTTCCTTTCCCGTGGGTGTTGTAATGAGGGATGGGAAAAATTTTTTTTACAAATCGGTTTATAATTGACAAAGTTATGAAGTAATAATAAAAAAAAACAACCGAATCGAACCAAGATAAGTGAGAGAACATTTAAACACATCTTCAAGCTGTCCCTCGCGGGGTAGTCAGATAAACCAAAATGATTGCAAACATTTCAATAGTAAGATTTATATTTAAAGATTAACGTTTTCCTTCACTAATAGAGCGCTTTTTAAATAACCAATCAAAAACATTAAAAAATGTTATGCAATTGTTTTTGAAAACTGACAGGTGAGTGCGACGTTGCCACACTTCTGAAGGCAGATGTCACGGTTACGCTTAAATGTTTGCTAACGATTTCGCCGTGTACATTTGTTTATGGCCCCATCTAGGTACATCAGGTCTCGAGTGCAACGGTTTAAGTTTCATCTGTGTCGAGTGACCGAGGGGTACCTTGAGCGACATGGTGCACGGCTCCGCGTCCTCGCCGCCGATCCACTCGTCAGCCGTGAGGCTCGCCTCGTCGCTCAGCGTGTCAGGGTACAGGTCCTCTTGGAACAGCTCCGACTTCCGTGGCACTGTCATCGACACCACCTGCACACAGAGAGACGATTAGGAGGGGATGGAATTGTTAGCAATAGAGATTAACGAACCCATTGCTAGCAATATATTTTACTTTATTAAGTCGATCTTCACACGATCCCTTCTGGCAACTATAGTAGTTAATTGCTGGCGAATATATCACGATGAGCCAAATTATCTGTTTTCATCCTCACCCATCATTCTTCACTGATTCACATATATTCATGTATATATATATATATATATATATATATATATATATATATATATATATATATAGTTTCAAAAGGTTTTTTTACACCAGCTTTGTTCAAAATTAAATTAAATCGTTTAAAAACTTGTAAACGTAAAGTTTGCATATTGTTGTCTCACTACACCCCATGACCTGTTGGTCCGATACTTACGGGACACCCTGTACAATATATGTATAACACGTGGCTACCTGACACAGGCCCGAATTGTTGAGCCGGTAGAACTTGGCGATCTCGCAGGTGGCCACGTCGCAGCCGCGCTTCGGCATCATGCCGATACCTGCGCCAAAAAACAAATTAATGCAAAGTCGCAACTGTCTCTTACAGACATAAACAGTTTCATAAACATCACAGCATATTGAGGGAAGGGATTGTTAGTAATGCGGACTGCAAATCCCATTGCTAGCAATATACCCTGTCAGGTCGACCTCCACATGGTCAAGAGTACATATTGTGTTTTGTTTCTCTTATCAGCTCTTATAGTATTACAAGGATGGAAATAATTCATGAAATGCACAAAAGACCGTCGTTGTCAGTCAGGACTTACCTCTCTGTGGGTCTGGTGTTTGGAACGTGTTGATGTAATGGACAAACGGTGGCTCTGGGGTCACCTGTAAATATATCAAATACAAGGTTGAATGTCTCCGTCCAAAGGTTGCCTGCAAGAGATCGTTCTTAGCGCTAAGATCGCCCATTGTTTTCTCATTGTGATTATTTCTTGTAATTATTTATATTTATAATAAGTTTACTATTGTAATCTTTTGGAGGAAACAAAAAATAGTATTTATCTATAATAATAATTTTCAAAACAATTACTTGTACAATTCTCGCGATGATGATGACTATCATCAGAATTCACACTCACACTTAAATGGTCGCATACCTCACTCTAAAATATCTGACAACGGAGTAGTGCCTCACTCTAAAATATCTGACAACGGAGTAGTGCCTCACTCTAAAATATCTGACAACGGAGTAGTGCCTCACTACAAAATATCTGACAACGGAGTAGTGCCTCACTACAAAATATCTGACAACGGAGTAGTGCCTCACTACAAAATATCTGACAACGGAGTAGTGCCTCACTACAAAATATCTGACAACGGAGTAGTGCCTCACTACAAAATATCTGACAACGGAGTAGTGCTTCACTACAAAATATCTGATGACACAATCGTGCTCAACCTAGTAAGTAATGTCTAATAAGAGAGTGGTGGCTCACCTCAAAGTATCTGATGACGGAGTCGCCCTTGCCGCAGAGGTAGATGAGATTGGTGTCCGGGTCGTAGAGCGGGAACATGACGCCGTTGCTGGTGTCGATCTCGACTGTCACGATGGGCTCGTTGAGCGCGTCCGGTGTCCGCAGGGTGTACTGGCGCTCCGACATGCGGCTGAACCTACAGAGCAGCACCGCACACACACACGCCAGTAAGTATGTTTGGAATTTATATTATAAAACACTAGTGACTCACCTGGACTTCGCCTGAGCTCCAAGTTACTTACTAATAATAAAACTTGCTATATGTGAAAGAATTTTTAAAATCGGTTAAGTATTTATTGACTTAATATATTACAAACAAAAATCGAAACTTTATAAAATTAATAATTTACATAAAACAAATATAAAAGGAACAGTTCTTGAATGGCAACTCCGTACGGACAAAGGAGTGGGGGTCGCCCCACTAGATGGAGTAACGACCTCAAAAGCATTGCAGGGAGTTAATAGATAGAGATGGAAGTGGCTTAGGACCGTTCTTTATGGAAGTCTATGGGGAGACCTATGTCCAACAGTGGACGGATAATGGCTAAGACAATGATGATAAAATAAATATGTATACGTACGAATTAAAAAAAAATCCCTAACACCCGAACAAAGGCATTGATAAAAATTTATGAATTGTTGAAGACTTTGGCCACATTTTATTAAATATATTCATCATATCATCATCACAACAGTCATTACAGTCCACTGTTGAACATGGGCCTTCCCCATCAGCAGTCTTACAGCAAGTAGTTGCCACGCTTGGTAAGCGGGTTGGCAACGCAGTTAGGCATATGGCGATGTTTTAATAGGGACGCTGCTGCCCATTCCTCGACTATAAGTTCCCTTAGTCGCCTCTTACGACACTACTGAGTATATTAACTTTGCTAAAATTTAAAAATTTTGATGTGTTTATTTACTGCATGGAATTAATTCTTTGACTAAGTGTCATGTTCTTACCCAGTGGTGAAGACGAGGCCATGTTTGAGGAAAATCGCCCTGGATGCCTTGCTGCCCTCGTGGGCAATAGCCTCCGACTCTACTTCACCCTTGCGTGGATCAATTATTCTGAAAGGAAGAAGATTTTTAAATGTATTAAATACTTCCCACTGTTTTTGGCAGTATTGCTTAAAATAATATAATGGTATATTAAAAAAAAGTTTGTTTTTTTTTTATTTTTTTTTTACAACTTAGAATGACAAACAAGGTGACGGCCCACCTGTTCCATAAAAAACTACATTAATTGTGGCAAAACCACGTGTTTTAATTTGAAAATGAAAATATTTAATCTATTTTGATAAAATTTCTATGCGATCCATCTAAAAGTATACCTTTTTAATAAAAAAAAATCTAAATTGGTTTATAACTAGTACAGTTATGATGTAACAAACAAAAAATAATAATAATACAGCCGAATTGAAAACCTGCCCTTTCTCTTTTCATTTAAGAGTTTCCTCTTGTCGGTGCAACTAATGGCAAACAAGCTGACGGTCCACCTGATTGAAAGTGGTAACCGTCGCCTATAGACATGAGCAGTACCATGGACATAACAGAGTATACTGTTTCGCCCATGATACCCCCCATGCGTTTCCATTCCTGAGGACTCAGATGTTATTCCTCTGTACCCTGTAAATTCACGCCATATCCCACCCTTCAAACCGAAACACAGCCATGCAAACACAACTGCTTCACGGTAGAAACACGAATGGGACAGAGGTGCTCAAGCAAATGACTTCTGTACAGTCTCCCTCTGGTAAATATATTTCCGGCTATATCCTTGACCTCCCTATACGACATGACACCTAGTGTTTCCTTTATCAGTCCCACATGGTTATTCCTTCTCTCAATTTACTTTAAAAAGAACATTCGGTTTGTATTTTTTTTTTTTGTTTACATTTCTTTTTGAGCGACTCTCCTACACATTTACAAAACTCCCTTCCTTCCTTTTTAGCCTCTTCAATGTCTTCCCTACACTCGTAAAAGAGTACGGTGCTACGGTGGATATTAAAAGCGGTGGTTACCTAATTTTCTTGTCCCTGCAGGTGGTGAGGAGCTTTGAGCCGGTCCAGTTCCAGCAGGCCGAGTAGATGAGGTCCGGGTGGCAGTCCAGCGTGATCAGCACCTCGCCAGTGCCCACGTTCCATATCGCTATCTGGTGGCAAGAATAGATATTGAATAAATCGAATTTAATTCTTGTTTTATTTCCTAATAGTATCCTTATTATTAATATTATAAATGTGAAAGTGGATTACTACGCTTGGCAGGCCTGTTGGCAACCGCAGTTAGGCTTTGGTGATGTTTAAAGAGGGACGCTTCTGCCCATCCCAGGACATTCCACCCATTAGGTTAAACTCCCCAATAGAGGGAGGGCTATGTTCAGCAGTGGACGACTAACGGTTGATATTTTTTTTTTAGAACACAGGGGGCAAACGAGCATGCGGCTCACCTGATGGTAAGTGATATGAAAATGATCAATGTTTGAAATTGCCTGATCTTATGACTATTGCTCATTAATTTATATTTTAAACTAGCGTCCCGTCCCGGCGTCGCACGGGTGGACATTTTTACATTTTAAAAAGTGGCCATTAAGGCTGCACACGCGACGGCAGCTTAAAAATGGAGTAACTTCACCCGTTTTCCCAACATTTCCCCTCACTGCTCTACTCCTATTGATCATAGCGTGATGAACTATATATATATATATATATATATATATATATATATATATATATATATATATATATATATATATATATATACTGTAACCTGCCCGGAAGTATGAAGAATAATTGTACCAAGTTTCGTTAAAATCCGTCGAGTAGTTTTTGTTTCTATAACGAACATACAGTCAGACAGACAAAAATTTTACTAATTGCATTTTTGGCATCAGTACCGATGACTAATCACCCCCTGATAGTTATTTTGGTAATATATTTCATGTACAGAATTGTCCTCTCTACAGATTTGTTATAAGTGTAGATTAACCATATTGTTCTCGATGTGGCAACTGTATGCCGTATTCTATGTATTTTCTTTTACAACACAGGATGCGGCTCACCTAATTGTAAGTGACTACCGCTGCCCATGATCACCCACAACACCAACGGCATTGCAGGTGTGTTGCCGGCCTTTTAAAAAGGAATATGCTCTTTTCTTGAAGGTTATGTTGTCGTATCGGTTCGGAAATACTGCTGCTGGAAGTCGAGTTCCAAAGAGTGGTTGTGCGTGGAAGAGAGTGCCTTGAAAAACGCACGGTGGATGACCGCCACCATAACACCGATGTATAATGTATTAATCTAGGACGTGGTTTATCTTTGTACTAAGATTCTTTCAAATCCGTTCGGCCGTACATCATGTTACTTACTGCGCGAGTAAACAAGCTAGTATCATTGGGATGGAAGCCAACAATGCGTAGATTTATATATTGCAATTTCAAATTGTTGATTATAAAATTGGCTAAGGTATAATGTAACACACATATATGTTGCATAACCAGAGGGAGACTTTGTACAAAAGTCGATTGCTTGGATACCTCTGTCCCATTCGTGTTTCTACCGTGAAGCAGTTGTGTTTGCATGGCTGTGTTTCGGTTTGAAGGGTGGGATATGGCGTGAATTTACTGGGTACAGAGGAATACCATCTGAGTCCTCAGGAATGGCAACGCATGGGGGGGGGGGGGGTATCATGGGCGAAACAGTATACTCTGTTATGTCAATGGTACTGCTCATGTCTATAGGCGACGGTTACCACTTTCCATCAGGTGGGCCGTCAGCTTGTTTGCCATTCTAAGTTGTATAAAAAAAAAAGTTTGTAGTGTTAACTTTTTTTTTATACCACTAAGGTATAAAACAAGCATACGACCCACCTAATGATAAACAGTTACCGTAGCCTATCAACACCTACAATATAAGAGGTATTACGCGCGCGTTGCCAACTTTGAAGAAACTTTTTTATCCTCTTTTTGGAGAACCCCACGTTCTTGAAAAAAACCTAACCTTGAAAATATTCCCTCTTACATCATGATTATCATCATCTCAGCCTTTATCTGTCCATTGCTGCACATAGGCCTCCCGCATAGAGATGGGAAATTCCCCTACCCACGTAAAACATTAAAAAGTATCTATTTATCTAAAAACTAGTGTCCTACCGAAACAGGTTTTACAGCCGAAACCGAAACCAAACTTTCGGCCTTGGCCTCAGTTTCGGCCGAAACCGAAACTTACTGAAATATATTAAAAATTTCTCTTCTATACTGAAATCTAGTGTATTTTTTACACATTTATTTACACAAACACACAGATAGTTAAAGGGTAATAATAAACACTAATTAATGTATGTAATTAATATGTCATATATATTTATATGTAAAAACATTTTAAAATTATGACTTACTCTTGGAAGTAAACAAAAGAAAAACAACTTTTAATTGGACACACGCACAACACAAACACAAAGTTTCGGCGCGGCCGAAACCAAAACTGAGGCCGAAAGTAGCCGAAACCGAAACCGAAAGTTCGATCGGACACTACTAAAAACTTTACTTTTTTGAAATTATACAATTTTTTTCAGGCACTCCGTCAATTGCCTTCCAAAAACCAATTGACTACTGTTTACATTATAACACGGTGGCGCCACCTTCGCAGAAGTTTTCGCAACAGACCTGGTTATCAGAGCCGGCGGTGAGCAGCACGTTCTGCGCGGTGGGGTGCCACAGCACCAGCCCCACTCGCCGCTGGTGGTACACGAGGTCCACCACAGGGTCCGTGAGGGTGCGGGAGAGACCGCCGTCTGGGATTTGCCACACCTATGAAAGAAGATTGATTTCAAAACCAGGATCCAAAAATTTAGTATGACCAGGAGAAGGGAGAGAAGAGAGGGGGGGAGGGAGGTGTTGCCAGTAGTTACCATACTTGGTAGGCAGATTGGCAACCACAGATAGACTTTGGTAATGTTTTAAGAGGGACGCTGCTGTCCATCTCTCATCTCAGCTTAGTTAATAACAGAAATAAGTAAAAATATTTTCCAGACGGTAAAGTATTTTTATATTATTGACTCATTGCTAGCAATATACCCTATCAGGTCGACCTCCACGCGGTTCCCCCTGGAAACCGTCGTGATTAATTCTAGTGGAATTCGTCACGATGGGCTAGCTGACCTGCCTTTTCATCCTCACCTGTCATCCCTCACTGGTGCCCCGCCAGTGTACAGCACTAGCGCTGGCGGGGTACTTATCTTATTTTCGCATATGGAGTCAGCTAAGCCGGTGCACGTCGACCCATAGGGATCTTTTGTGTTTCCCCCTGGCTTATACCATCATTTCATAGATCCTATGTGTTACCCTAACGATATCCCGCGGTTAAAGATATCTGTAGTCTAAAAATCCAAGATATCTGTAGCGCAAGCGGGGCTACTGTTCCATTATCACCCATTAAAAAAATAAACTATCTGTATGTATGGTCGGAACGCGTGTTACCTTAACAACACAATCCTCGGAGCCGCTGGCGATGACATTGTCGTTGTGCGGACACCACGCTATGTCCAACACTGGGCCTTTGTGCCCACCCACTAACGGATGGTCAGCTGGTATACGCCCAACCTGAAACAATCAGTCAATTAAAAAATTAAATAAACAAAACAAAAAACAATGAAAATTATACTTTACTCTTATTTCGCGAAATAATATCCTTACTAATATAATAAACGTGATAGTGAGTTTTTTTTTTATAGGAGAAAATGGTATGGTAACCCCGCCTGCGCTAACGGGATACGCTGGCGGAGCACCAGTGAAGGGTGATAGATGAGAATGAAAACAGGCCAGTTAGCACATCATGATGAATTCATCAGGAATTAAACATGATAGTTTCCAGGGGGGACCGCGAGGAGGTCGACCTGGTTAGGTATATTGCTAGCAATGGGATTCTCAGTCTCCATTACTAACAATCCCTTTCCCCTCTCTCTTTAAGGGTTGAGTCGAGGCTTCGTAACAAGCGTGTGCATGCATGAGAATATTTGAAATATTAGTTATATAAATCGGCGTACATAAGGGGGTCTGCCAAGTGTCACAAATACTGGCAAAACCTTCCCTTAAAGGGGATCTCAGCAGTGGATAGTTGGTATTACATGATGATGAATTAAATTGAATTAATTAAATTAAATTGCAATCAATTTAAATACAAACAGTGATTACAATCATAGAATGAGTAGATAAAGTACTATCATCAGGTGCAATGATGTCCAAATGCCTTTATCACGATGACATTACTGACAATTTTATTAGTCACTAGCGGCGCGTCCCGGCTTCGCGGCTTTTACAACATTTTAAAAAGTGATTACTGTGACATAACGATAATAGTTGGACATATAGTGTCGCGAAGTTTTTTGTAGTCATTGATATTTTCTCCAATATTGTAGAACATACTTTTGTTCTATCACCAATAGTTTCCGCAGCGCACGCGACCAAAGATACTTTTATAGCATTTTTTTACACCTCGAGTTACGTTACTAAAGTTTTAGTAAGGATCCCTAATCTTTTCTAGCAATAAATATAGCCTACGTTACTCAAGGTGAATGTAGCTTTTTAATGGTGAAAGAATTTTTGAAATCGGCACACTAGTTTTTGAGTTTTTTTACATTACAAACATACATACAGATAAAAATACAAATCTTTCCTCTTTATAATATTAGTGTAGATGTAGATTAATCATGTTATTATAAATTGCTTTTATATATCGGTATGTTGATATATCAATTTACGTCTAACACATCATATGAGGAAAACTTAACAGTACATAAATATTTATTTATTTATTCATTAGTACATGTATGTGTACATGGCGAACTTAATGCTGAAAGCATTCTCTCCCAGTCAACCATAGGGAAGTGTCAGAACACTCGAATGCGGTACTAGTAATTATTGATATACATACATACTAAAATTACATATATAAACGAATAAATATATATTAATAACAAATATACTTACACATATGTAAAATATACTATATTATACATGAAATTGAGAATAATATAAAGTACTTACTGATCGGATAAAGTAAATAAGTGAGCATGAACTTTTTTTTTAAAGACGGATTAGTCAATAGTCTCTTAAAATATATATTTCCCAGAAAAAAGTAAAAAACCAAAAGGGCTATATTAAAAACACTGGCGAGCGTGTATGAAATGATAGATTGAATGTGGAGAAAATGAAGGAAGCCTCTTTGAATCGAAGCATTTGGCGTTCTATTGTTTCTGCCTACTATAACAGAAATGACAGATATGTACGTAAAAAAACCAACTTCAACAGTGGCAAAACAAGTTATTTCAATTTAAAAAATTACCTACAGAACCCATTTTGATAAAAAAAATTATGGGACTAATCTGAAACTATATCGTAGCAGAACTTTGCAAGTCGGTTTAGAAATGACGAGTTATGAGGTAAAAAACATAAAAAAATAAAGTTTTTTTTTTAAAGTCGGTTAAAAATTGACAATCAAACGTGGAGGCGCAACAAATCACAAAGTCCTGCCACTTTCACGTGCAACAATGACGTGAAAGTGGCCGGTGATTAGCAATTATATCGCGAACAATTAGCGGTTATATTTTGGCAGAGTCGCGCGCGCCGCGGTATAATCAACGCTGGCTTTATGTAGGTCGCGGCTAGGGGTGGCGCAAATTGTCGTTAATCAAATTAAATAATAATTAATGAATAAGTAAATAATTAAGAGCTCCTGCCGGTCCTCGAAAGCGGCAGCGTCAGGCTCTACTGGAACCGATCCATCATAACGGACAGGACAGTTCTTGCGAACAAACCTGATATCGTGGTGATGGATCGGTCACTCTCGAGGGTGTTTTTGGTGGATGTCACCATACCGCATGACGAGAACCTCGTGAAAGCCGAAACCGAGAAAACCAGAAAATATCTCGACTTGGCTCACGAGGTGACCGAAATGTCACGTCATGGGGTGGCGTCCACCGAAATTATTCCGATCGTTTTGTTGATGAACGGTCTTATCCCAACTAGTCTGGAACAACATCTCAGACGGTTGGGATTCCGAGGCGGCTCACTCCCGGAAAAGATGCAGAAAGCGGTGCTCTTAGAAACTGCCCGCATTGTACACCGGTTTCTCTACCTGGGACCCAGAACTCCGGCCCATTGTGCTTCTGCCGGGGGTTAGTTTGCCATCTCCTCTCCTTACGAGGGGAAGTGTGATTTTTTGTAAAAAAAAAAAATAATAATTTATTTGCCAAAAACATTGTTACGATATATAATGTATGATGTTACAGTTTTTTTTTTTTTAATGGATGATAATGCAATGGTAACTCCGCCTGCGCTAACGGTATACGCTGGCGGGGCACCGGTGAGAGATGATAGGTGAGAATGAAAAGGCAGGTCAGTTAGCCCGTCGTGCTAAATATATCTGGAATTTAGCACGATAGTTTCCAGGAGGGACCACGTGGAGATAGATCCGACAGGGTATACCGTTAGCAATGGAACTGGTAGTCCGCATTACTAACCACCCCCCCCCCCCCGACGTTACAGTTTGTTTTTTAATATTCCTTTAATAGTCCACTGCTGAACATAAGCCTCCCCCTTAGGGGGTTTGCCAGTAGTTGCCAATGTTCAGTATGTTTCGCTATATTTAATAGCACGCAAACCTTTATAGGTGGGGGGAAAAGGATTGTTAGTAATAGAGACTGAGAATTCCATTGCTAGCAATATACCCAACCAGGTCGACCTCCTCGCGGTTCTCCCTGGAAACTATCATGGTTAATTCGTGATGAATTCATCATGATGGGCTAACGGGCCTGTTTTCATTCTCACCTATCACCCTTCACTGGTGCTCCGTCAGCGTATCCCGTTAGCGCAGGCGGGGTTACCATACCATTATCATCCATTAAAAAAAACTTTATAGGTAGTATTCATCACATATTATATAATGAGTTGTTTATTAGTGTCATTGTTTTATAAATTGTTAAATTTATAAACAGTAAATGGTGTTGACTGGTAGAAAAAGTTTGCACAAAATCGGTCGAGCGGTTCTTCATTTATCACATTGTTTGTAACAAATTAATTCAATAAATGGCGGATCATTTTGTTAATAGGGATTTTTGTGTCAAATTTACAGTTAAATTGTTTTTTTTTTTTTAAGATGGGGATTGTGCTGTCAATTTTAACTTTTTTTCAGTGTTGACAGTACAAGCATGTTGTTGTCATTTATTCGGTTATTTAATTTTTTTGTTTATTATTTCATTTTAGCACGTACAGGATCGGTTGAAAAATATATTAGTAAAATAGAAATAATGTTAAAAATCAATCTATCATATCAAAATGTTTTATAATTGTATTAAAAAGAAATTTTATTGCGATATGTTCGAATTAGAGCATGGATCATAAAATAATGTCATACGGTAGTGAACGAGCGACAACCCTACGTCGAGAAGGTTGGCGGCACACTCAACTTTCTGGAGATTTGCTAGCTTTCATATTTTTAGATGCGCAGTCGGCTAAAAACACAAATAATGTGTGTAATAAAATACTAAGACGATAGTTATTTTTAAATTTAAACTTTACACCACATTAGGATGACTGAGTAAAAGATTTTACAAAAAAAAATATGTGTATACGTTGAACTTAATGATGATGGTGATGATAATGATAATAAGTGGAAGTGAGTGATAAAGTCACTAATCACTTTTGTAATTATTTTTTAAAATGGATGATAATGCAATAGTACAGTATACAATATGTTTATGCAACTTAGAATGATAAACATGCTGACGGAAAAGTGGTGGAAAAGTGTTAACCGTCGCCTGTAGACATGAACAGTACTATGGACTAAACAACACTGTAGACTTCTCCCATGATACCCCCATGCGTTGCCATTCCTCAGGACTCAGGTGTTATTTCTATATTGCTATATACTCGTATTGACTACCCTTAGATATTATTAGCTAGTCGCCGTTACTGACTTCTACTTTCGGACAAATAATTACCATCGAAATACTCTGGTCTAGAGGCTCTGGGCCTCTAGACAAGTGGCGAGCGAATTGGTTGATGGAATCGACATCGCTAGCGAGTCCGTGAGATAGAATGAGATAGCAACGCCGGGTGACTCATTTCAACTCAGGGATTCACTAGCGATGTCGATTCCATCGACGAATTCGCTTACCACTTGTCTAGAGGGCCTGTTATCGAATAGTGAAATCATCCAGCAAACATCGGTGGCGCACAGCTAGTCAGCTACACTTGATAAATGTTTGTCGTACAATATTTAACGAGCGCGGCCGGTGGCTGGCGGCCAAATCAATAAATATTTCTATTACTACCTCTGTATATGTATAATGCCATTTATTTGCGATTGCCAAAAGGAGATTTTCAATTAGTCTGAATTTTTTTGTGGTTACACCACGTGATACATCGCCGATCGAGAACCGATTTGATGAGAAATAATATTTATAATTTTTAAAATTTACCTTTTTTTTTAACGTATTTCAAGAAGAAGCAAAAGGTTCAGCATCCATTTCGATATCGCCTGTATTGGTCGGATATCTATTCTGAACATGTTAAGTCTTTTATTCAATATTATTTATTGGACCAGTATATAGACATTGTAACTAATATATATATATATATATATATATATATATATATATATATATATATATATATATATATATATATATATATATATATATCTAATTATCATATTATATATTTTTTAATTCAATTCACTCATAATCGTATTTTCTGGGTCTTTGTAAATAATAAAAATAAACATGTATATAAATCACCGTACTATATAATTATGTGAGAAGTAAATCATGGTACGTGAATAAACCTAAACTTTGCATATTGTATTGTATTTAATGTTTGTTATATGTGTTATAATGCAATATGCTGTTGATGTTCCTTAAGTAAATATATATATATATATGGGTGTAGATAATATATATATATATATTATCTAACTCTTCATTGCACTAGAAACATAAAAATAAACAATGACAATTTTTTTAATGGATGATATGGTATATAAATCACCGTACATAGCTACGTGAGAAGTCATGCATGGTACGTGCCAGCATAAACCTAAACTTGTGTACTGCGACTGCACGTTTCAAGGATGAATCATGTTAGCTAATCGGACATTTATCACATACAACGGAAATGCGTTTGGAATTCACTTAGTTGCAGTCTGATAATTCGACATTGTTATTTATTTATTTATTTACTCTTCATTACACCAGAAATATAAAAATATACAATGAAAATTGAATAAATCAAGTGAAATACAATAACATAAATACAAATTGAAATATATACATAAAGGTACAACAGGCGGTCTTATTGCTACGGCAATCTCTTACAGACAAACTTTGGTTAAAGGAGAACAGATAGAAGTGATTAGATGGCGCGAGAGTGAATTAATATTTTTTCGTGCATAAAATACAAAAACCTATATTGCACAGAAATATCAAATAAATGTTATGTAAATACAATAGGTGACAATTGGATTATTCTTTATAGCAACTTACAATGGCAAACAAGCTGACGGCACACCTGATGGAAAGTGGTAACCGTCGCCTATAGACATGAGCAGTACCATGGACATAACAGAGTATACTGTTTCGCCCATGATACCCCCATGTGTTGCCATTCCTGAGGACTCATGGTGTTATTCCTCTGTACCCTGTAAATTCACTGCCATATCATGCCGAAGCAAACGACTTTCATACAAAGTTCCCCTTATCAAGTCTGTCGTCTGTGCGGGGGGGGGGGGGGGGGTGTTAGTAATATTGCCTAGCAGTCACATTGCTAACAATCTATTAAAAAAAACCGTCCATACGGATCTGAATGCCTATGTATATACATCTATATGTATAATAAACAATCCGGATGTCATTTGGCAAATAATTAAATTACTCACCAATTACATCTCTGTCACTGGTTATATTTAGAACAAATGGTAATGGTGAACATACTATTATTAGTTATTATTATTTTCATTTACGAGTGGCTATTTATACTGTGTTATAAGTACGGACCGGGAGCAAGGGAACGCCCACGCCGCGCCGCCAGAGGAATGGACGGACGCGCGGTGTGCAATCTGGCTACACTACGGGACTACCGTTTAAAACTGACACACTCGTTCTGCAGATTTTTTTTTTTAAATCGATGTATTCGGAATGGTAACCTACTTTCGCTATTTTTTTTTACCGTTAACGGTCTGGGGAGGAAAGGGATTGTTAGTAATGGAGACTGAGAATCCCACTGCTAGCAATATACCCACCCAGGTCGACCTTCTCGCGGTCCCCCCTGGAAACTATCATGGTTAATTCCTGATGAGTTCATCATGATGGGCTAACTGGCCTGTTTTCATTCTCATCTATCACCCTTCACTGGTGCTCCGCCAGCGTATCCCGTTAGCGCAGGCGGGGTTACCATACCATTTTCACCCATCAAAAAAAAAAACCGTTAACGGTCCAGTGCTAAACATAAGCTTTATCCATAAGGGGAGTTATGCCAGTACTTGCTACGATTGGCAAGCGGGTTGGCAACCGCAAGTAGGCTTTTACAGGTGTTTTAAGTGGGACTCTGCTCCCTCTCTCTCGAACATAAGCTCGCTTAGTCGCTTCTTACGGCACCCACGGGAAAGGAGGGGTTTCTTTTTTGTGGGTGAAAATGGTATGGTAACCCTGCCTGCGCTAACGGTATACGCTGGCGGAGCACCAGTGAAGGGTGATAGATGAGAATGAAAACAGGCCAGTTAGCCCATCATGATGAATTCATCAGGAATTAACCATGATAGTTTGTAAGGAGAACCGCGAGGAGGTCGACCTGGTTGGGAAAGGAAGGGGTGGCCCATTTTATGCTGGGACCGACACGGCCACTACTGCTATTGGTATACATTAAATAGTACTACTATGAGGGTACTACAAGAAATCATGGTCAATTAGACCATCCTGACGTTCTCAAAAACAAAGGACAGTGTTTTGAATATTATCCTGGTGTCTAAACCACGACGGTTTACAAAAGAAACCGTGTGGAGGTCAATCTGACAGTTTTCTTTTACAACACAGGGGACAAATGAGCATGTGGCTCACCTGATGGTAAGTGACTACCGCCGCCCATGATCACCCATAACACCAACGGCATTGCAGGTGTGCTGCTGGCCTTTTAAAAAGGAATGTGCGTATATTGTTTTTTCTATCAGTTATGGTAACCAATCGTGAACATCGAGACACCTGGAATTCAGCACGATGGCTTCCAGGGGGGACCACGTAAACGTATCACCTGACAGAGTATATTGCTAGCAATGGGACTGTTAGTTCGCATTACTAACAATCCTTTGTCCCCACCACATAATTATTCTATCTTTTCATTTAAGAGTTCCCTCTTGCCGGTGCAACTAATTCATGCATCTTCCTCCAGCCAGCTCTATCCCAGGCCATATCCTTTATCTCTCTATACGAGATGACGCCTAGCGTTTCCTTTATCTGTCCCATGTACTTATTCCTCGGTCTTCCTCTTCCTCTTTTGCCCTCTATCAAGTAGCAACATAATTATTACTAAGTATTATAAATTTATTGTTAGGAAAATAATTACTGGGTGTAAGCGCTTTAGTTATAGAATCAGTCAAGCGCGAATCGTGCACGTGTAATGTCTCGTGGTGAATACTGAGGTGATAGAGTTACATTATTGCTCTCTGTAATCCTTCTAATGTTACAAACTAGCGATGCGTCCCGGCCTCGTATAGGTAGATTATTTTTTATACAACTTAGAATGGCAAAAAAGCTGACGGCCCACCTGATGGAAATTGGTAACCGTCGCCTATAGACATGAGCAGTACCATGGGATATAACAGAGTATACTGTTTCGCCCATGACACTCCCCATGCGTTGCCATTCCTGAGGACTCAGGTGTTATTCCTCTGTACCCAGTAAATTCACGCCATAACCCACTCTTCAAACCGAAACACAGCAATGCAAACACAGCTGCTTCACGGTTGAAACACGAATGGGACAGAGGTACCCAAGCAATCTACTTTTGTACAAAGTCTCCCTCTGGTATCTACTGATCGGGCTTTATCCTCACCTATCATCCCCCATTGGTACCCGACCAGCATATACTGTTACTATTTAATTTCCACATAAAAAAAACATAGGAGAAAAGGACATTTTTATCACCGAGATATGAACACTATGTCACAGTCAGAAGTGCATAATACAGGCATAAGATAAGACAAAATGATAAATAATAACATAACCTTGAAATTATTTTACGCGCGAAACTAGAATATATTAAAGTGACTACCCAAAGCAACTTGAACGACAGTCAGAAAGGTTTAAAAAGAATACAGAATTACAGGAATCATGATATCGTAATATTTTTCGTTCGATTCCCAGCAAAATGTAAGAAAGGACCTAAGGAGAACAAAGAATTATGTTTCACAAAAAAAAATTAACATAACCAATGGGCAAAATCAGTTATTTTAATTTAAAAATTAAATTACTGAACCGATTTTGATAAAACTTCTATGAGACCAGTCTGTAAGTACATGCTTTCCAATAAAAAGAGAATTTTTCAAATCGATTTCCAACTGACGGAGTTATATGAAGTAACAAACATAAAAAAAATACAACCTAATTGAGAGGGGGGAAAGGGATTGTTAGTAATGGAGACTGAGAATCCCATTGCTAGCAATATACCCAACCAGGTCGACCTCCTCGCGGTTCTCCCTGGAAACTATCATGATTAATTCCTGATGAATTCATCATGATGGGCTAACTGGCCTGTTTTCATTCTCACCGATTACCCTTCACTGGTCCTCCGCCAGCGTATCCTGTTGGCGCAGGCGGGGTTACCATTCCATTTCCACCCATCAAAAAAAAAACCGAATTGAGAACTTCCATCTTTTTGAAGTCGGTTCAAATAGCAGCATTACGGGAATAATAAAAAATATTATTAATATTTTTATGAAAGAGGAAAAGTGATTGCTAGTAACTGAGCTTAACAATCGCATTGCTAGCAATATACCCTGTCAGGTCTACCTCTACGCGGTTCCCACTGGATACCATCGTGATCAATTTAATGTTGCATTCGTCACGATGGGCTGAGACCTGGCTCTCTAGACAAGTAGCAAGCAAATTCGTCGATGGACTCGACGTCGCTAACGACTCCGTGAGATGGAATGAGACATCCGACGTTGCTATCTCTTTCTATCTCACGGGCTCTGGCGATGTCGATTCCATCGTCGAATTCGCTCACTGCTTGTCTAGAGGGCCTGCTGTATCTTCACCTATCATTCCTCACTGGTGCACTGCCCGTGTATACCGTTAGCACAGACGGGATTACCAATCCATTATCATCCACTAAGTAATAAAAAAAAAATAGGGTATCCTAGCATGAGAACTAGGCGACAGATGTGATTGTGTAGCACTTATTAAATTTAATTGCTTCTAATGACGTTATGAATAATTGACAGCCCGGATGGTGGATAGTATGGATGACGTATCGTCAAATGCATTATCTACGGCAGATTTACGAGTAGACGATATATTTACTGTTATCATTCAATGTTCACTGATAACGTAAATCATTGCCGTCAGTTTCAAAAATAACTACCAGACCAGGGAAACTTTGTACAAAAGTCGTTTGCTTGTGCACCTCTGTCTCATTCGTGTTTCTACTGTAAAGCAGTTGTGTTTGCATGGCTATTTCGGTTTGAAGAATGGGATATAGCAGTGAATTTACAGGGTAGAGAGGAATAACACCTAAGTCCTCAGGAATGGAGAATACATGGGAGTACATAGACACATGGGGAGTATCATAGGCGAAACGGTATACTCTGTTATGTCCATGGTACTGCTCATGTCTATAGGCGACGGTTACCACTTTCCATCGGGTGGGCCGTCAGCTTGTTTGCCATTCTAAGTTGCATAAAAAAATAACTATTGAATATTAAGTATTTTTATAAAGCATTGAATTATGATTAATTTTTAATGAATTCCATAAAGGTTTTATCGAGCAAGAATGAATGGAGATGTCGGTAGAGGCCGCCCTAGACAGACGTATGTTGACCAAATAGGCGACGTGCTGAAGAAGGGTCAAATTAAAAGTACCCGTAACCAGCGAGCGTGTATGAAAAGATTGATGAATGTGGAAGAAGCGAAAGAGGTTTGTTTGAATCGAAGCATCTGGCGTTCTATTGTTTCTGCCTACCCTAATGGGAGACAGGCGTGACAGATATGTATGTATGTATGTTTATTTTTTCTTAACTTTTAATTTCTCTAGGTATATCAGCCCTATCATACCTTGTACTGATTTCTCAGATAAGATTCCATCTACTTTGCCTACTCTCGGAAGTTTCGACTCGGAGTTGTTTTGTGAATGTTAGCGATATCTTCGTATATTTCTTAATGGATTTGACGATTCTTTTTGCAGATAAGATTTTGTCTACATCTGTCGTTCTGATACTTTTAGTTTGTATTTTTTGTGTAACAAAATCTTTATTTATATACCATTTGGGATTGGCCAAACAAGCTGACGGTCCACTTGATGGGAATTGGCAATCATCCTAAAATATAAATCCTGTTATTCACCAAGTTACAAGGTCGCCTGCATGGGTAACACGGTCTCATTCATGTTTCTGCTGCTAACCGGGCAGCTGTATTACATTTATGGGATGAAAATAGAATGGTGACCCGGCCTGCGTTGTCGGTATGCGCTGGCGAGGCACCAGTGATGATAGGTAAAGGTGAAATCAGGTTGATTCCTATCTTATCGTGACCAAATCACCAGCAATAAACCACAATGGTATCCAGGGAGGACCGTGTGGAGTTTAACCTCTGAAGGACTGAATGTATTTCTAGAAATGGGACCGATAGTCCCCGTTCCATCACTTCTTTGTGAAAAATGGGATATAGCAATGAAGTTACTGAGTATAAAGAGATAATCTTCGTGATCAGAAATGGTAACAGATGATGCTGTTCCCAAATGACGATTACCACTTTCCATCAGGTGGGTCATCGGCTTGTTTATCGTTAAATTCTTATAAGAAGTCTCTAAACCGAGTCGTATTTGTATCTAATTGTTTTGTTTGTTTGTTTAGTGATTGTTGACATTTGGTAGAACATTTAATTCTATTAATCCTAGTAGTGTTTTTTTTTTATAGGTGAAAATGGTATGGTAACCCCGCCTGCGCTAACGGTATACGCTGGCGGAGCACCAGTGAAGGCTGATAGATGAGAATGTAAACAGGTCAGTTAGCCCATCATGAATTCCTTAGAAATTAACCATGATAGTTTCCAGGGGGAACTGCGAGGAGGTCGACCTGGTTGGGTATATTGCTAGCAATGGGATTCTCAGTCTCCATTACTAACAATCCCTTTCCCCCAATCCTACTAGTGTTATGTTCGTAAATGTAGAAGGTGGATGTTTGTTACTCAAGCTCGCTTAAATGACTGAACGGATTTAAATGAAATTTTATATGCACGCTCTTTAGAATGGATAATAATGGAATGGTAACCTCACTTGCAAATTGTAACTTCGCCTGAAATTTCTTTATAACGTCAATTAAAAAAAAAAATATTAAAACTAAAAACAATATTTTGAATTAGATCCGTTTTATGAATCCGTTCATATTTTTAAAAGTAAATTAACTCAAAAACTTGTATGTTAAGATTAAATCGGCGCTTCTTCTTTCTTTCTCTTCATCTTTGATACTTGTATATATTAGTACCTTGGATTTTGTTGCTAAATTTCATGCGTGTTTCCATAGGACTTCATAAATAAATCTCTATGTTTTAAAAATACTGTTATTGCCACTGTTAGGTCTATTGTTCTAAAACTGTAATGTATATTGTTGTTAATTATTTTGTAAATGACTGTTTGTTGCCATAAATAAATAAATAAATAAAATAAAAAAAAAATATGTATTCATACAAAGAAACTAAAATCACAACAACAAACAATTAACAACCTTTAGACAATAATTATAGAAGCTAAATTCGGCAAATTGTCATAGTACAACCCTAATTGCGGGAGCCGTTAAACCCGGCCCACTGGCTGTGCAGTTAAATTGCTAATTTGACGAAAAATGGTCGCCGCTTGCATACACGCCGCATAATTCGGGGTAATGCACTCGTCATGGTGTCTCGCGTCCGGAGCGGCCGCTTTTTGCTCGCATTTCGACCGCCAAATTGTTAGGCATTTTTGATGGCCGCAACCGACGTCGCCGCCCGGTCCGTTCCTCTTGTTGGACATATTATTACACCAACCGGTCAAAAGTTCTTTTTGCTCCACTGTAATTTAAGATTTTGTTTCGCAAAAACACCGACTACAATTGTGGCAAAATCAGTTGTTTTGATAAAAAAAAAAAGTAAACTAGGTCAGCAATTTAGTTTTTCAATATTTTTTTTTTATAAAACTTCTATAGGATCATTCCGAATGTATATTCTTTAAAATAAAATAAAAACGCTAAAGGGGCACCAGTGAGAAATGACAGGAGAAAATGAAAGCAGCTCATTTGATCCATCGTGATGAATTCCACAGCAATTGAACACGCTGGTTTCCAGGAGGAACCGCGTGTAGGTCTACCTGATATTATTAACAATGGGGAAGTTAAACCCTTGCCTTTTTTCATTATTCACCTATTACCACTCACTGGTGCCCCGCCATCGTATACCGATAGCGCAGGCGGGGTTACCATTGCATTAATCATTCATTAAAAAAAAAAAAAACTACTTTTGAGCGAATAACTATCTGGCTTAATGATGTAAATACTACTGACACATTGGCGTTGATTCAGAGGCGCCATTCGTCAAAATTCATCTTTAAAATTAAAACTTCAATTTGATATCACAGCGAAAGGTTTAATGTAAAGACCGTTATGAAACAATTTTGGATTATATTTATGTCAAAATTATTATAATTTTATACCCTAAGGTCATGTCGTCCCGGCATAGAATAGGCTACCCCTTCCTTTCCCGTGGGTGTTGTAAGAGGCGACTAAGGGAGGGCGAGGGACGGCAGCAGTCCCTCTTAAAACATCTCTAAAGGCTACCTGCGGTTGCCAATCTGCCTGTCAAGCGTGGCAACTACTTTTATACATATTTTGCGTGTAACCTTTTGCCCGCTACTTCGTACTCATGGATTCCAAAAGTAGGAAAACCAACTAAAAATACCATTTCTTGATGGCGTATCAAAATAAAACATATACCTGATTTTAAACCTTCAGAAATACAACTGTGAAATCTACATCTAATTTTTTTTTTATACAACTTAGAATGGCAAACAAGCCGACGGTCCACCTGATGGAAAGTGGTAACCGTCGCCTATAGACATGAGCAGTACCATGGACATAACAGAGTACTGTTTCGCCCATGATACCCCCCATGCGTTGCCATTCCTCAGACGGACTCAGATGTTATTCCTCTGTACCCAGTAAATTCACGCCATATCCCACCCTTCAAACCGAAACACAACCATGCAAACAAAACTGTTTTACGGTTGAAACACGAATGGGACAGAGGTACCCAAGCAATCGACTTCTGTACAAAATCTCCCTCTGGTATTGTAACTATCGATTTTACAATGTCAAGATGATTAATCAAATATCAATTAGGCATAATAAAGACCAATCAGGCATTAAACCGTCCATTAGGTGCTGATACGTAAACATGCACTTCGTTATTATAACGCAGTCGGTTTTTGCCGTAAGCGGAGCACCTTCCATTGTTCCCCCATATCAGTTAACACAATACTGTCCACTGGCAGACGTATTGTTCTTTCGATAACTGCTGACCGTCACTCCAACCGCATACTTCAGATAACGCGGCCTGAGTAATTCATGCTCAGTATAATGTAACAAACAAAGTAATTTTTATACCATAAATGTGACAAACAAATACATAGCCTTTTTAATGGTAAATGGTTATGGTAACCTACGAACGTCTCCAAAATTCCAACAGTACGATTCACTTGCGAATTTGCCAAAATTGAATAAAACCTTTTTTTTACAACACAGGGGACAAACAAGCATGAGGCTCACCTAATGGTAAGTGAGTACCGCCGCCCATGATCACCTACAATACCAAAGCCATTTCAGGTGTGCTGCCGGCCTTTTAAAAAGGAATATGCTCTTTTCTTGAAGGTTATGTTGTCGTATCGGTTCGGAAATACTGCTACTGGAAGTTTATTCTAAAGAGCTATTATCATGCCATTTTTAAATGACCTTGTTCTGTAATCGGTAAAGAAAACGTCGTCAGGAAAACAGGGAAAGTTAATTCCACAAGTGAAGCCCAATCCACAGCTCGAGCGTTTACGGGAGGAAATTCCTCTATAACTGTACTGTACGCGACCATTTAGGTTACAGACTGTAAAGACGAATTCCCTGTCGATGGCGAGCGGTGTACGCATCATTTTGAACGATTCCTCGGAACACAATCCGTTATATAAGCGACAGAACACACAATGGATTCGATACCGCTTATGAGCTTGGGATTGTTGACAAATTACGTAGCGACGACCTACCACAACCTGTTACGTCTTTAAATCGAGTCTAAATGAACAGAAAATTAAGGAAAAATCGCCTTCCATCTTGAAAAAATTTGTATAGACAAATAAAGATTTACTATTCAACTAAAAAAAAAAATAATCAAAATCGGTTTACAAGTGGAAATATGTATTGCGCCTTTTGTACAAATACAAGTGTATGTATACTCAGAACATTAATTAACGCTACTACGTGCAAAAGAATTATCGTGTTTAGGTCTAATCAATTTGAAAACAAACAAAAATCTGGTCCACATAGATGTCTCTATCAGCCAGATGTGAGTTTCTAAACAGCAACCTAATAAATAGTGCTACAAGAACTATTAATTGACTTGTTATTTTATACTAACGGGAATAACAAACAAATTGAAGGACAACCTGAAATAAAGTGATAAATAACCATCCTGTATAATCTATATGTAGAAATAAGAGGGAGACTGTACAAAAGTCGATTCTCCCTCTGTCCCATTTGTGTTTCTACTGTGAAGCAGTTTTGTTTGCATGGCTGTGTTTCAGTTTGAAGGGTGGGATATGGCGTGAATTTACTGGGTACAGAGGAATAACACCTGAGTCCTCAGGAATGGCAACGCATGGGGGTATCATGGGCGAAACAGTATACTCTGTTATGTGCATGGTACTGCTCATGTCTATAGGCGACGGTTACCACTTTCTATCAGGTGGGCCGTCAGCTTGTTTGCCATTCTAAGTTGTGTAAAAATAAAAGAAACTAATATATGCTAATGACATCCCCAGATTTCTATCAAGGAAAATCTATCTAGATTTTCCTAAAGATTAACATGTTAGACATCACATTTCAGATATTGCTTTCAGGCTGAAACTAGCAACATCTGTCAAGCAAAATACATTAAAAGTCATGCAGCCAAATGTGACTGAATAACAAACATACAGACACCATGACAAACTTTCATAATATATTAATAGGAAAGCATTTAAGTCAAGTCAAAAATAGATATTGCAATTAAAATGTAATAACTTGTACTTAAATTTGCGACAAGTTTCTAAATATTATATAAGGGGGGAAAGGGATTGTTAGCAATGGAGTTTGACAGCCCCATTGCTAGCAATATGCCTTATTAGGTCGACCTCCACGTGGTTCCCCTTGGAAACCATCGTGAACAATTCTCGTTGAATTCGTCACGATGGGCTAACTGACCTACTTCATCCTCACCTATCATCCTTCACTGGTGCCCCGCCGGTGTATACCGATAGCGCGGGTGGGGTTACCATTCCATTATCATCCATTAACAAAAATAAATATTATATAAATATTTTATAGTCATTTAAACATTTAATTAAACAGTGTCAAGTGATAATGTGTATGCAAATACAATAATTAGATAGTAGCACAGTGTAAATAATGTGTTTAATTAGTGATTATTCCTGCTTAGATATGGTACAATGTACGACACAAACATTCCGAATATTATATGCTGTGGGGAACTAGAAGCTAACCTGATATATAGACAAAATATTTTATACAATCTTGCATTTGGGAATCCTATTTTATTAATAGTAAAAAAAAAAAAAAACTTAAGGAGAACAAGATAAAATTAAAAACAAACAAATTTCATTGAATAAATATCATATGTAATTAAAGATAATATGTGTTTGAAAGCTATTTCTTTTTATTCAACTTTAATGACAAACTCGACGGCCCACCTAATAGAAAATGGTAACCATCGCCTATAGACACGAGCAGTACCTCAAACAGAACACAAAAAACAATGTACCTTTTGTGTTGCTGAGTACTAAAACGTTAGGCTTCCATACCCCATAATATCACTGTAATATTTCTACACATTTAAAATTAAAATAGCCATGAGCATTTCTGCTTGTGACAGAAAGATGAATGACACATTGAACACAACTCTATCATATTAAAATTTAGCTTGCATTTTATTGTTTTTGTAATCTAGTGAATTTTATACATATGTCAAAACACATTCATATAAAAATTGAGCACATAGACAAATAGAGATGATTTATTTGTCACAAATCCAGTTGGATTTTTATTAAAGAATTTTATTGTTAAAAGAATGGAAAACTATACACAGTTACTGGTAGTTGGCGACTGACACAACATTGGGACCAAGGTCCCCTAATAAACAATATATATCTATAAAGTAATTTAAATAATTTACATTCCTAAATTACTATTATGGCATTGTTGGATATGGAAATATAGAGAATTTATTAATATTATTTTCCCAAATTTCAATGGAAAAATACTGATAAAATAATTATTTCAATATGGAAATCTTAAACAGCAAGTATTTCACTAAGTATATGTATACACAGTTTACAAAGTTTGTGGCACACATTTATTTTTACTAAGTTTGGTATATTTAATTCAAGTTTATACTATTTTATATTTACATAAAATAGTACATTTATAAATGATTGTTTTATATTGCAGAATTATGGTTGTGATCACTCTTTTTTAATTAATACATACATTAAATATAATAATATTTAATGTATCTTTAATAAAAAAAAGTCACTTAATAATAATTGATAAGTGTATGAAATAATATTAATGCTCATAATGACATTTTGGAATAAAAATAAATATTGAAACCCAACTATTTATACATCTTCCTGTTAGAAATATATCACATTTGTGATACACAATTGGTCTGACTAATTTATTATATGTTACAAATTGTTATTTTAATCAAATTCAGTTAGATAATACTTTAAATACAATAAATATATTAGGTAATAAGAAAATGTATTAAGAAACATTAAAACTAATTATCCAAAAGAATTTTATCACAATTGATATTAAATAAATACTTTTTTTATATGGACTGTCATTATAAAATTGGTAAGATTTATCTTTTAAAATAATTTAAAAGTGACAACAAGAATACTTTATAGGCCCTAAAAATCCTTGTTCTTATCCATTAAAGAAAAGCTACAACTTCTTTAATAGTAAATATATGTAGAGCTACAACTTATATGTATAGAGTAGATGACTAAATGTCAATAAATCTAAACTTTATAAATAGTTTGACTTGGTGTAGAACACTTTGGTACTCACCTTGTTGTGTGGCAGCACTATGAAGGCGCCTCCGCCGGCGGACTCCACGATAATCGCCAGGAATTTGGGGTTCACGGCACAAAACGTAGAGTCCCAAGAACTTTTCGATACTCTTATATTATCATAACACTGCTCCCTTTTCAGGGCTTGCCCGTAAACGTGGCGGAATTTTGAACTACGAACCACTCTAAATGACATCTGCAACGCGAAATTATCACACGGTTAACAACAAAACAATAAACATTACGTTTTATCCGAACAATTTCATATAACATAACCTCCAATTCACTAATGACCTATATTTTGACATAAAATACTTGGAATGAATACCAACTCACTTTTATTTATAAGAGGAAATTATATTAATTACACAAGAGAATAAAATTGAATCATTTGAAAATAACTCAATAATTTATAGAAAATAAAATAGAGAGCTACTAAGAATCGAAGGGAGGACGGTTGGGAAAACGAGCGAACTCCATATTTGGTAATGCCTACAGCCGCTACATTTGACTGATTTTAAACTGACATCCAGGTGTTTGAAATAAAATAATGCTTTGCTCGTAGGATTGAAGGGAAATATGTAGAAATTATATTTAAGTATTAGAATTTTTAATATCGAATTTTAATGTACTTTTTCAAATCTTAATTTACAATGCAAATTTAATATTTTGGAACGCACCTTGCCTACGTCAAATGCTAACGAGTTACGAATGTGTTCAAATTTTATAATTTGAAAATTAAACAAGCACACAATATTTTAATTTATGAGTAAATTCATTTTTTACATTAAAAAAATTTGTAAATTCAGATTTATAAACTTACTTTTGGCACCCGTAAACAAGATTCTGGTTCCGATCTTCTTGTAGGAGTTTGTGAGTGATAACTATGGCATCGTTCTCTTCCAACTCTTTTCGAGACCGGTGCTCTGGTTTTAGGACTAGTAAAGCTGTTGTGCCTTTTTATTTCTTGCTGGAAATTCAAAACAGAATATAAGGATTAAATATATTTACTTGACTCAAACATAAATGTCTATAATATTGTTGAAAAATATTATATTTATAGGTTTTTACTAGGCTCTTTAAAAAATCGGCATGTTGTGTAAGGTAGCCCAGCATTTTACTTCTATTCTTCATTGTTTTAAGTTCTTTCCTTATTCGCCTTTTCAAAACTTCCTCGTTTGTTTCTTTTTCTGTCCAGCTTATGCATTCCATTTTCCTCCATATCCATATTTCGAATGCCTATTTTCTTCTGTGTGACAACATGGACAATGACGCAAATGGAAAGAAAGATGTTTGAAAAGAAAATTAGTTGCACGGTAAGAAGAAACTCTTAAATAAGAAGAAGAAAAAGAGATACTATACGTACTTTACTATTTCTTGAGTAGGCAAGTAGGTATAATAGTTTCGAAAGAAAGCTCCGTTTTAAATATATTACTTTTATTATCACTTTTAAGTATTGATTTAAAGTTTAAATTGTTACATAAATGATGCTTTAGATTATGGGCAATGCATTGCATAAATTCACATGTTTATCTTAATCTATCATTATATTATGTCACTATATCACATAGAAATCCTGCATTTACATGTAAAGGCAAAACTAAATACAAAAATTTAATTAAAACCATAAAACTTACCATGTCAAAATCCATGATTCTTTAGTTTTTACTTTTAAGATTTTAAATCCAAATATCACTTTTGCAGCTATGGATTAAATTATCTCGTTCCCATTCTATATTTTGTAAACAAGGGTAGATGTAAAAAAAAAATAAAGTTTAATCTCACTTTAAGGTTTTTACATTTACCACAGCCGGAAACACATCAATTAAAAATAATTAATTAAAACATGAAACTATTAAAACATTAAGAAAGTACATATATTAACAAATTCAATTACTTATAATGTAATATTTTTATTTGTTAATGGTAAATATATATCTATAAGCAAAAAATCTTTACATCTTACAACGTGTACTTTCACAGTAACTGTGGATTTACTTCGTTACAAAAAAGTCTGAGTCCAATCGCCTTTATATTTTTTAATTACGCTCCTTCTAACCATTTCTTTAATTAATTAAGTCTTTTTTTTAATTATCAGAACATTTTTTTGTTCATTTCCAAAATTTAATCTGTGGACTTTTTCAGTGTTGTCTGATTATTAATATTTACAAAAAAATTAGTAATTTGATCCCTGGACGTTTTTAATACAAAATGTACATAATCATTAACAAGAAATGACATAAATAATTCATATAAATCTGTACATATATAATTAATCTATATATCGTGAGTCTTACTGTATTATAATTATTTAATCGATCGTGCATCCATTGGTATTTAAAATAATTTTCAGGGAAAAGAGGCTCTTTTCCCACAGTCCTGAAAATTTATTTTGCTATCGCCCCCGCCTCCCCCTTTACAAAAAGATCTCGCTCCTCAAAAAAATTCATATTATGTAATCTAATAAACCTATTTGCTAATAGCTATCAGCATACTGGAGTGGGCAACAGACGTTCTAGGAAGGATTTGGAGGATTGTTAGTAATGGAGATCTAACAGCCCTATTGTTAGCAATATATTTTGTCAGGTCGACGTCCACGAAGTTTCACCTAGAAAACATCTTGGTTAATTCTATAAGAATTTGTAAATAGGCAGTATAATTTTTACTGCCAATTTTTATAAAAGATTTTTATAATGCTTCTAATTCTATTTACAACACATTTAAAGATCTAAAAGTTTTTAACTTACTTATGTATAAAATGAGTAATTACTACCCATTTAAATCGTTTCAAAGTACACTGTACTGCAAATATATTCTTTATGATTTATATTACGTTCAGTCATCATTTATATACTATAAAATATTTAATGTATACGTACAAATAATTATGTTTTCAAAGCAATTACAGTTATAATTTAATTATTCACATTAGAATAATTAATAATATAGGTGAATACTATCTATCTATTCGCTCTTAACTATATATGTATTGCGATATTCTTCTTTATTACATTATTAATTATTATTATAGTAATTTTAAGTGATCGAACTTGGGGGGAGGGGGAAGGTTTTGTTAGTAATGCGGACTACTAGTTCCTTTGCTAGCAATATACCCTGTCACGTCGACCTCCACGTGGCCCCCCTTAGAAGCCATCGTGCTGAATTCTAGGCGTATTCATCACGGTGACCACGGGCACTGGTTAAATATTTTTTAACAATGTTGATAGCGTCGTCTTCAAACTTGCAATGACTGAAAAATTATGAATAATTTGCCACTTGAAAGTATACTTTCCATGGTGTAACTAAGAACGCATTCAGCTCATATAGCTAAGATGCACCGGCTATTGACAGGTTTTTCAACATTTTCGTAATTGAATGGAAAATGTAATTTAATAAAAAAATTGGGATATTAAAAATATATAACTTGCAACTATAATAAACTGTCAGCAGTCAAGTGTCTTGCTGTCAGTGTCAATTCAATACTGTCAATTGTTTTACTGTTGTACGTCGTTCGTTTCGTTGCCTTGTCATTTTGTCGGAAAAAGTTAGAAAATCTATTAGTCTGTTTGTGTGAATCATTTTTATTTCCATAATTTCTGTTCTTTTGACTATTGAAATTCACAGGATGTATTAAATAGAACTTTTTCAAACTGCTAACAAATCGGAACAATGGAGCCGACACTGTCCAAGGTATTTTCACAAAAATATATTTTATTTAGTGTTAATATTTTGAACAATAACATTTTTGTTAAATCGAGTAACGTTAAAAAAAAAAAAACATGAAAATAATAAAGAATGTTATATTTGCAATCTAATAAATTGAATCTAAGACTACTAATTAGAATACTTCACAATAGAATTTGTTTTCTTCGTCCGTGTGCGCTGTCCGGCGTTTCTTGAATATTGACATTAATTGGAATAAAAAGTTTCTTATTTATTTATTTATTCTTTATTGTACACAAAAAAAAAATATTACATATAATATATATAAAATAAAGGTGTACAATAGGCGAGCTTAACTCTGTAAGAGTTCTCTTCCAGCAAAGCCTGAGTGGAAAGGAGCATTAATTATTTATTAGCGGGCAGTATGCGTACAATAATAGAAGGAAACATTATTGATGTTTCTATTAAAACATATGAAATATGTTGACTACATAAATAACTCATACAATTAAAATCAAAATAAATACATATCTGTATACATATACATATATACATAGACATAAAATATCTCTTTACATACAAAAAAATAGGTACATATACATACATAGACATAATAAGTTTATGAGGACAGAAGATGCTCTTTTAATCTGCTCTTGAATATATTCAGCGATTGACTTTCACGAATATGCAGTGGAAGAGAGTTCCATAGTCTAGCCGCATGAACCGTAAATGATCCACTATAGCATGAGGAGGTATGAGGAGGGATTTTAAGAATAAGGGATTTACTCGACCTACTGGACATGCCAGTGGGGTTCTTACGTATTATTATAGGACAATTCCATCCACAGATTAAATTTCATTAGAATCCTATCAACTGTCTTAGTGTCATTGAGTAATAAACATCTAAACATAAACTTTCATATTTATATTAAGAATTTTTACGGCTTGTCTTTAAAATATTGCTGTACTCGTAGCGCTTAATTTAAATAAAAATTTTTTTGCTTGTACTTATTTTTAGAGAACAAGAAAATATTGTTTTTTTTTTATTTCTAATTTAAAAATATTGTAATTTTTTTCTTCTTTATTCCCTCTGTTAATATGTTACTAATATAAAAAACTTGTGACTGTACTGTATCTGTATATAGGACATATTTAAGATAATATGATAACTCTTAATAAGGTCAATAGAAGCTAAAAAAATATAGAAATTTTGTCTGTCTATATGTTTGTTCTAGTGTCACGCAAAAAATAATTGTACTAAATTGAATGTGGTTTTCACATTTGAATTTTTGAAGGTCTAACTTAAAATCTGGTGTATGTTTTATCTCAATACCCAATTGAGAAGTGGTAAAGATCATTGGTTTTTCTATTTCTGAAATTCACACATAAGAAGTATAAGATTATGTTAATTTAGTGTCTAATATGAACTACCACTTTGTCGGTGATTCTTTTGGTTACCTACATCAAATCATTGTTTATTTTATATATAACTAGTGGTCCGCCCCGGCTTTGCATGGGTACAATGCTGATACTAAATAATGCCATCTGCCACCCATAATATTACAACATCACATTAGAAACCTCTAAAATTATCAGTATTTCTCTACTATATTACGCATGTATTATACATATAAACCTCCCTCTTGAATCACTCTATCTATTAAAAAAATCTACTACAAAATCTGTTGCGTAGTTTTAATGATTTAAGCATACATAGGGACAGACAGACAGCGACAGCGACTTTGTTTTATACTATGTAGTGATATATTTATGTTTAAATTTTTCACTAATAGTTGCAACCTAATGGCTTTGTTGCAGTCACATTTATTATTGGATCATGCTGTGTGCACATGTTGTGGCAAGTTTACCTGATATGTACTTGCACATTATAATTTAAGTTTTTATTTGTAAACTTCTGTTATGTGCGCCTAATAAATAAAAAAATATACTTTATTATTCAGACTACAATTTGGTCCATTTTGTTAGTAACAATTTTCTTACAAACTATGTTAGTAAAAAAGAAAAAAATATTTTGTATATTCGTGCCTATTAAATCATAATCATAATTTAAATATTTGTATTTCCATATTTACTGTAATATTGTGTTTGAACGGTGCATATTGTGAACTGTCATTTATCTGTGTCATTTGTAGTGTCCTACCGAAACAGGTTTTACAGCCGAAACCGAAACCAAACTTTCGGCCTTGGTTTCAGTTTCAGCCGAAACCGAAACTCACTGAAACACATTTAAAATTTCTCTTCTATACTGAAATATAGTGTATTTTTTACACAATTATTGACACCAACACACAGATAAATAAAAGGTAAACATTTACAAAACTTAAAAAAAAAGCACCTTTCAGTTAGACACACACACAAAGTTTCCGTTTGGTCGAAAGTTTCAGTTAATTTTTGGCCGATAGTAGAATTTCTGGCCGAAACTAGCCGAAAGTTCAGTCGGACACTAGTCATTTGTATAGTTTAATTACTGTTTACTTTGTATGTTTTAAACAATATCTTATTAATAAATATAATTTATGTTATAAATATTATATTTACATATATTTAATATTTATAACATAAAATATATTATTATGGGTGAATGATGTGCAGGAGCATCCCTTTTAAAAGACTTCTAAAAGCCTAACTACTGTTGCCAAGCGTGGCAATTACTGGCAAAACTCCCCTTATGGGAAAGGCTTATGTCCAGTAGTAGACAGTCAATGGCTGAAAGAATTAAAATAAAAATTCATATTTAATAATTTTATATTCATTTTTATAAAATATGATCAATTCATTTTCATAATAATTAATGAATTTACAAAATAAGGACTAGTAATTCAAGGACTCGGTGGCAGTATCAATGATTATAAAAATGTATCGCCATTTTGGAAAGGGCAGTCATATTCGAAACAAGGAAATGAATGGAACTGTGAAATGTAGATATATCGAGAAAGCAGAGTTGCATTTTACACCTGTCACTCTAAAAAAAGCTTGACTCTAGTAAAAGTGTTATTTGTTAGTTTTGTCTTTTTCTTTTAAACTATATTCTTATTTCAAAAGAAAGTGTTGTGTTTTGAAATAAGAATTGTGAAAGTAAAAAATGCATTCCAGACAATTTATCATATTGAAGACTAGGCAGCATGGTCTCCGACCTTAGCCTGTTCCACAACGGAACAAACGTACTTAAAAAAAAAAGTAAAAAATGCTATAATAGTTATGCAGTTATGAGGTTCTATAGAATTAACATGCTTCCTTATTTTATGAATTCGGGGATATATATATTTTTTTGTGTAACATGCTGATTTTTATATTTATAACAGATGCACATAACATATACTGCATGATTACATTCACAACAGTGAAAACATACTAAATACATAATAATTATAACAAGGCTTAAATAATAAAATCTAAAAATTGTATGATTAAATTTGTCTTAATCCTGTTTTAACTGACTTCAAAAAGGTGTGTGTGTGTGTGTGTGTGGGGGGGGGGAGGGTTAATTATTTATTAAATTCTTTATTGTACACACCAGTTATAAGAATATGACAGCGGTAATCAAATGTACAAAGGCGAGCTTAACTCTAATAGAGTTCTCTTCCAGCAACACCCAAAGTGGAAAGGAGCATCAATGTAATGCAAATATCAATGTAAATGCAATAAAAATCAAAAAATGCGAGTAGAGAGGTGTACAATATTATGACAAATTTTTAAGCAAACTAGACTAGGGTTCTCAATTCGTTTGAATGATTTTTTTTAATGATTGTTACCTCCATGGAGGTATTCCATCAGTTGTAAACTGATTTGGCAAATTCTTTTCTTATCTGTAAGGATATACAGATTGTTCACATAGAAATTTTATCAAATTTGGTTCAGTAGTTTTGTTCCTAAATTAAAATAACTGGTTTTTTAAAGCAATAAACTGTGTTGTGACCATTTTGTATTGTTATGGCACATGCCCAAAAGAAAATTGTGCTTGGCTTTATGTATTTTTTTTAATCATTTATGTTATTTCGCTTTTTATATATATATATATATATATATATATATATATGTGTTGTAATTTGTGTGCTGTACGTAATGCTCTATCTATTTATCTTTTGCTACAATGGAAGTCCAGTTTTCTGTGAAACACAATCTTAATGGGGGGGAAAGAGATTGTTAGTAATGGAGACTGAGAATCCTATTGCTAGCAATATACCCAACCAGGTCGACCTCCTAGCGGTTTCCCCTGGAAACTATCATGATTAATTCCTGATGAATTCATCGTGATGGGCTAACTGGCCTGTTTTCATTCTCATTTATCACCCTTCACTGGTGCTCCGCCAGCGTATCCCGTTAGCGCAGGCGGGGTTACCATACCATTTTCACCCATCAAAAAAAAAAACACAATCTTAATTATTATTCTGGTAGGCAACACTAATGTAACGTGACTACCAAATTTAAATACAAGTATTTTTTATTTTGTTTTTTTTTTCCACTGAATGCACTGCTAATGGCTTTGAGTGATTGTTATCTAAATCTAATCATGTTTTTTTTTTTAATACAAAAGAACTGATACTGAAATAATGTTGTTTTACCATTATTTATGTTTTTGTATCCAGATGTTACCTACTGATTACATAAGTGTTTACTGGCCTTCAAGGGTGATGACTCCAAATAATTTATTTATTTATTTATTACGTCCACGGAATGAGCTTTACAGTCTTCTAATACGCTCACCCAGGAATAATGCTATTTACTCGGACAAATGGTATTTTAATTAGATGTCAAATCAATATTTATTTTTTTTTTGATGGGTGAAAATGGTATGGTAACCCCGCCTGCGCTAACGGGATACGCTGGCGGAGCACCAGTGAAGGGTGATAGATGAGAATGAAAATAGGCCAGTTAGCCCATCATGATGAATTCATCGGGAATTAACCATGACAGTTTCCAGGGGGAACCGCGAGGAGGTCGACTTGGTTGGGTATATTGCTAGCAATGGAATTCTCAGTCTCCATTACTAACAATCCCTCCCCCCTCCTTACTAATATTATAAATGTGATAATGCATTTGCTTTTTTGTTTGTTACCTTATCATGCCTTAATGGCGTTAACAATCACTATGAAAACTGGTATAAATTTTGTACCATACGGAGGGGAGAAATACATAGGCAACATTTTCTCCTAGCTAGTGAACATATCTCAGTCACACAAAGTAGCGGGTACAAGCTAGTATATATATAAAACCAATTTAATTAATCTTTACTTTCTATTGCGTGTTCAACCGCCTGTACAATGGATTGTGCTCAGAGGAATTGTTCAATATGATGCCCACAGCCACTTTCTACCATCGTACGGCTCGCCATCGACAGGAAGTTCATCCTCATGTCCTACAGCCTCAATGGTCGCGTACAACGCGGTTTCAGAGATGTTTCCTCCCACGAACACTCAGGTTGTGAAATGAGCTCCCTGCCGAAATTTTCCCAAGAGACTACAGCATGGGGTTCTTCAAAAGGGGTGTAAAGAGGTTTCTTCAGGGTCGGCAACGCACGCGTAATACCTCTGGTATTGCAGGTGTTCATAGGCTACGGTAACCACTTACCATCAGGTGGGCCGTATGCTTGTTTGCCACCTCAGTGGTATAAAAAAAAACTTTGTTAATTCTAAGAGAATTGTGATATGGGATTATTATCACATAAGATATAACAGTTTAGAATTTGAAATCATTGTTGAATTTGCCCGTAGTGATGCCCTAAGTGGATATTGCTCTGATAACGCTGCATGTACTGGCCCTGAGCAGAGGCTGCTAATGGGTGCCGAAGTCTTTTTTTTCTGTCCACATATATTATCAGGATCTGGCTTCAGCCTTAAATATTATTATTTGGTGCCTCACTACCGTATACCGCCACTGCAGGCGGGGTTACCATTCCATTACCACCCATTAAATGAAATAGTATAATAATTTGGAACAATGGGATTACACCGCTGACAGTAACTATCGTTGTTTTCTCATTGTGAATATTTCTTGTAATTGTTTATATTTATAATAAGTTTACTATTGTAATCTTTTGGAGGAAACAATAAAGAGTATTTATCTATATGTTTTTGTTGACGGCACATGGTATTTTGATATTTTTTCATTGTTCATCGAAAATTTGAGCAGGTGTCTCCAAGAAATTAAAACCAGCACTGCCTTTATGTGACGCTTACCCGGAAATTAATTTCTGGTGGCTTTGTCACGACCACCCAACTGAATTGACTTCATCCTCACTTGGCATTGTGTAAAGGTCCTTCTTGGGTGGAAAGGGATTGTTAGTAATGGAGATTTACCAGCCCCATTACTAGCAATAAACTCTGTCAGGTTTACCTCCACGCGGTTTCTCCCGGAAACATCGTCAGTTAGCCCATCGTGAAGAATTCCACAAGAAATAACCACGATAGTTTCCAGGAGGAACCACGAGAATGTCGATCCATTATCCTCCCAATGTATGCCCTTAACGCGGACAGGGTTATCATTTCAGTATCATTTTTTTAAAAAAATCAAGGCTTTGAAGAGATTGTTATTAATGGGTTCTGACAAATCCATTGGTAGCAATATACCCTGTCAGGTCCACCTCCACACGGTTCCCCCTTAAACCCATCATGACTGATTTATCGTTGAATTCGTCACTACGGGCCATCTGACCTGTTTCATTCTCTCTCACCTATCATACCCTCACTGGTGCCCCGCCAATGTATACCGATAGCGTACACGGGGTTATCATTCCCTTATCATTCATTAAAAAAAACCTTACCGATTACAAGAAGACTTGTTAAAACCGGTTCAGAATTGATGTCGTAAACGCGTTAAATGGCAAAAAAATTCATTTCAAATAATCTTTATTCAAGTACTCTTGTTTTTTTTTTTTAATGGATGATAATGAAATGGTAGCCCCGTCTGCGCTATTGGTATACGCTGGCGGGACACCAGTGAGGGATGATAGATGAGAGTGAAGCAGGTCAGTTAGCCCATCGTAACAAATTCAACAATAAACCAATCACGACGGTTTCCAGGGGGAACCGCGAGGAGGTCGACGTGATAGGGTTTATTACTAGCAATGGGGTTGCTAATCCCCATTACTAACAATCCCTTCCCCCCAAGTACTCTTGTTTACAAGCACTTTTAAATCGTCATTTTTTTATCTACTGAAATATTTTTAAGTCTAGGGTTCGGAAAGTTGGTATGTGTTAAGAACAATCCTCAAGAAACGCAAAACAATTACTCTTTTAAATCTTTTTTAACATCTGAACTTATATGTTAAACAATATGTCATTTATCAACTAATATTCAAATGTCCTAATCCAAATCCAATGCAAATATATATATATATATATATATATATATATATATATATATATATATATATATATATATATATATATATATATTTTATATATATATATATATATATATATATATATATATATCCAATATATATATATATATATATATATATATATATATATACACTAGCGGCCCGTCCTGGCTTCATACGGGTGGACATTTTTACAACATTTTAAAAAGTGATTATTGTGACAACGATAATAGTTGGACATATGGACATATAGTATCGCGAAGTTTTTTGTAGTCATTGATATTTTCTTCAATATTGTAGGACATACTTTTGTCACCAATAGTTTCCGCAGCGTGCGCGACGAAAGATTTTTTTATAGCATTATTTTTAGCAATAAATGTAGCCTATGTCACTCAGGATGAATGTAGCTTTCTAATGGTAAAAGAATTTTTTAAATCGGCAAAGTAGTTTTTGAGTTTTTTCATTACAAACATACACACAAAAATACAAGTCTATCCTCTTTATAATAATATATATATATACGAATTGGGCCTTCTATTAGAAGTCGCAAAAATATCTGCTGATTAGGCCATTTGAATATTACTTGATAAATGGCAAATTGTTTATGTCTGGTGCAAAGAGCGTTGAAAAATAATATTGATAGTATTTCGGGTCGATAGTATCAGTACATAATACTTACTGATAATAATTAGATAGGCAGGTTGTTATTTTTTTTATTTCAACTTATAATGGTGATGATGGAAAGTGGTAACTGTCGCCTATACACATGAGCAGTACCATGGACGTAACAAAGGATACTACGTCGCCTATGATACCCTTCATGTGTTGCCATTTCTGAGGATTAAAGTTTTAGGTAGAGACCTAAAACTTTAATCCTCAGAAATGGTACAAAACAGAGGTACCCTGTAATTTTATTGCCATACCTATTTAAACCGGTTAGAATTATTTTCTTTAATTCCTCTACTATTATTGCGACTGCCAACATTTGAAGATTTACTGTCTTCATCCATTCTTTTTTTTTTATTTTTTTTTATACAACTTAGAATGGCAAACAAGCTGACGGTCCACCTGATGGAAAGTGGTAACCGTCGCTTATAGACATGAGCAGTACCGTGAACATAACAGAGTATACTGTTTCGCCCATGATACCACCCATGCGTTGCCATTCCTGAGGACTCAGGTGTTATTCCTCTGTACCCAGTAAATTCACGCCATATCCCACCCTTCAAACCGAAACACAGCCGTGCAAACACAACTGCTTCACGGTTGAAACACGAATGGGACAGAGGTGCCCAAGCAATCGACTTTTGTACAAAGTCTCCCTCTGGTCATGTCTTCAATTCAAATTAACTAACCAGTTATATAGTCCCATTTTTTGTTTTTTTTTTTTTTTTCATTTCTTTTTAGCTGTGTGTTTAGGGTTATGTTCAGCAGTGAACAGTTAAAGGCTGATATGATGACGATGAATAGGGTTCCGCAAAATAACACCTAATTCAATAGAATGTTTGTTATCACTTAGCGTCTTAACTGCTTAACCAATCACACTAAAATTTGGAATACACATACGATATGGGACGAAGAAAGATATAGACTACTTTTTACCCCGGTTATGCGAACAAAGTTAGTTGTCTATTCATCGAGTGTCTTTTTTTTTTTATTTACTTAACCAATAGTTATATTCAGACAGTTTCACATACAATATCAGTTGGTTTGTACTTTAGTCACAAGACTACATTATACATTTTCTAATTATAAAACATTATCTGGATGTGTACCGGCCATAACAGTGATAATGACAGCGTATTAGCATCAAATCTTACGAATACAATGCGACCGGACTGGTCTCACGTGGAACGTGGTAAGCGAGTATTTAAGTCAATAGCTATAATATCTATCTATCCTATTTAAGAGCCGCGCTCTTGTCGGTGGACCTCTTGCCACTCACTACGATTTTCAGTTTTTTTTATACAACTTAGAAAGGCAAACAAGCCGACGGCCCACCTGATGGAAAGTGGTCACCGTCGCCTATAGACATGAGCAGTACCATGGACATAACAGAGTATACTGTTTCGCCCATGATACCACCCATGCGTTGCCATTCCTGAGGACTCAGGTGTTATTCCTCTGTACCCAGTAAATTCACGCCATATTCCACACTTCAAACCGAAACACCGCCATGCAAACACAACTGCTTCACGGTTGAAACACGAATGGGACAGAGGTACCCAAGCAATCGACTTTGTACAAAGTCTCCCTCTGTTTATAATTACTCCTCTTCATTCAAAGGTTGCCTGGAAGAGATCGCCTTTTAAAGGTTTCTGAAGGGTCATCAACGCGCGCGTTGGTATTGCAGGCGTTCACAGGCTATGGTAACCGCTTACCATCAGACGGGCTGTATGCTTGTTTGTCGCCTTTGTGCTATAAAAATTATTGAAGTCGGCGTTATTTTGGAATATATCTCTATTTAACTATAATATTTGTGGCGTTTTGTTCCAGCCGCGGCATTACCGCGCCGCCATATACATCCTGGCGGCGTCCAACGCTGCAGCTCTCTTCGTCGCTGCTAAACTGGTCCTCAGTCTTGAACCTCACGACAGGTACTGTTAAATCACATTTTTTTTTTAAATAAGCTATTCCATTTTTGTGTAGAGAAGGGATAATGAGGGCTAGTGGTTCCATCAGTTCAGTTGATTTCATCAGTCAGTTAGTCCACTGTGATGTATACACCTGAAATTCAGTACAATGGTTTTCAGGGGGGACCACGTGGAGGTCGACCTGACAGACTATATTGCTAGCAATGGGACTGGTAGTCCGCATTAGTAACAATGCCTCTCCCCCCAGAGTTTTATGTTACGTGTACACACTTAACAAACCACGGCAAGTGCTTACAATTACATACATATATTAGATATAATACATGCATACATACATACATTCATACATACATACATACATACATATATACATTCCTGTCATCCATAAGATATACATAGATACAGTATTTAGCTTAAATAAGATCGATTATGTAATTCGGCAGCTGTTTAAAAATTCTCGTTTGGAAACAAATTATAACTGACACTTTTTTGTGGTTTTCTTTTTTTACTTTTGGACGTATTCTAAAAACATTTACGTTAAGAAAATAAAAAAAAATATTTTTACCTGACTACATGTGACAATTTAATAATTTGATGGATCGGTAATTCGATAATCGCAATAGTGTATTAGCGTGACGCAATAGAGACGGACTCGTGACGTAGTCGAGTGATTTGAAGCGAGTCATGCTCATTATAATGCCCAGACGGGTGATGGCAGCCGGCCCAACCATATTATAGGATACCTTACGTATATTTTAAAACATCCCAGAGGGAGACTTTGTACAAGAGTCGTTTGCTTGGGTACCTCTGTCCCATTCGTGTTTCAACCGTGAAGCCGTTGTGTTTGCATGGCTGTGTTTCGATTTGAAAGTTTGAATATGGCAATGAATTTACAAGGACAGAGGAATAACACCTGATTCCTCAGAAATGGCAACGCATGCGGGGTATCATGGGCGAAACAGTACGAGGTCTGTCCGGAAAGTTCGTATAAAAGTGTTCTGGAATGCGAGAAAGAGGAGTGGGGAGGCCAGGTAAGCGCAGGACCCCTTCCTTATGTCCCTAACAATGCTTCAGTTCTGGTCTGACCGCCGTGCGGTGCGAACTGGCTTGTCACGCCATCTGTGAAGTTACCTCTTAACGAAACCCCGTCGGCATGGAGCCCGCTTCCGTTGAAGAGCAGCGCGTCGTAATCAAGTTTCTCTCGAAACTCGGCAAGAATGGCCGTGAAATTTTTGCCGATCTCAGAACAGTTTATGGGGATGATGCTGTGAAGGAACCAACCGTCCACAAGTGGCTAAAAAGATTCAGAGAGGGCCGAGAAAGCGTTTAGATGACCCACGTTCAGGACGTCCTTCCACTTCACATTCCGACGAAAACATGGAAAGAATTCGAAACAGTTGTGTTAATGGGGACCGTCGTTTAACGGTCAGACAGGTGGCTGAAGAGCTTAATTTGGGCAAAACCGTGGTCCACGAAATTCTAAGAAACGAACTTCAAATGAAAATAATTTGCGCCAAGATCGTTCCGTGAGTTTTTGAGTAAAAATTCCATTACGGTGACCGAACACCCCCTATTCGCCGGATTTGGCCCCGTGTGACTTCTTCTTGTTCCCAAAAACCAAATTGGTACTTCGGGGGCGGCATTTGGGGGACATAAATGAGATAAAAAAAGCTACGACGGGGCAGCTGAGAAACCTACAACCAGAGGACTTTCAAGGAGCCTTCTCACAGTGGAAACGGCGTTGGCACAAGTGCATTATGTCACAGGGGGAGTACTTTGAAGGGGATAAAATTGATTTACCTGAATAATTGTAAAATAAAATTTTTAAAAAACTTTTATACGTACTTTCCGGACAAACCTCGTATACTCTGTTATGTCCATGCTACTGCTCATGTCTATAGGCGACGGTTATCACTTTCCATCAGGTGGGCCGTCAGCTTGTTTGCCATTCTAAGTTGTATATAAAATCACAAAGCCTAACTGCGGTTGCCAACTCACCTACAAAGTGAGGCAATTATTGGCAACCCATCACCCCCTCCCCCCTGTCGGAGAGGCCTATGTTCAGCAGTGGACAGTTAACATTTTATATGATAAACGACCCTGTGGTTGAGAGTACAGTTGACTGGCTCGTCCAACATGTCGTGACGGACGGGCCAGTCAATGTGGACGGGTAGGTACCGACAACTGGCTTATTTGTCATTCTACTAGTAATTCTTTAGTGCAGTTTACTAGACTTATTAATAATATGGATTGGTAGTTAGGTCTTTTCTAACTGTATAATTGTTAGTTAGTGTACATTGACGTTTGTCTGTGAGAGCTGTATACATCTTTAATTGATGTGTTCATATGGCCTTAAGCTTGGTAGTGAGGAGTGAGATGTTTTTGTTCAAACTTAGATTTAAGCATTTTGTAATAGTAGTTTTTCTCTTTTACTTATTAATAACATTGTATATTGTCTGCTTAATTATTGTGAGCATATTGTTGGTGTGTCTTTTATAAATAAATAAAATAAATATTCGTGGACGCCTTATGAGGGCTGGTTTGCTCATGTTGACTATTTAAAATTGTATTGTATTGTAGTATTTTTCAATGCTATATCATAATAAAATAAAAATAAAAAAATTGTCAATAAAATAAAAAAAAATATTTTGAGGTAGGTCATCCATATCATTGAGAGGTATGCAAAATAGATGTTGGCCGATTCTCAGACCTACACAATATGCACACAAAATTTCATAAAAATCAATAAAGCCGTTTCGGAAGAGTTTGGTAACAAACATCGCGACACGAGAATTTTATATATTAGATTTTGTGTTTGGCCTCTTCGCTTATATTGTTTTTTTGATTTTCTTACATAATTTGCACTCTGACCTGGCATAAAAAATATGATAAACAGTTGAGTTCCCGTCATCGTATTGTCATCGACACGCTGATCAAGTTAATTTTACAGTTCTTTAGTAATTAACCGACTTCAAAAAAGAGAGGGAAGGCAGCAGCAATAGGAGAAAATGCATTTAAACGACTAAACATTCAGATATTTTGTACAAAGTGTCATTAATAATATTAAATACAAATAGGTTTAAGGAAACTACGAAATTTGATTTAGAACTAACTGATAATAGTTAATGGTTTTCTAGTAGTGGGGATTAATAGGCCCATTGCTAGCAATAGCAATATAGCCTGCCAGGTCGACCTCCACTTGATTCCCCATGGAAACTATAGTGCTTAATCGTAAAGAATTTGTCACAATGGACCAATGGACCTGCTTTCATGCCGATATATATATATATATATATATATATATATATATATATATATATATATATATATATATCGGTTTCTTTGTAGTCTCCATTACTAACAATCATTAATTCCGAATCCTTCAAAGCGTTTTCGACTAATCGGCATACATAAAAAAAATTAAACATTCTGACGAATTGGGAACCTCCCTCTTTTCAAGTCGGTTAACAAATAAACACACACATTTAGAATGTTAGTAAGTACTACATTACGGCACAGTTAAAACTTTCAGTGCGTAACTCCACTAGCATGATGTAACTACATGCCTACACTATGTCGTCATACACTTTGTATGGTCATATGGTTTTGTAGCTACCATGCTGTATGAATCACTTCTGATTCTGATGAAAGAGTGGCGGTCTTCCACCGTGCGTTTTTCAAGGCACGTTCTTCCACGTACAACCACTCTATGGAATCAACCTCCAGCGGCAGTATTTCCGAACCGATACGACATCGTAACCTTCCAGAAAAGGGCGTATTCCTTTTTAAAAGGCCGGCAGCACTCTTGCAATGCCGCTGGTGTTGCGGGTGATCATGGGCGGCGGTAGTCACTTACCATCAGGTGAGCCGCGTGCTCATTTGCACCCTGTGTTGTAAAAAAAACTTGAGGATTGATTAAAAAAAAATAAGTATTTTTATCAGTTGTCTATTACTCACAGTATAAGCTTTGCTTATCTTATCTTTTTTTTAATATTATTTTAAGGACTTCTACCTTCTTCAGGTATATCAGTCCTATTGTACCCTGAACTGATTTCTCAAACAAAACTTTATCTACTTTCCCTAGACGCGGAAAGAGAAGAATTAATGGGCATCAATAATTTACAGAGATGTTTAAAAATGTCTGGTTTAAGTTCTTATATTCGCATATGGGGTCAGCTAAGCTGTTGCACGTCGACACATCGGGATCTTTTGTGCTTCCCCCTGCCTTATACCATCAGTATTATAATGACATAAACGTTCTTAATTGGATATAGATATGTAGATAAATTGTATGTTCACCGTTATAAATGGTTATTTTTTTTGATGGGTGAAAATGCTATGGTGATAGTTTCCAGGAGGAACCGCGAGGAGGTCGACCTGGTTGGGTATATTGCTAGCAATGGGATTCTCAGCCTCCATTACTATTCCCCCAGCGCGGGTGGGATTACTATTCCATTATCACTCATTAAAAAAAAACGGTAAACCCTAGTGGGGACTCAGTGTGGGATGATAGGTGAGAATGAAAAGGTCAGTTAGCCCATTTATGTAAATACACTTGAAATTAATCATACGCACAACGGTCCAAATGAGAGGCTAAGCGCGGAAAAGAGATTCTACATCTACATCTACCTGTAATTAAGAACTATGGTTTCCATGGTGGGACCACGTGGATGTCCACCTGACTCCAATATGCCCTATATTACTAGCAATGATACAGGTATCCCGTGTTACTAACAATCCCTTCCCCTGACATTTGTACACTTGATATTTGATTCCATTTTTTTTTTTTTTTATTTATAAATAGGCTAATATCTGGTAGTTCATCGCGATCGATACGTTTTATTCATACGAATTAATTAATATTTAATTTAATTAATTTGGCCCAGCTTGACCTAAGTTAATAAGTTTATGCTAATAATTAGAAGTGTTACGAGTGTTGCAGTGCACACAAATTGTATGATTGCATATTTTTGTTTTTAAATAATTTATTTCCCATGAAAAGTTTTGCTGGAAGATACCTCTTGTTAGAGATAAACTCGCCTATATGTACATTACGTTTAAAATTAAATGTTTTTTTATCACTATGTTTGTGTACAATAAAGAATAAATAAAGTCGTAAAACTAAGTCAAATCTTTATGTAACATATATAAAAAACGTATTACGCCGACCCCAAATAATAATTGGGATAAGGGTAGGGAGAAGAAGAAAGAATAAAGAAAGGTAGTTTTTTTTTTTACAGAGCCAAATCAAATTATTGTTTTCTCATAACTCCGTCAGTTTTAACCTTTAATTTGGCAGATTTTTTTTATTTTTTTTTTTATTTTGTGAATAATATATGTTTTAGGATGTAGGTTGTATGTACCTTGTAAAAAATAATAAAAAAAATCATCTACTTTTCCTTTTTGAGAAAATACATGCCCTCTGTGGTGGACATTGCCAAAGTATGGTAATAAAACAGTATTGTAAAATTTGAACGACTTGGATTTTTTACAGTTTATGTTCGAATCTGTGGAACACAATCCTAATAACTATTGTAGTGTGTTGTCTCTTTCTTTCATATTGAGAAATTAGCGTAAAGGAAAAAGACAAAACTCTTCAATAGCTAAAATAGGTTTCAGACACGCTTGACGATTTTATATATAAGAAGGATTAGTATTTAGGATGGCTACTTTTATCCTAGTTGATGGATGTTCCCGTAATACAGACGAAGTCGCGGGTAACAACTAGCAACCGACTATAAATCACTTTGATACAAATAACATTTGCTGAATTCGTTTCAGAATGTGCAAAGATAACGCATATCAGTCTTTATGTAATCTGCGTATTTGTTTTTACTTCATTGTTGACTAGCGGCCCGTCCCGGCTTTGCACGGGTGGACATTTTTACAACATTTTAAAAAGTAATTATTGTGACATAACGATAATAGTTGGACATATAGTATCGCGGAGTTTTTTTATAGTTATTGACATTTTCTTCAATATTGTAGAACATACTTTTGTTCTATCACCAATAGTTTCCACAGCGTACGCGACGAAAGATATTTTATAGAATTTTTTAAACCTTGAGTTACATTACTAAAGTTTTAGTAAGGATCCCTAATCTTTTCTAGCAATAAATATAGCCTATGTTACTCAGGGTGAATGTATCTTTCTAATGGTGAAAGAATTTTTGAAATCGGCAAAATAGTTTTTGAGTTTATTCATTACAAATATCCACACAAAAATACAAGTCTTTCTTATATTTATTATATTAGGTCCTTTATTATATTAGGTGTAGACTAGCTTTCGCCCGCTGCTTTGTACGCGTGGATTTCAAAAGAAGGAAAATCAAATAAATAGATACATACTCTTTATTGTTTCCTCCATAAGATTACAATAGTAAACTTATTATAGATATAAACAATTACAAGAAATATAATAATCATAGGCCACTTCTGGATGGTGTATCAAGATAGAACGTGCACCAGTTTTTAAGTTAGTCCGCGAAGACAACTGTCAAAACTGCATCCAATATGGTTCAGTAGTTTTTGCGTGATAACAAAATGAACGTACAGATAGACAGACAGACAAAATTTTCAAAAAATATTGGTTATGCATATATTGGTCTAGTTAAGACCCTTCGTATTATTTATTCTCAAATATCTTCGAGGAACGGGCAGCAGCGTCCCTCTTAAAATATCTCTAAAAGCCTAAACGCAGTTTCCAATCTGCCTACTAAAAATGGCAATTACTGGCCAAACCCTCCCATTGGGGGGAGGTCTATGTTCAACAGCGGACGGTACCAGTCAATATCATCACCTTCCATGTGCCAACATTATCTAGTTACAATTTTATTACATTAATATCCGCTGCTGATTTTCATCACCGTACAACCCGCCACAAACTAAAGTTCCATCTCAACCATCCGCATAAGTGGCGGTCCTCCACCATGCGTTTTTCAAAACACTTTCTTCCACGCACAACCACTCTTTGGAATCAACTTCCAGCAGCAGTATTTCCGAACCGACACGACAACATAACCTTCAAGAAAAGAGTATATTCCTTTTTAAAAGGCCGGCAGCACACTGCAATGCCTCTAGTGTCGTGAGTGTGTGATCATGGGCGGCGGTAGTCACTTACCATCAGGTGAGCCGCGTGCTCGTTTGCCTGAATTTATATTAATAATAATTTTTATTTTGGACTTTTTGGTTTATTAATAGTTATTAGTAAGATATATTTATATTTATAAAAAAAAAAAAAGATATGACTGCTAAGTTCTGATAAAGATTAATAATATAATTTTTAAATATGATTCTTTTTTACAACATTGTAAGCACTGTCTGTTTATAAAAAATACGATGAACGATACACTTTGACCCCTGTACTGTTGACGTGTTTGCCAATTTTGCCGGAATTATTGCTAAACTAGTATTCACTCGTGACTGTCCGCGTGACCGGCTCGTGTTAACTGACAGCGCCGATCTTGTTTGTTTGTTTGTTGTTGATCTACCTAATGGGAATTGGAGGGGGGGGGGGAAGGGATGTAGACTAGTAGGTCGTAGTGAATAATGTAGACTAGTAGGTATTATACCACATTGTTACCACAGGCTGAGAATCCCATTGCTAGCAATATACCCAACCAGGTCGACCTCCTCGCGGTTCTCCCTGGAAACTATCATGATTCATTCCTGATGAATTCATCATGATGTAACTCACTGGCCTGTTTTCATTCTCGTCTATCACCCTTCACTGGTGCTCCGCCAGCGCATCCCGATAGCGCAGGCGGGTTACCATTCCATTCTCATCAAAAAAAAAAAACGGTATACGCTGGCAGGCACCAGTGGGGCTGATAGATAACAATGTGGTGTAATACCGTATCCCGTTAGCGCAGGCGGGGTTACCATACCATTTTCACCCATTAAAAAAGAGTTCGGGCTGCTCAAATGATGTTATCTACATTGAAACTGCATCATGTATGGATTGGCAACGTGTTAACAGGCACGCCGCGATGTTTACCAAACAGCCGACGGTGTAGTGCCGTAACGTAATCTCGTAGTATAAACTCGTTTATCAGAATTTAATTCTGTACAAGGTAGCCTTGGATTTTTATGAGAGAGTCTGCTCTCGTAGTTTTTGCACGCAAATATTTATATCTCCTATTCTCGTAGGTATTCCGGAACTCCTTTAGACTTTACAGGAAGAGTGAATGCTTTCCGAATGTGGGGAGTACGGATTGTCAGTAAAATGTACAGTGCTATTAAATGAACCCTTTTTTTTTAATGGATGATAATCAAATGGTCACCTCACCTGCGCTATCGGTATACACTGGCGGGGCACCAGTGAGGGATTATAGGCAAGCATGAAGTTAGGTCAGTTAGCCCATCGCGACGAATTTGATGATAATTAATCACGTTGGTTTCCAGAGGGAACAGTGTGGAGACTTATCAGGTCGCCCTCCATGTGGTTCCCCCTGGAAACCATCGTGAACAATTCTTGTTGAATTCGTCACGATGAGCTAACTAAGCTGTTTCATCCTCACCTATCATCCTTCATTGGTGCCCCGCCGGTGTATACCGATAGCGCGGTATGGGGTTACCATTCTATTAACACCCATTAAAAAATACCTCCACGCGGAGCACACCTGGAAACCGAAGGATTTGCCGAAATTCCCGCGGAAGTAAACACTTCTTGAATGAGGGGAAAAGGGATTATTAGTAATGGGGTCAAAGGGGGAGCAATTGGCTCATTAAATCGACCTCGACCGACTCCAAAAAGAATGTAGTTTTTAAATCGTTTGTATTTTTTTATGTTTGTGTTACCTCATAACTTCGTCAGTTGAAGACAGATTCAAAAAATAATTTCTTTATCTCAAAGGAAATACAGTACAATACAAATTGGTCCCAGAGAATTTTCATGTGTAGTTTTTATATAAATAGATTTGTCACAATTTTTTTTTTTTGTGGAACACGATCTTAATTATTTATTCTCAATGGGTCAGTTAGATTCCGTTACTAACAATCCCCCTCTCCCCGAGAGGCCTATGTCCAACAGTGGACAGTTAACGGCTGAAATGATGATGATTATAAAGAAGTAAGGATTGAAATCTGGGGGTCTACCATAAAATGAAATTCCGAATTTTCAGGGCTCAATCTCGTGTTTTTGTTCGTACCGAAATCGACCCTGTAAATGGAGCTTAACATTTCGTTCATCATAAATCTTATCCTAATAGTTCAGCGGAACGATATTTTAGCATTTTTAATATTTTTAAACGGTATGTATCATGTAATTTTAGCATTAAATTTTTGTTTCGTTCGGATCCGAAATTTCGGAAAACATTTCATGGTAGGCCCTCTAGACAAGTGGCAAGGGAATTCATCGATGGAATCCACATCGCTAGCCAGTCCGTGAGATAGAACGAGATAGCAACGCCGGATGTCTCATTCCAACTCACGTACTCGCTAACGATGTCGATTCCATCGACGAATTCTCTTGCCACTTGTCTAGAGGGCCTGTTGTTCTTCACGGCGCGAAGGATGTGTCGTTATTTAGGAGTCGTGTCTAATTAACAAATAGTGCTTGCACAAAGCAATGACTAATTCATGGAGATATGAATTCTTATTCACCGCCCGAGACATAGCATACGACTTGTAAGCGTGTAACAAGTGGGCACTTTAGTATGTATAAAGGGTGACCTCTGAACTGAACTGTATATTGGATAATGGGGCAACAATTGTGTATCTGATTTGTATATACTACCGTTTTGTGTTATATGCGATTTTTAACCGACTTCGAAAGAGGAAGGTTCTATGTTTGATTGTATGTATTTTTGTGTGTATGTCCTCCGATTTATCCCTCAATTGTGGATTGATATTAAAGATTTTTTTATTCGAAAGTGGATACTTCCATGTGGTTGGTCCCATTATAACCAAATCAGGATTTGATGATGTAATCTCATTTAAATCGAGGGCTACCCTCAAATGTTATGGGCGTTTAATATATTGTTTAATTTATTATAAAGTTATCTAAATATTTTCTATAGATACTGTTTATCTTTCCTTCCAAAAGATTACAGTACTGAACTTAGTAGAAATACAAGAAAAAAGTTACAAGGCGAACTTCGCTCAAGAAAACAATGGACGGCTTTATTGCTAAAAGTGATCCTTTCCACTTAATTTTGGGTAAAGACAGTTCAACGCTCCCGTTGCTAGCAATATACTCTGTCAGGTCGACCTCCACGCGGTCGCCCCTCGAAACCGTCGCGGTTAATTCCCGATGAATTCCTCACGATGGGCTAACTGACTCATCATCCTCATCTACCATCACCTTTCACTATTGCCCATCGTATTCCGTCAGCGCAGGCGACTTTATTATCATTTTCAGAAAAGGGTTCCATGTAGACTGAAGCGTGAATGAATGAATGAATGAATGAGTATACTTTATTTGCATTATACAATATAGGAACTTCAATCAATCAAGTCTTCTCTTAGCCCGCCAGATGGCGTGGGCGGGCAAGGTAGGTGCCTCGGAGCGTACCCCTTTGCCACGGCTTCAATTCCGAGGCAACTACCTCAAGGTCCCTTGGTTTTAAGTCGACATACATTGGCGGTCTGTGTATGTCGGCGTGGCATCTTATATAGGGAATAAGCAAGACAATTTACAAACAAAACGATACAATTGTATATGTACAGTGAAGCTTAAGTCTTCTCCGCCTATTGCAGAATCTCAGTGCGTCGCGGCGGCGCGCTCACAGCGCTGGGCTTCGTGTACTTCATGACGCTGTTCGAGCTGCTGAACGTGTTCGCGCTGTACACGGGCGCCGGCGCGCGCTTCCGCCACAAGTACCGGCTGAGCTGCGGCGACGTGCTCGACATCACCAACAAGTGAGCCCGCATACATATATACACAACGATTCTACAATGGGGGGAAGGGATTATTAGTAACGGGGATTAGATTAGCTTTTTGCCCACTGCTTCGTACGCGTGGACTAGTAGGTCAATTTTGAAATTTTACAATACCACTTTTGGACCCCTGAGGAAAAAATAAAATATATTTTTCCATTATTTTTTTTTTTTAATGGGTGATAATGGAATGGTAACCCCGCCCGCGCTATCGGTATATACTGGCGGGGCACCAATGAAGGATGATAGGTGAGGATGAAGCAGGTCGGTAAGTCCATTGTGACGAATTCAGCAAGACTTAATCATAATGGTTTCCAGGTAGAACCGCGTGGAGGTCGACCTGATAGGGTACACAATCCGCCATTTTTATACCCTATTAGATCGACCTCCACGTGTTCCCCTTGGAAACCATCGTGAACAATTCTTGTTGAATTCGTCACGATGGGCCAACTGACCTGCTTCATCCTCACTTATCATCCTTCACTGGTGCCCCGCCGGTGTATACCGATAGCGCGGGTGGGGTTACCATTACATTATCACCCACCATAAAAAAAATCCGCCATTTTTACAATAATCGGAATAGTATACAAATTGACATAGTAACTGAAATAAAGTTTATAACTGTAGTAACCTTCCATGAGACATTATCTAAATGATGGAGAGAAGCCTCAATAAAATGAATTATGTTTTAATAACATAGACAAACAGACTAATACATCATGCAGCTTCAATTATACTATTTAAATCCGATATAAACTCACATGGATTACCATTGATATGGTTACAAAAAACCTTTAGATAAAAATGTGATACCGCGAAACATAAAACATGTGATGGTGTGTGGTGAATCAGCATTACTCAATATGAATAGCATAGAATAGAATAGAAAACATTTATCGTTATAATTATTGTGTATAATAGCAAACAAGCTGACGGCCCACCTGATGGAAAGTGGTAACCGCCTATACACATGAGCAGTACCATGGACATAACGGAGTATACTGTTTCGCCCATGATACCTCCCCATGCGTTGCCATTCCTGAGGACTCGGGTGTTATTCCTCTGTACCCTGTAAATTCACGCCATATCGCACCCTCCAAACCGAAACACAGTTATGCAAACACAACTGTTTCACGGTAAAAACACGAATGGGACAGAGGTACCCGAGCAAACGACTTTTGTACAAAGTCTCCCTCTGGTAATAAATTCTATTATATATACAATAGAATTATTTACAGATACACTAGAATGTACCTACGCTAATAAAAACATATGTACCAAATAGATTTGTTTGCCAGTTGTCCTAAGAGACCGAATACGATTTATTAGTTAATAGATCAATAGATGATGCCAGTATCATCAGCAATACAATCGATTTCGTCATTCCCCTCGCGGTGACAAGGTCGAGTAGACATTTCACTGCAAATAATGTTATTTTGTTGCGTTCGTGTAGCGGACTCGGCTGTATGAGACATTACATAGTCATTTCACTTGATAATTGCTTCCTAAACTCATTTGTATAGATAAGGATTCAATTTAGCGCGTTTGTAGTTAAGTTTTATGTTAGTTTTAGTTTCAGATGGTACATAATTATTTTGACATGACTAGCATTATGGAATTGAATCAACAATATAAAATAATAATAATAAATAAAGCCCATATAATCACAAACAATTTTATGGTCGAGGAATGGGCAGCAGCGTCCCTGTTAAAACATCACCAAAATTTAACTGCGGTTGCTCATCCGCATGCCAAGCGTGGCATCTACTGGCAAACCCAAAATATAATAGGCCAAACTTATGCTCCTTGGAGGTTATGGAGGTGGTCTGTGTTCAACAGTGGACAGTTAGTGCCTGATATGATGATGTCCATAAACCACACCAATTTCCTGGTCCTTAACGTGAACGAATATCGTGACGAGGAGATATTTAAATATATATTATACTGAAACTGTGCCTTAAAGGCATTTAGATATGTCTAACAACTTCTGACAATGTAAAAACTATTAGCAAGCTAAATGTAACAGTCGGCAAAGTTGCATGTGCAGCTTTATCGACTCTTACTTACACTTCCATGTCTTCGCAATTTAAATAGTTAAGGATATAATCTTTAAAATGATGCTGTTTCTGTCCCGTACACTTTATCTATATATGTAAATAAAATTGGAATGTTTATTTGTAATATTGAAATAAAAGGCCGGCAGCACACCTGCAATGCCGTAGGTGTTGTTGGTGACCATGGGCGGCGGTAGTCACTTACCGTCAGGTGAGCCGCATGCTCGTTTGCCCCCTGTGTTGTAAAACAAACCGGTTTTTTACTACATGTATATGACTATACATACATATACGGTACATATACCAAAATCACATTTTTTACAATTTTTGTCTGTCTGTCTGTTTGTTCCGGCTAATCTCTGAAATGGCTGTACCGATTTTGACGGGACTTTTATTGGCAGGTAACTAATGTAATAAGGAGTAACTTAAGCTACGTTTATTTTAGAAAAATTCTTTTGTTTTAGAAAAATAATGTTGCAATGTCCAAGTACTGTCCAGTACCGCGCGCAATTAGGCAGAACGAAGTTTGCCGGATCAGTTAGTATAACATAAAACGATGTCCGCAGGCTAGTGTCGGCGGTGCAGGCGGCGCTGTCGTGCCTCACGGGCGCCGTGGTGTGCCTGTGGTCGTGCACGCGCGACTTCATGCGCTCCTCGCACTACATGTCCGAGGCGTACGCGTGGTTCGGCGCCGCCTACTTCTTCTACGACATATGGTCCATGTACATGGTCAGTTTGTTGCCGGACTCTTTTTTACTGTAACAAAAACAGAGTTATCTGCCCAAATTGAAACCGTTTATAAATGTTATTCGCTAGTACCTCTTTCGTTGTCAGTCACAAATTGGTCCTTCGAACCGGATGTTTGTCGTACAGATGGATAACTCCAGTTTAAGGGTTTACTATGGTCCCGAATATACATGCAAGTCAATCTGAGTTTCTTAATATTCTTTTTGCCACGAATGGTTGTATCTACCTATTTGTAAAGCAAACTTCCGGCTCTAAGGACCAATTTATAGTAGCTAAGTCCTAGTAGCTACTGATGGAGTAGCATTGTTTAGTCGATGTTGATTGTTAATCGTTTAAACCGATAATGTAAACTATGCGAAGCTAAATTGAAGCACAACCTGACTATATCTTTATATATATATATATATATATATATATATATATATATATATATATATATATATATATATATATATATATATATATATATATATATATATATATATATACTGCCTAATTAAAATAAAACGATATGAAATGTTATCAAAGTAATGCAAATATCTCTTCGAGTTCTAAAAATAAATGAAGTAAGTTATGTACTTATGTAAAAATAATCTTCTGGCTTCAGTTTTTTTTTGCCTAACTCATAAAAACCTGCCATTAATAGAAACTCATAAATAAATAAACCTACGCCGTTTCCAGGTGCACGTCCAAATGCACACAGGCGTAGACTACTTCAAGAGTAAACTCCAGCGGAAGCTGTCCAAGAACGGGGACGCGCAGCTGTCGTCCGGGGACGGTGCCGTCGCCAAGCGACAGACGAGGCCTTCCTTCCTGGCGTACTGCCGCCACGAGCCCGTCATACTGATGCACCACCTCTTCATCGGGGGCTTCGGGTTCCTAGTCATCGTTGTAAGTAGTTATTTAAAAGTTTTGCAGTTTATGACGAGATTTTTCTTTGTTATTGTACATAATCTATAAAATATATGATGTCACATGCCAGTACCTCCGCGGTGACCTTGGCGACTGCACCTTCGGCTTCGTATACCTGATGGAGCTCTCCACGCCGTTCGTGTCGCTCCGCGGAATCCTGTCGCGGCTGCGGCTGAAGGCGTCCCGGGCGTACCTGGTGAATGGTTTGCTGATGCTGGCCACGTTCTTCCTGTGCCGCGTTATCAGCCTGCCCTACGTCTGTCTCATGTACAGCAGGGTGCTGGGCCTATCGTACTTTGAGGTGAGATAACGTTCATTATTTTTGTATTCGTTCCTTTCAGCCGTTAACTGTCCACTGCTGGACATAAGCCTTCTCTAGAGGAGTTTTGCCAGTAGTTGCCAAGCTTGGCAGGCGGGTTGGCAACCGCAGTTAAGCTTTTGGTGATGTTTTAAGAAGGTCGCTGCTGCCCATCTTTTGACCTTAAGTTCCCGTAATCCTCAGGAATAAAACATGTGAGGGATATTATGGGCATTGCAATGTATTTTGCGATGTCCATAGTGCTGTACACGTCAATAGGCGATGGTGCCACTGTCCATCCGATGAGCCGTCAGCTTGTTTGCCATTCTGAGTACTCATCATAAAATTGTCTCGCCAGGCAATCAAGTCACTACCGACCGGGTGCAAGGTGTCGATCTGCATCCTGCTGCTGCCGCAGCTGTACTGGTTCTACCTGATGTCGGCGGGCGCGCTCAAGATGCTGGTTGGTGCTGGCGGCGGTGCGGCGGCGGCGGCGGCGGACGGCGCCGGCGACGAGCGGCGCAGCTGATGGCGGCGCCGCGCCCGCAACAGACGCCGGGCCGCGCGGCACTAGTCTGCAGGTACACTGCACCTCCACTCGTGTTTAGCAATAATACTTGAGTTGATGAACAATGTACCTACAAAAGTCGTTACTAGCGTCCTGCACACATAAATAACACCTCATCCATACATTATTCTGTGACGCCCATGGTACCTCTCATACGTGGTGTTCTTGAGGACCATGGTTTTATGTGTTCGTACCTCATAATTAGACTGCCATATCATCCGTCTCTTTATTTCTGTCTTTTACATGCTTAAAGTTATAGTAAAATATAGAGCTGTTTACTCACTGAATAATACAAATTATACATATATAAATGGCGTGAATTTACACGGTACAGAGGAATAACACCTGAGTCCTCAGGAATGACAACGCATGGGGGGTATCATGGGCGAAACAGTATACTCTGTTATGTCCATGGTACTGCTCATGTCTATAGGCGACGGTTACCACTTTCCATCAGGTGGGCCGTCAGCTTGTTTGCCATTCTAAGTCGTTTAAAAAAAAAATTATACCCACATACCTTTAACTGTCCACTGCTGAATATAAGCCTTCTCCTTGTGTGGTTTTGCCAGTAGTTGCCATGCTAGGCAGGCCTTACAGATGTTTAATGGGGGACGCTGCTTCTCATTCTTCAACCTCCCTTAGTCGCCTCTTACGACACCCACGGGAAAGGAAGGGGTGGCCCATTCTATGCCGGGACTATATATTATATTGCAAGGGGAAAATTGAAGATGGGAGCTCATTCCACAACCTATAGGTACGAGGTAGAAATGAACTTTGCATCAGGTGGGCCGTCAGCTTGTTTGCCATTCTAAGTTGCATAAATAATTAAATAAATTGTTTTTCTATGACAGGTACCGACTGACCAGGCGAGGTATGCAGTTACCTATCGTAGTATTTCCACTAGGATTTATTGTGGATAGTACACTATTCTAATTGGCTAATATAATTGTAACCAGCAGAATAAATAATGGTAGAATTGACACATCATCATCGTCATTCCAGCCATTATCCGTCCACTGCTGGACATAGGCCTCTCCCACAGACCCCTATAAGGAACGGTCTGAACCACCAGCATCCATTGACTCCCTGCAATTTGAAGTCGTCACTCCATCTAGTGGGATGGGGGGGGGGTCGTCCTAATTGAATAATCGAATTGACAGTTGCGTGGATTTAATTTTTTTTTAATGGATGATTATGGTATGGTAACCCTGCCTGCGCTAACGGTATACACCAGCGGGGCATCAGTGAAGGGTGATAGATGAGAATGAAAAGGCAGATCAGTTAGCCCATCGTGATGAATTGATCACGATGGTTTCCAGGGGGAACCGCGTGGAGACCTGACAGGGCTTGCAATGGGGCCAGTAGTCCCCATTACTAACAATCCCCGTCCCCCGTGGATTTAATTATCAATATGCTAGCGTGTTGATGCCGAGTCTTTTTATATACAAAATTACCCATGGCATTCCAACAATAGATGTCGCAATGGGAGCGTACATCTCGCTCACTGGTACGCGTGACGCGGCGTATCGTAAAATTATCAACTAACTTAAAAAAAAGATTCTCGATTCGGTTGTATTTTTTTTATGTTTGTCACCTCATAACTCCGTCAGTTGTAAACCGATTTGATTTTTTTTTCTCAAAGGATATACTTACCGATTGGTAACGAAATTTTATCAAAATCGGTTCAGTAATCTAGTTTTTAAATCAAAATAACTGGCTTTGTACACATTTGAAGTCGTTTCCTTTTTTGGGACAGAATCTTTATTTGTTAAATGTGAATAAACTGGCAACCCTCCCAAACCTATGCGCAGTCGAAAGGCAAATGTACCCTACATTTTGGGCGAAAATGACAGTAAAGAATGTATATGAGTGTCACTTCTAACCAGTATATTTATTCTAATGGAATAATCACACAGATCAATAACAACTAGATAGAGCGTTTCCCAGCAAACGCTTCGATAAAAACTTTTTTTTTTTAAATAGCCCGCTTTTATAATGGTATTAATATATAGTACAGTGAACGCTCTATATAAGCGACCTCTCTATAAGCAACATTCTTTGTATTTTATTTATTCTACTCAGCTTAGTTACTGGACGGTAGGGAAAAAAATAAAATTATAATGTAAAAATTTGACGTTCATAAGCGGCTAAAATGTCCTACATGAATAAATGATTTTTGAATTTTGAATTTTTTGAATTTAGTAAAAGAAATTAGTAAAAATATTTTCCTGACTGTAAAGTAGTTTTATACTCTTTTTTTCCCCTATAAGCAACTTTTTCCAATAAGATTTTGTTTAAAATTGGTTGAAATGAGTTACTTACATAGAGCTTTCACTGTATAATAATAATAATAACTTTATTTAAACAAAAATGCGGGTACAAAATTTACTTATCAGTGTTTACTACAGGCACGCAGGCCTGTTTCCTAGTAATCAGTAACTATTAATTTTAAAATTTGCCACGTTCTTTATTATATTTATTTATATCTTTACTATATCATCAATAATATACTATTAAGCTTCCATACACGCTAAATGATCGAATATTTGAACACACAGTATGTAGAAACGACGCATCAGTCATTAGTGGATTGGGCGATTTTTTGATACACGCTCCATCTAGATGCATTTGATCTCTTCTGAATATTCGAGTCACAGAGGGGGTGCAGTCAGCTCGACAGGGGCGGGGAGTTACCATACTATAAGGAGTAGTACTAGACGGACGAAAAAGTTAAGCCAGTGGGTTCGATTCTGATGAAACATATTCTAAACCTATCTCTTAACCCAATATTTTAATTTGATAGTTTGGAGAGATTAATTTTTTTGTGGACTGTCCTAAACTAATTTTGTAATCATTTTAATTTAAATCTATTATAAAATTAATTAATGATAAAAGAATGAATGAGTATATTTGCATTATACAATATAGGTAATAAGCAAGGCAATTAATAAATGTAACGATACAGTTGTATAAGTACAGTAAGGCGGTCTTATTGCTGAGAGCGATCTTTTCAAGATGACCTTAAGGTAGTGGATGGTCCTTAGTATTAAAGATTTCGATGTGATATCAAATTGAAATGTTAATGTTAACTTTAGGTTTAGAGAGATGGCGCCTCTGAATCGAGCCCGGTGCATGTATTGAATATTATAACTCCATTATGTGTTAATAACTAAATTTGTTAAAAAAAAACCATCTGTTTTGCATTTATAATATTCTAAGTAATATTTCAATGTAATAACTACCGGTTTAACTTATGTGTAATTAGATCGTAAAAGCTCGACTAGTTTCGGGATCACTTCGTGATCCTTAATCATGAGCGGCTGGGACTGCGCACCTCGTTCCGCTGATACTGTGAAATATAATGTGTGCTTACGAAAATTTTAACAATACATTTCTGAGCATTGTCTCATGTATCATTGTCTAAATCATGCAATTTAGAGGTTTCGCAACAGATGTCGTGATGGTAATATGCGTCAGAATAGAGTTAAACGGCCTCATCAAATACTTCTTCCATATCTACTTCCCTTCCCAGGGTTGCCAGATGCAAATTTTGATTTTTACGTAAACGCCTAATATTTTTTCTCCAAATAGATATGATATTCAGGATTTTACTCTAACATAAAATTTTTAACCTAAAATTTGGAGAAAAATACCGAATCTGGCAACACTGTTTCTTCCAGTATATATAGTATTGCATTTACTTTATATAAAACTTACTGTTATGTTGTTAGAATCAAGACGCAGCTGAAATTATGCACAAAGTCAACTTGCACATTTATACAGGTCATATTATTTATTAGTAATTAAATATTAGGGTAATATCTGGAAATATCTATATAGTTTAGTTACAATATCTGTACATATATCGGCCCAATAACAGATATATTAGGTATCGGTTATCGAATATATAATGTCGATATAAGAACTCGCTCGTAATGAATATAGATTAGTATGGATGATATCGCAATGAGTGGTTATTAATTTTTAGAAGAACTCGATATATAGATATCAGATATTACCTGTATCTATGTATTTGTAGTATTATTCTGGCCAGTTGCATTTACATGATCGACTCAAATGTTAATATTATGGTTACTCAATTGTAAACTGATTTTTATGTATTTTTAAATTAATTATTTTGAATGACTAAAGTGCATTTTCCAAAATCCAAATGTATGGAGTTTTTTTGTTTGTTATTCTATACAAATTAGAATGTCGAACAAGCTGACGGCCAGCCTGATGGAGAGTAACAGTCACCTAAAGACATGTGCAGCACCGTGAACTTCACAGAATGTACATGGCACACACATGTTGGCATGTGATTACACAATTTTGTTAATTTGCCTCTTTTTCTGCAAAATCTCCATCTATATGCCAAATGTTGTCATTGTATCGTTATTTTTTTATTAGAATCTCATTAAAAACGTTGTTATTTATTTGTAAACATTACTAACGGATGCACATTGGTCCTGTTAAAGGGAAATGTACCCTAATTTATTATACATTAGTTTTAATATCCCATTTTCAATTAGTATTGTCATTTTAGATTTATTTTTTTAAGTAGTTAGTCATTTGTTGCTACTTGTATAAAGTTATTATTGATGTACAGATTGTCCATGTTAACATGGCACGTGCCTCCAACATTTTACTTCAATGTGTGTGTACCATATACAGACGTGATGCTCTGTTTGTGTTCGTGAGGAGACGCCTTCAGTCGCGACCTTGGACCAGAGGAGGAGTATTATACTCCTTGGTCGAAGCCTTGTAAATGTTTTTACACACACATGTTTAATTCTTTGTATGTCGGAGTTACGTGTCGTGTTATCGAAGGCAATGTTCATTAGGAAATCTCACTTTGATATATTGATGTAACTCAAAATTGGTAAAAATTATTTATATTCTTATTGTTTCATTATTATTTATATAAAAGTAGGTTTCTCAATCTAGTAAAAAAAAAAAAGAAAAAAAAATTGGACAGTATGTTGTCTGAGATTTTTTTTCATAACTGGATTGTAAAATCACTCTGTTTTTTTTTTAAACGGTTAGTTCAATTTAGTTAAATAAAATGATTTTTGCCAATTTTAAATTATTACGCTTTTTCATCAACGTAGAATAAATAGTACATGCAAACTACCTTTACGCCAAGCTATCTCTTCCAGATGTTTTACTGTATTAACAAAGTATTAAAATAATGGTTTAAAACCTACATTTTTTTTTTTGTAACTAAGTATTCTAATATTGTTAACTTCCACTCGCTCGCATTTGCTCGTTTTGAACGCACTTGTTTTGTATTTATTGTAAGTAATACTATTATAGCTGTTTTATGTGATCATTCATAGTTTAAGGCCCCCATACACGTTCACTTTTGTTTCCATAATTAAAAACTTTATTGCCAGAACTAATTTGTGTATTCTAATAACTTATTCAAAATGAGTTTTAAAAAAAAATAATTAGTTGTAGAATATGACAATGTGTCCAATTCGTATGCTCTTTGCGGTTTTGGTACTTTTGTATGGACAGATGGTGTTCGTTCTTGTAATGGCCACTGACCTATTTATAGCTATTATATATTACTAGTTTAAGTAAACATTTGTGATTTTTATTATTTGTCGTGAGTGATAACGGAGATGAGATAGGCTGAGTTTTACATTCTATACAAATCTGTCTACATTCATAGAATTTTTTAACTCAACTCAGCTTTTTTTTCTATACGACTAGAACGGCAAACAAGCTGACGGTCCACCTGATGGAAAGTGGTAACCGTCGCCTATAGACATGAGCAGTACCGTGGACATAACAGAGTATACTGTTTCACCCATGATACTTACTTCCCATGAGTTGCCATTCCTGAGGACCCAGGTGATATTCCTATGTACCCAGTAAATTCACGCCATATCCCACCCTTCAAACTGAAACACAGCCATGCAAACACAACTGTTTCACACAGCTTTGATATTGGTATCGATACTGCGCCATCATTCTCTTGTCTAAAATTAAGAATTTAATAATTTCGTCAAAGTACTATTTTATCAATGGTGAATACATCGCTCAACCTTCGATTTGCCGTTACATAGTAATCATGGTGGAAACCCTGGAGGATCTGATGATGACCATTTTATTTTTATTTACATACTTTATTTTAAAGCGGCCATTTGACCGCTCATGGTAGGATTAGGCATATATAAAATGTCGGTAGGTTTAGTGTTTTAAATGCCAAAGAAATCTTTGTCGTGTCGATGTCATTGACTTTTGTCTCTAAAACAAAATGTATCTCCTCCAAAAAATATCATATTTTAATAATTTTTCTATAGAGAACTAAACAGCAACTGATGTCACGAGCGCTATGGCACTCGTCGGCACTCGAACTATTAAAATATCAAATTAAATGGCGTGTTATGGCGTGAATTTATTGGGTACAGAGGAATAACACCTGAGTCCTCAGGAATGGCAACGCATGGGGGGTATCATGGGCGAAACAGTATAATCTGTTATGTGCATGGTACTGCTCATGTCTATAGGCGACGGTTACCACTTTCCATCAGGTGGGTCGTCAGCTTGTTTGCCATTGTAAGTTGTATAAAAAAAAAATTCTATTTTAGAGCTAGAATTAAAGAATTGTAACGCAAAATCGACTTTATTATCTCCATAATAAGATTGTTTTAAACTGATCTTCCAGACTATACGATAACTTCCATGAGCCATTCAAAAGTAAAAAACGACGCCATGTTGTCCATATTTATTTTCAAATATTAATAATTGTCACAGATACTAATAAAAGTAAATATTAGTTATAACCGATAGATAACAAACAGGGTGTCATATGGCAGACAGCGTTGTACATTACATTTATAATACTACTATAAAACCGCATGTACAAGGTGAAACTAGTTTCACCATTTTGTTAAAGTTTTTTTTTTATACAACTTAGAATGACAAACAAGCTGACGGCCCACCTGATGGAAAGTGGTAACCGTCGCCTACAGACATGAGCAGTACCATGGACATAACAGAGTATACTGTTTTACTAATTAGGTGACAAGCTGAGTGAAGCAGTTGTGTTTGCATGGCTGTGTTTCGGTTTAAAGGGTGGGATATGGCGTGAATTTACAGGGTACAGAGGAATAACACCTGAGTCCTCAGGAATGGCAATGCATGGGGGGTGTTATTGGCGAAACAGTATACTCTGTTATGTCCACGGTACTGCTCATGTCTATAGGCGACGGTTACCACTTTCCATCAGGTGGGCCGTCAGCTTGTTTGCCATTCTAAGTTGTATAAAAAAAAATACTGGTCCAATTATAAATAGTTTCAGTAAACTGTTGCTCACACCACATTATATCGCGTAAAATTCGCGGAAAACTTTAAATAACACAATTTCCATACGTTTTGATTAATTGTAACTTAATTAAATTAATTACATCGTGAAACTAGTTTCACAGCATAAATACGGCTTTATATACCTTATTCCTTAAAACCTAAGAACGTTGTATGTTCAAAATCTACACATGTCTAGTTTTATGTACTAAATTCGAGGTGACACTTAGCGGCCGCACGGCGGATCAATGTACTTAGGCAACAATAAAAGCAGTTTCAATATTTAAAAGCAACTTGCGACATCTATCGATAGTTAAATGTAACTCTCATGTGAAAAAAAGTATATTATGAAATGTCTATAAATGTTTAAAGGCCTATTTATCATTATATCGGCCGTTAACTAACAATGCCGAATATAGATTTCCCGCATAAGGGAGGGGGGTTGTAGTTCCCACACTTGGGAAGATGGTTGGCAACAACAATTAGGCTTTGTTTATGTTTTAAAAAGGACGTTTCTGCCCATCGCTAGAAAATTAATTTACCCTAGTCGCATCTTATTTTTCCATGCGAAAGGAAGAAACGGCCTATCTTGAATGCTAAACTGCTGATCGACTTCCATACAGATCTTTTCGACCTTTGAGACTATTTACTAGGAACGGCAGACATGGCTTTGTTAAAGCTCCGCTTGCATCCTGTGGTGGGCATCTGACAGTTCTGAGGCGATGACTTTAAAGTAGTAGTGGGTAATATATAGCAATATTTATATATTTTATTTATAATATCTATATACTGGTCCAATAACGAATATGTTAAGTCTGACATCTAAAAAATAATATCGGATAAAAGACTTTAGATATCCGACCGATATGGGCGATATCGAATTGGGCGATCTGTTTTCCCCCGTCAGTATATAGATATTGAATCGGTATCCATAGTATCCATGCTTACTTTAAAAACGCCTTTTTTCATACAACTTAGAATGGCAAACAAGCTGACGGCCCACCTAATAGTAAGCGGTTACCGTCGCCTATAGACATGAGCAGTACCATGGACGTAACAGAGTATACTGTTTCACACATGATACCCCCCCCCCCCCATGTGTTGCTATTCTTGAGGACTCAGGTGTTATTTCTCATTTCTTTATGCATATTTTAAGGGAGCGACGTGTGGCCGCTAAGAGTTAAAATGTGTGTGCTGTTGAGGCCTAATGTAACATAGTTATTGTAATATTGAAGATTTGTTACCGTTATTTATCAATAAGTGACGTTGTGCACGTACAAAGTACGGTTACCATTGCTAGACTAAATTTGCGTGTAAAACTAGGGACGCTTGCTTAAACACTGAGTGGTTTTTTTTTAAAGAAATAACTGGTTGGTACAAATAAGATTTTGTGGTTTGATGTTAAGTCCGCCGTTTACACTTTCAAGATGTATTAATGTTAATTAAATAAATAATTATAGATAGATACTCTTTATTATTTCCTCCAAAAGATTACAATAGTAAACTTATTATAAATATAAATAATTACAAGAAATAATCACAGTGAGAAAACAATGGGCGACCTTATCGCTAAGAGCGATCTCTTCCAAGCAACCTTTGGATGGAGAGGAGTAAATATCGAGGAGGATACATCGTTGATTGAATTTATTTCGTGACAATTATTCATACTATATTTTTATTGTTAACCTATTTTTTTTTTCAACTTTTGTGTTCAAATTTACTTGTGACAACTGTATTGCCAATGTGTAAAAAAATATTTATCATCTGTACTGTGTAATAAAAGAGTTGTGGGTTTTTTCTTATTTTTTTTTTTTTTAGATAATTTATAGCTAAATGTTATATTGTTAGAGTTGATATTTTGGTTATTGGTAGACGCTGGTGTTGCCAGCAGCAAGCGTCCCTTAAAGTCAGTATGGAGGGTGTGATGTGTGTGGAGCGGCCCACCGGCCGTGCTGCAGTTCAGGGCTGCATGTTGTTGCACTTGTATTTTATAAATGTATAGAATATTGCCATGCGTTTTATTCATTTACCCTAAAATTATAAATATTTAAAATTAATTGACGACTTCACTGATTTCACCTTCGGATGGTTGAGTTCTTTTTTTTAATGGATGATAATGTAATGGTAACCCCGCCTGCGATAACGGTAGACACTGGTGTGCCACCAATGAGGGATGATAGGTGAGAATGAAAAGCTAGGTTCCTTAACACATTGTGACGACGTCAACGATAAATTAGTCACAATGATTTCCATATGGAACCGCTTGAAGGTCCCATTACTGACAATCTCTTCACTCTCCATGGTTGCAGGTTTTTTTAATGGATGATACTGGAATGGTACCCCCGCCTGCGTTATCGGTATACGTTGACGGGGCACCAGTGAAGGATGATAAGTGAAGTGAAAGAGCAGTTCAGTTAATCCATCGTGATAAATACATCTAGTATTTATGGTAGCAAGTTTGAACCCTGTACAAAAAAAAATTGCTAATTCTATTTGAATATTTATTTTTTGGTGATGATAATGGCGGGGTGAAGTCAGAAACGGTCATACTTTTAAACTCGCATTTTATCAATTAATTTGTTAGTTATTTTGTTTTATAAATTTTTGACAAAAAAAGCTACCCGATGGAAATAAAACTGTGTAGGAAACTACGTTAGTCTTGAGCAATGGCAACGAAACGGGCGTGGAGCACATTGCAGTACCGTTGCTAGGGGTATACTCCCATAGTTCTGTAGATAGATAGATACTCTTTGTTTCCTCCATATGATTACAATAGTAAACTTATTATAGATACAAACAATTACAAAAAATAATCACCGTGAGAAAACAATGGACGAACTTATCGCTAAAAGTGATCTCTTGCAGGCAACCTTTGGATGGAGAGGAGTAATTATAAATAATTCTATAGTGCTTCTTCAGATGTGTTTGTAAAGGCTGGTACTCATTAATGGATTCATATCGTAAGACAGAAGAGAACTGCATCCAAAAGGTATTTACAGAGAAGCCGTAATGTCCATTCCTTAGTCACTCGAACACTACGCACAGTTAAGGGCCCAGTGCAACTAATGATGGACATAGGTATACCTACTATTTTTAATATAGTTTTTTTAATTCTTGTTATTAACACTATAGTATTTGGTATTAACCGGGAACCGCGTAGAGGTCCACCTGATAGGTTATATTGCTAGGGAGGAGAAAGGGATTTTTAGTAATACGGACAACCAGTGGCGTAACTATACCATTTGGGGCCTGTGGCAAATTCTTTTGATGGGGCCCTATCAATAAAAAAAAGATACTTTTCACGTAAAATAAAATACTCAGGTACAATGCAAAAAAAATTGAGCCGGGGCCCTGTTGGTTTGGGGGCCCGTGGCATTTTGCCAGCGCTGCCACCCTATTGTTACGCCACTGCGGACTACCAGTCCCATTCCAGGTGTATTCACGATGGGCTAACTAACCTGCATTTTCATTCTCATCTATCCCTTAAATGGTGCTTCGCCTGCGTATATTAATAGTACAGACGAGGTAACCATTTCATTATCATCCTTTAAAAAAAAATAATATAAAACTTCGCTATAGAGTTAGATTTTTGTGTTTAGAATTCCAGAAACTACAGTAGGTACCTACTACTGTAAGTATTGTAATTTGCTTTTTTAAATAATGATACCAACAGGGTCGGATTATTTATTTGGCTGTGTAGGCTACTGCTTAAGGGCCCAACATCGGCTAAGGGCCCAGCGCCCCGTAAAAATATTTCTTCTAGGAGATTTCTTTAAATGAAAATATTAAGCAAACGATCAATGCAAAACAAATTATTTGCTTTTGTATTCATCATCATCATATCAGCTTTTAACTGTCCACTGTTGAACATAAGCCTCCCCCTTGGGAGGTCTCGCCAGTAGTTGTCACGCTTGGCAGACGGATTAGTAACCGCAGTTAGACTTTGGAGATGTTTTAAGATAGACGCTGCGGCTCGTCCTTCGCCCTACCTTAGGCGACTTCTACAACACCCACGGGAAAGGAAAGGGTGTCCCATTCTATGCCGGGACCACACGGCGATGTTTTTATAATACATTGTCATATTTCAGTACATTTCTTAAAGGATGTCACGTTATTATATTTTGAATAATATTATAGCAGCTTTTAGTAAGCGATCCGTGCATTGCCTAAGGGCCCCGATTTGATTAATCCGTGTTGGTATTTAGCTTGAGATATTAGCTTATATTTCCGTAGTGGAAGGAAATAGGATAAACACAATATAAAAGTACGATAAAATTTAATAGAAGAGCAAATACAGAAAAGCAACGATTGTTTCTAACAGTGTGTCAACTAAATTCAAAAACATATCTTTTTAAATTACAACCAGCCAGTAGTTTATAGCTGTATAAAAATAAACCTATTTCTAAAAATCCGGCCCTGGGTTCGGATAACGACTACATCTTTGATCAGCGAAGGATCAGTTTATCAACGCATTGCCTATCGACACTCGAGAATACTCGAGATTACAATCATGGAACGTTCTAAAGGTATACGTTAGAATAAAAAATATGCATATAGTAATAACCCATTGTATTACATTTTCTATAATTTTAGAGCATATACCTCTTTAAAAGTCCTGCAGCACACCTGCAATTCTTCAAGTGTTGCACATACTGATGGGCGATAGTCACTTATTATCAGGTAAGCTGCATACTCGTTTGTTAGTGTTTTATCTATATATCGTATATTTAATTAACTTTTTAAATACCCTCCCCTATTTGATAGAAGGGATTGTTAGTAATGGGACTAGCGGTCCCATTGCTAGCAATGTACCATATCATGTCCTCGGCGCGATAACCCTGGGGGGAAAGAGATCCCATTGCTAGCAATATACCCAACCAAGTCGACCTCCTCGCGGTTTCCCCCTGGAAACTATCATGGTTAATTCCTGATGAATTCATCATGATGACCTGTTTTCATTCTCATCTATCACCCTTCACTGGTGCCCCGCCAGCGTATCCCGTTAGCGCAGGCGGGGTTACCATACCATTTTCATAATTATTACCCATACCCATTAAAAAAAAAAACTTCGTTTACCATCATACATGCTGTGTGCTCATTTGCTACCATTGTATTTGGAAAAAGAACCAGCAAGAAACTTATGGCTATAATGAAAACGGTAAATTACCTGCCAAGCAGCCAGTGCTAGGAGGAGGCCCGTTTTCCAGTACATCTTACAGCTCACTGTTTGCCGATCCGCAGCCACTACCACGATGGTACATCGCGTTATCTCGAAGCAATAGTCATTTTGATAACTGTGACGATGTTAAACTAGCGGCTGAATTAACGGGTAAATCACTGTAATTATTTCGATAATCTATATCTGATATAACGATAATTAATGATCGATTGTAGGCAACTAATGTAATTAATAGCGCGTGATTATTTTTCATGTTAATTGTGACGTCACAGCGACGTCATTTTTGTGATAAGTTAATTTTAGAATAATTTGTTACCTACTCGACTGTTCCAGAGTGACGTTCTTTTAATGCACTAATTATGTTCTTGTTTACACATAAGAGATAGTTTTTTAATGCGTGAAAATGGTGTGGTAATCATGCCTGTGCCACTATTAACAATACGTGGGTGGGGCACGAGTGAATGGTGATAAGTGAAGATGAAAACAGGGCAGTTAGCCTATCATGACCGATTAATTTGAGTTAACTGCCAGGGGGAACTACGTCGAACTGGTAGGGTATATTGCTAGTAATGGGGCTATTTGACCCCAATACTAACACAGTCATGCAAATACAGCTGCTTTACGGTAGAAACACGAATGGGCAGAGGTACCCATGCAAACGACTTTTGTAGTCTCCCTCATGCTCTGGTGTTATATAATTTTATGTCTTTTCAATAGATTTCAAAAAAAGGAGATTCTAAATTCGGTTGCATTTTTTTGTTTGTTAGTCCCACCTGATGGAAAGTGACGACGTCAACGATAAATTAGTCACAATGATTTCCATATGGAACCGCTTGAAGGTCCCATTACTGACAATCTCTTCACTCTCCATGGTTGCAGGTTTTTTAATGGATGATACTGGAATGGTACCCCCGCCTGCGTTATCGGTATACGTTGACGGGGCACCAGTGAAGGATGATAAGTGAAGTGAAAGAGCAGTTCAGTTAATCCATCGTGATAAATACATCTAGTATTTATGGTAGCAAGTTTGAACCCTGTACAAAAAAAAATTGCTAATTCTATTTGAATATTTATTTTTTGGTGATGATAATGGCGGGGTGAAGTGTCATACTTTTAAACTCGCATTTTATCAATTAATTTGTTAGTTATTTTGTTTTATAAATTTTTGACAAAAAAAGCTACCCGATGGAAATAAAACTGTGTAGGAAATCGTTAGTCTTGAGCAATGGCAACGAAACGGGCGTGGAGCCATTGCAGTACCGTTTATCCCATAGTTCTGTAGATAGATAGATACTCTTTGTTTCCTCCATATGATTACAATAGTAAACTTATTATAGATACAAACAATTACAAAAAATAATCACCGTGAGAAAACAATGGACGAACTTATCGCTAAAAGTGATCTCTTGCAGGCAACCTTTGGATGGAGAGGAGTAATTATAAATAATTCTATAGTGCTTCTTCAGATGTGTTTGTAAAGGCTGGTACTCATTAATGGATTCATATCGTAAGACAGAAGAGAACTGCATCCAAAAGGTATTTCGGAGTAATGTCCATTCCTTAGCTGAACACTATGCACAGTTAAGGGCCCAGTGCAACTAATGATGGACATAGGTATACCTACTATTTTTAATATAGTTTTTTTAATTCTTGTTATTAACACTATAGTATTTTATTAACCGGGAACCGCGTAGAGGTCCACCTGATAGGTTATATTGCTAGGGAGGAGAAAGGGATTTTTAGTAATACGGACAACCAGTGGCGTAACTATACCATTTGGGGCCTGTGGCAAATTCTTTTGATGGGGCCCTATCAATAAAAAAAAGATACTTTTCACGTAAAATAAAATACTCAGGTACAATGCAAAAAAAATTGAGCCGGGGCCCTGTTGGTTTGGGGGCCCGTGGCATTTTGCCAGCGCTGCCACCCTATTGTTACGCCACTGCGGACTACCAGTCCCATTCCAGGTGTATTCACGATAACTAACCTGCATTTTCATTCTCATCTATCCCTTAAATGGTGCTTCGCCTGCGTATATTAATAGTACAGACGAGGTAACCATTTCATTATCATCCTTTAAAAAAAAATAATATAAAACTTCGCTATAGTGTTAGATTTTTGTATTTAGAATTCCAGAAACTACAGTAGGTACCTACTACTGTAAGTATTGTAATTTGCTTTTTTAAATAATGATACCAACAGGGTCGGATTATTTATTTGGCTGTGTAGGCTACTGCTTAGGGCCCAACATCGGCTAATAAAAATATAAATGAAAATATTAAGCAAACGATCAATGCAAAACAAATTATTTGCTTTTGTATTCATCATCATCATATCAGCTTTTAACTGTCCACTGTTGAACATAAGCCTCCCCCTTGGGAGGTCTCGCCAGTAGTTGTCACGCTTGGCAGACGGATTAGTAACCGCAGTTAGACTTTGGAGATGTTTTAATGTGTGGCTCGTCCTTCGCCCTACCTTAGGCGACTTCTACAACACCCATGGGAAAGGAAAGGGTGTCCCATTCTATGCCGGGACCACACGGCGATGTTTTTATAATACATTGTCATATTTCAGTACATTTCTTAAAGGATGTCACGTTATTATATTTTGAATAATATTATAGCAGCTTTTAGTAAGCGATCCGTGCATTGCCTAAGGGCCCCGATTTGATTAATCCGTGTTGGTATTTAGCTTGAGATATTAGCTTATATTTCCGTAGTGGAAGGAAATAGGATAAACACAATATAAAAGTACGATAAAATTTAATAGAAAAGCAAATACAGAAAAGCAACGATTGTTTCTAACAGTGTGTCAACTAAATTTAAAAACATATCTTTTTAAATTACAACCGGCCAGTAGTTTATAGCTGTATGAAAATAAACCTATTTCTAACAATCCGGCCCTGGGTTCGGATAACGACTACATCTTTGATCAGCGAAGGATCAGTTTATCAACGCATTGCCTATCGACACTCGAGAATACTCGAGATTACAATCATGGAACGTTCTAAAGGTATACGTTAGAATAAAAAATATGTATGCATACAGTAATAACCCAATTGTATTACATTTGCTATAATTTTAGAGCATATACCTCTTTAAAAGTCCTGCAGCACACCTGCAATTCTTCAAGTGTTGCACATACTGATGGGCGATAGTCACTTATTATCAGGTAAGCTGCATACTCGTTTGTTAGTGTTTTATTTATATATCGTATATTTAATTAACTTTTTAAATACCCTCCCCTATTTGATAGAAGGGATTGTTAGTAATGAGACTAGCGGTCCCATTGCTAGCAATGTACCATATCATGTCCTCGGCGCGATAACCCTGGGGGGAAAGAGATCCCATTGCTAGCAATATACCCAACCAGTTTACCAGAGGGAGACTTTGTACAAAAGTCGAGATGTCCCATTCGTGTTTCAACCGTGAAGCAGTTGTGTTTGCATGGCTGTGTTTCATATGGCGTGAATTTACTGGGTACAGAGGAATAACACCTGAGTCCTCAGGAATGGCAACAAATAATGGGCGAAACAGTTACATTTGTTATGTCCATGGTTTTTCATGTCTATAGGCGAATGTTAAATCCATCAGGTCAGCTTGTTTGCCATTCTAAGTTCTATAAAAAAAAAAAAAAAAAAAAAAAAAAAAAAAAAAAAAAAAAAAAAAAAAATATACCCAACCAAGTCGACCTCCTCGCGGTTCCACCTGGAAACTATCATGGTTAATTCCTGATGAACTCATCATGATGGTCTAACTGGCCTGTTTTCATTCTCATCTATCACCTTTCACTGGTGCTCCGCCAGCGTATCCCGTTAGCGCAGGCGGGGTTATCGAACCATTTTCACCCATCAAAAAAAAACCCTGGAACTCATCACTGTTTACTATTTATGTATTCATCACAATGGGCCAAATGGCCCGTTTTCATTCTCACCTATTATTCGTCACTGGTGCCCCGCCAGCGTATACCGATAGCGCGGGCGGGGTTACCACTCCATTATCATCAATTAATAAAAAAAAAACAAGTATGTTCACATTACAATTAATAGAAATATTGTTTCCAGAGAGACCCATAATATCACTATGTATACAACTACTATGAAGCTCCTAAAACTATGATAATATTATGAATTTGAAAAATTGTAAAATTGCTTTACCGAAAATCGAACCAGGACCTCATTTATCGTAATGAAAAAGTATCAATCTGCCACCCCGTTGTTGTTAGTTTTTTTTTAGTACGTTTGTTCCCTTGTGGAACAGGCTAAGGTCGGAGACCATGCTGCCAATTTGTTGTTAGTTAACGAAGCCGAGTTTTTTTTTATACCACGAAGATGGCAATCAAGCATACAGCCCAAAGGATAGAAGGATAGCGTAAAGGACTAGTATAGTATTATTTTATCTGTGCCGAATATATAATATATATATATATATATATATATATATATATATATATATATATATATATATATATATATATATCACCAATAATCACTTTGATCAGACATTTATATTAATCTATTATTTTAATTGACAGGAAATACCTGATCTGTGATTTTTTTTTAATAAATAAGCTAGATTGTCCGCGTAGCTAATAAATATTCGACGAACGACGACAAACTTTAGAATATTGTTTTTAATTGTAGTTTTTTTCGTTTCTTTTTTTTTTAATGTCACTGTGGTGGCAAACAAGCATACGTCCCACTATTTTATACGAGTAAGATGCAAAACAATGTTTTTCAAATATTACCTAATGTTTAAATGAAATAATAAATTGCATTTAATTTTATACTCAAATGTTAAATGTATCAATAGCTCTAATTATTTTAATTCTTTTAAAAAATAATAAAAATATAATTTAAAAGAAGTCTTCACGCGTATAAACAATGCAATTAAAAAACCAAAATTGCGTCTGATATAGGCATGAATTTTAAATCTATGAATAAACTCATGGAAACAAGATGTCCTCAAGATTAGCGATTAATCAAAAATATATATATATATATATATATATATATATATATATATATATATATATATATATATATATATATATATATATATATATATATATATATATATATATATATATATATATATAATCTTTTTAATGAATGAATGAAGTAGTGAGTGGGCAGTAGCAGTGCTAAACATAAATTAAAATAAATAAAAGATTATGTTCCATAAAAAAATCATTTTAATTGTTACATAACCAGCCATTTTACATAACCACCAAATTTCTATAGGATTAATCTGTAGATATATCCTTTCATATATATAAAAAAGATCTAATCGGTTTGCAACAAACTGACTAACAAACAAAAAAATGCAACCGAATTTAGAATCTCCTTTTTTTGAAATCTATTGAAAAGACATAAAATTATATAAACACCAGAGCAGGAAACCGCCAGAGGGAGACTTTGTACAAAAGTCGTTTGCATGGGTACCTCTGCCCATTTGTGTTTCAACCGTAAAGCAGCTGTATTTGCATGACTGTGTTAGTATTGGGGTCAAATAGCCCCATTACTAGCAATATACCCTACCAGTTCGACCTCTACGTAGTTCCCCCTGGAAACTATCGCAGTTAACTCCAAATTAATCGGTCATGATAGGCTAACTGCCCTGTTTTCATCTTCACTTATCACCATTCACTCGTGCCCCACCCACGTATTGTTAACAGTGGCACAGGCACGATTACCACACCATTTTCACGCATTAAAAAACTATCTCTTATGTGTAAACAAGAACAAAATTAGTGCATTAAAAGAACGTCACTCTGGAACAGTCGAGTAGGTAACAAATTATTCTAAAATTAACTTATCACAAAAATGACGTCGCTGTGACGTCACAATTAACATGAAAAATAATCAGCCGCTATTAATTACATTAGTTGCCTACAATCGATCATTAATTATCGTTATATCAGATATAGATTATCGAAATAATTACAGTGATTTACCCGTTAATTCAGCCGCTACTGTTTAACATCGTCACAGTTATCAAAATGACTATTGCTTCGAGATAACGCGATGTACCATCGTGGTAGTGGCTGCGGATCGGCAAACAGTGAGCTGTAAGATGTACTGGAAAACGGGCCTCGTCATAGTACTGGCTGCTTGGCAGGTAATTTACCGTTTTCATTATAGCCGTAAGTTTCTTGCTGGTTCTTTTTCCAAATACAATGGTAGCAAATGAGCACACAGCATATATGATGGTAAACGAAGTTTTTTTTTTTAATGGGTATGGGTAATAATTATGAAAATGGTATGGTAACCCCGCCTGCGCTAACGGGATACGCTGGCGGAGCACCAGTGAAGGGTGATAGGTGAGAATGAAAACAGGTCAGTTAGTCCATCATGATGAATTCATCAGGAATTAACCATGATAGTTTCCAGGGGGAACCGCGAGGAGGTCGACCTGGTTGGGTATATTGCTAGCAATGGGATTCTTAGTCTCCATTCCTAACAATCCCTTTCCTCCTAGGTAAACGGAGTTACCGTAGCTTATGGGCGCTTGTAACAGCAGAGATGCTACGTGTGTTTTGTCTACCATTAAGGAACTTATCTCTCTCGCTCTTTTTGAAAAACCCCATGTAGTCTCTAGGGAAAACCTTTTTAAGAGAAAACAACAATCCAAAATTAGCAGTAAAATCATAAAAGATGACAATTTAAATGAGCTTTTTAATTTTTATATTTGAATAAAATTATTTTGTAATATTAATTATTCTACCAAAATTATTTCGTAGTTTTTTTTTTTATACAACTTAGAATGGCAAACAAGCTGACGGCCCACCTGATGCAAAGTGGTAACCGTCGCCTATAGACATGAGCAGTACCATGAACATAACAGAGTATACTGTTTCGCCCATGATACCCCCCATGCGTTGCCATTCCTGAGGACTCAGGTGTTATTCCTCTGTACCCTGTAAATTCACGCCATATCCCACCCTTCAAACCGAAACACAACCATGCAAACACAACTGCTTCACGGTTGAAACACGAATGGGACAGAGGTACCCAAGCAATCGACTTTTGTACAAAGTCTCTCTCTGGTATTTAATGTTATTTTCCAGAGAGGCTCGGGTTCTTTAAAAACGGTGCATATCTAGGTAGGTAGGTATAGGTAGACATGTCATTGTAAAGTTTTGCTTGCATTCTGAGGGGTTTTTTTTATGGATGATAATGAAATGGTAACCCGGTCCGTGCTATTTATCATCCCTTACTGGTGCCCCGCAAGTGTATATCGATATATACACTAACGGGGCACCAGTGAGGGATGATAGATGAGAATGAAGGCAGGTCAGTTGGCCCATCGTGACAAATTTAAAAATAATTATTCATGATGGTTTCCAAGGGGAACCGTGTGGAGGTCCATCTGATAAGGTATATTGCTAGTAATGGAGCTGGTAAATCCCCCATACTAACAATCCTTTACCCCCTAACTCGCTGGAGTGGGCACCAGACGATTGTGGGGCGGGCACAGCCCACCTAGACCCTTTAAATAAACCTATGATGGAAACCCCGGAGTTGTGTGGAGGGAGTGATTGTCCAACAGCCTCATTGCTAGCAATAAACCCTATCAGATCGACCTCTACGCGGTTTCCTATGGAAACCATCATGGTTAACTCTTGTCAAATTTATCAGGCTGGTCTGCATTCATCATCACCATTCCCCGTTCATTTTTCACTCATTTCCCACCGCTGTCAGTATATACATTGACAGCAAAAGCGGGGTGGGGTCTCATCCACAAAATTACATAATTGAGAGCTAGAATTGGTTTGGTACATAACAGTTGTTATTTTATTCACGAAATCATTTTTATACACTTGTCTTTTATTTTAAGTATTTATTTATCCGTATCCAATATAACAACGCGTTTATGGTGTTGATGGGATTGTCACCATTCTGTAGCGCGTCAGGGATGTTAGCAGAGCATCGAGTACATTGTTTTTATGCCACGATGCGGAGAAGGTGCGCATCCCTGGTGCGCAGAGTACGTGCCAGCGCCAACAGCATCCTGAGTATGACAGCAAGCAGGCTGCACTGTGTGTACGTTAATCACTGCTTGACAATTTCCAATGGAATTGTACAGCGGTGATTATTTGTATACTATTTTATATTTTATGTGTGTGTATGTGTGTATGAATGCAAATGTGTATGTGTGTGTGTGTCAATTTACTAATATTAATTTTAAGATCATTGTTACTAATAAATATAAATGGATCAAAAAGGCCGAAATATTATTTTTTTTTATTTCGTACAGGTGCAAGCTGAAACACTAATACCTGCCGACTACGTTGAAAATGTTTTCGCCAAATGTAAGTAGCTGCATCACACAAGAGTTCATTGTATGGAATGGAATACAGAACTTGAACCGTAGTCAAAGGATCGAATCCTAGTTCAACCTTGTTACGACCCCCATATGGTGTGAAGTCTACTTTTTATTGCTAATAATGGGGACCTTAATTCCCATTGTTAGCAATATACCCTGACAGCAACCTGTCAGGATCAACCTTTACGCAGTTCCCCCTAGAGACCATTGTGGTAAATTCCAAATTAATGCACGTTTTCACTTTTATAATATTAGTAACCATTAGGTACTAACTATTGTACCATTAGCCTGAATTATATGACGTATGGCCGTATTGTCCCGGCATAGAATAGACCACCCCTTCCTATCCCATGGATGTCGTAAGAGGCGACTAAGTGAGGGCGAGGGATGAGCAGCAGCATCCCTCTTAAAACATCTCTAAAGCCTGACTGCAATTGCCAATCCGCCTGCCAAGTGTGGCAATCACTGGCAAAACCCCCCAAGGAGGAGGCTTATGTTCAGCAGTGGACAGCTGAAGGCTGATATGATGATGATGATGTTAAGACGTATAGGTGACGTGACGTTTATCGAGTTTGCTACTAGGTACCTCCTATTCCAGCATCCCAACGGATAGTGTCCGGTTGGGAGGCGCTGCCGGGCCAGCTGCCTTATCACGTGGCGCTGCGCCAGGTGAACGCAGCCGGCGGCGTTAGCGCATGCGGCGGCTCGCTCGTGCACCGCTCGTGGATCATCTCGGCTGCACACTGCACTGCACTGTACGTACCATAGATTCGCTTCCTTCCGTAGGTTCGCTATTATTTCCTATCATAGGAGTTAGCAACGAACTTTATAAAAAAATGTATTTTCTTTAGCTGATTTTTTAATTTTCTGGGGATGAAGAGCGATGACACATACTATTCACACTGCGTTCCACCGATCCTGTGCACGGATCTTCCATTATTTCACATTACATTTCTCCCACAGTCAAGTGACGCTGGTAGTCCGCGCCGGCGTCGTGGCCCTGAGCACTCCGCAGTACATTTACGAGACGACGGAATGGTACAACCATCCCACGTTCAACGACCAGAACCCAATGCTGGTGCAGCCGAATGATATCGCCCTGATCAAACTGCAGAGACCTGTTACCTACTCCAGTAAGAACATATTTGTTAGCGCCACATTTTTTTTTATTTTTACAATAGCACGACGTGGAATCACGTTAACTTGAGCGAAAACAGTGGCAATATGTTCCATAAATGCCGACCGAACAACCGAAAAGCGAATTTACAATTCGTAAGGGTTTTTTTAATAAGTGAAAATGGAATTGTAACCCCGTTTGCGGTATTGGTCTACCCTGGCCAGACGTCAGTGAGAGATGTTCGGTGAGGATGAAAGCAGGGTCTGTTAACTCATTGTACCGAATTCCATAATCATGATGTTTTCCAGAAGGCACCGTGTGGAGTTCGACCTAATAGCCATGGACCTGTTAAACCCTATTGCTAATAATCCTTTCTCCCCACTTTCAACTGTTTAACGCACTATGCCAACTCCATTGCTGTTTCATGCTGTTTGAAGGATCTGAGGTTATATGATGAAGGGTATCACGAGAAAAAGTATTCCACAATGTAACGACAATTAAGAAATACTTTGAAATGACTCCCAAAAAAAGAAAGGATCTAAAATCAAAATTCAAATATTTACAATGCAGATCCATTTAAGCCACTTTTTGCGTAGCAATATGCAAGACTTGATATACTTATGATATTTAGATATTATCTAGGATAAATACAGTTTTCTGCTTCATCAGGATTGTTGCAACCCATCCGAGTGCAGAGCAACTCCGAAGCGTTTAGAGACTATGGTGACGAGATCGTGGTGGCGAGCGGACACGGCCGATTGTGGACTAATGGTATTTGTATTAAAAGCATTATATTTATTTTAGTATTGTGCGTCTCCGGATTTTACCAACTTAATTAGGATAACAGTGTGCTTTTGGGCAATGTACAATATATGTTGTCTACTTACGTGCTGAATTTAATTCAAAATTAAAAGTTTAACCGTAGCTGAGTAATGATTATGTCTATTAAGGATGTCTTTATAGCACTTACGCTTATATAAATTTGTAGATAGTTATGAAGTCTAAATTCAGATAAAATTTTATATTCAATATGTAAATATGAAAATGGATAGATCAATTGGACCCTCTCCCCATCATTTTACATATAAACCATTTTACAATTATTAGATCAGGGGTGGCTGACTTGACTAGACCCAAGATCAACTATTTACTGACTATCTACGAAATTTTTTTATACAACTTAGAATGGCAAACAAGCTGACGGCCCACCTGATGTAAAGTGGTAACCGTCGCCTATAGGCATGAGCAGTAGCATGGACATAACAGAGTTTCGCCCATGATACCCACCATGCGTTGCCATTCCTGAGAACTCAGGTGTTATTCCTCTGTACCCAGTAAATTCACGCCATATCCCACCCTTCAAACCGAAACACAGCCATGCAAACACAACTGTTTCACGGTTGAAACACGAATACATATTTCTTGAAATCACAAATAAAAAAACATAGTACAGTGCACAATTATGTAGTATTGCGGTATTTTATATTTTATTAAGAGGGAAAACTAAAAATTATTCTTAATAACTACTTATTTATGTTAGTGTAAACATTGCGTCTGAGCATCTTCCACTAGATTAGCAAAATATTAGATATATTTTTGTCTTGTCACGATCAACTGAACTAAAAATCGCGATCAACTGGTTGGCCACTCCTGCTATAGCAGGAGATCATAATGTAATTTTGCAAATATATATTTTTTTTGTACTATTAAGATGGCAAACAAGCTGACAGCCTGGCTAATGATTAGCAAAAACTGGATGCTTGCATTATCGGGAGCTTATTTGTTAATTTCAAAATTCTAGGCGCCTCTCCCGAAGTATTGAACTGGGTATACCTGCGCGCCGTCACCAACGCTCGTTGTCTGCAGCTGTTCGGTAGCACAGTCATCAATGACAACTCCATCTGTGCTGGACCGTACAACGTCACCTCACAGTCTACTTGTCAGGTGAGAGAGCTAGCACCATAGTGCTGAACATGATACCACTCCTGAGATCAATATCTTAGGTGCCTTAGATAACATCTATTGCGACTGTAAGAAATCATCTAAGGTCAGCCTTGTCTGAAAGTAAGAGTTAAAGATCTTAACGACTAGATGCCGTTAGTCATGTGAAATAATACGTAACTTCTCAATTTCAAGATTGCTTTAGCTATCTTATTTTACCAAATCCATTCAAAACATATCTACATAAACTAATTTTAGTTCAATAGAGAGAACAGTAAAGTTAGTACAAGTAGGTATCATAACCTTATCTATCTTTGGCGTGAAAATGTTATAAGCCAGAAATAGTTCAGTTTTTTTTTTTTAATTTTCACGCATGCACGCACGCACACACGCACACACACACGCACACACACACGTACTCACTTTTTCACATAGTTTTCCTTATTTTTTTTTTAAATAAAGTGTACTAAATAGGTAATCGCACTCATAGTCCCCAAGATACAGGTCTGACCTAATTTGGGGACTGATGGTAATGCAGATATTTTCTCGTTGAATATCAATTGTAAAAATTGTAAATTGTACCTTATGCAACTGTATCTTTTTTTTTTTAATGTGATCTTAAAGGAATAGTAACACCGATTGCGCTGTCGGTATACGATGGCAGGGCACCAGTAAGTGATGAAATGATGACAACAGGTCAATTAACCCATCGTGAATTTAAAAAGAATTAATTACGATAGATTTCAGCAGAAACTGCGTGGAGGTCAACCTAATAGGGTATATTGGTAGCAATGGGGCAGTTAGACTCCATTCCAATCCCTTTCCTCCCAATACGTAAGATTGTGGTACTTGCTAAAAAAAACAAACTAGTAAGACCTTTTTTTTTTTTTAATATTTTAAGGGCTTTTACCTTCTTCAGGTATATCAGTCCTATTGTACCCTGAACTGATTTCTCCAACAAAACTTTATCTACCTTCCCTAGACGCGGAAAGAGAAGAATTAATGGGCATCAATAATTTACAGAGATGTTCAAAAATTTCTGGTTTAAGTTCAGCTAACATAGTTTGAATAAGACCAACATTCAATTTATTTAAGTTAAAGTGGCGCATGAATTCTTCTCTTTCCTTCGTGTTAATACGACACTCTAATAGAATATGAAACTAGTAAGACCTTTACTGCAACATCCTTATATGGTGAAACTCCTGTGTTTACGATGGTCGAATAAGATTAAATAATTCATAGTAATTGCTGCTAGGTCACAACGCCTTTGACTTTATTTAATTAGTTATTTTAACACAGGGAGACAGTGGTGGTCCATTAGTCCATGTGTCCAGTGATGGAACGCCAGTTCTGGTTGGCATAGCATCCTTCGTGGCTGGCGGAACTCATGGCTGTCATTCCGGTATTCCCGCTGGTGAGTAACATACTTCCTGATAGCTCCGAACAGCCCTGGTCTGTTTGGAACTCCTTAAACTATTTCCAGACCCAAATAGCCATTGTCGTAATGGAGATACAGCAACGATGTACCCTGCAACTTAGGATATATGTATATATCTTGTCTTATGTTTATACCTCTTCATTTAATTGCAGGTTTCGTTCGTCCAGGCCCTTTCTTAGCATGGCTTGAAGAGGTTTCTGGAATAGACTTTGAGAACATTGAAGAAGATGGAGTTACTACACCAGAACCGGAAGTAACCAACCCTCCCACAACAACTCCTGAACCAGAAGTGACCAATCCTCCCACTACAACCCCGGAACCAGAAGTGACCAACCCTCCCACTACAACCCCGGAACCAGAAGTGACCAACCCTCCCACTACAACCCCTGAACCAGAAGTGACCAACACTCCCACTACAACCCCGGAACCAGAAGTGACCAACCCTCCCACTACAACCCCGGAACCAGAAGTGACCAACCCTCCCACTACAACCCCGGAACCAGAAGTGACCAACCCTCCCACTACAACCCCGGAACCAGAAGTGACCAACCCTCCCACTACAACCCCTGAACCAGAAGTGACCAACCCTCCCACTACAACCCCGGAACCAGAAGTGACTTATCCTCCCACCACCACCCCTGAACCAGAAGTGACCAACACTCCCATTACAACCCCTGAACCAGAAGAGACTAACCCTCCTACGACAACTCCCAACCCTCCCACCACAACCCCTGAACCTGAAGAATCCACCGAGGAACCGGAGACCGAAGAGGAAGATGAAAGCGAAGAAGATAGCTCGGAATCCGATGAGTGTGACCCTGAACTCTCTGAACTTCTTAAAAAATTGCAGGTTCAGGTCAAGGTCAATGTTAAGCTAAACAAATACGGAGTTAAACATAAGTATCATCATAATAAAACTAAAACTCATCATAAGTAATGTGATTCTTGTCATAATAAAGTCAATATCATAATCATTTATTTATACAGAAGTTTTATTCTATTTTACCTATATTTATTATGTTATTTTCTGTGTCAAGAAGCCCGGTTCGAGTGCTAAAGATTTATTAATATAAACTAGCTACGAAAATTAAAGTATTCAGAATGATTAAGGTGAGGAAGGGGTGGCGAAGAGCAACTATTGCTAACAATAATCCCTAACATCGACAACCATCCATCCTTGTCCTTGGAAAGTTTGTGGTGTTTTTGGTGAATTTTTGAAAATGGGCTAATTGACCTAACTTCAGGGGAGGGAGGTATTTCAATGCGAATTATCAGGACCATTGACCTTCACGTGGTCCCCCTGAAAACTGTCGCGCTGAATTTCATGTATGTTCATCACAATGGGCTAACTGACTTGCCTTTTCATTGTCTCCCTATCATCCCTCACTGATGCCTCGCTGAGTGTACCGTTAGCGCAGGTAGGGTTACCATTCCATTATCATCCATTAAAAGATCAAACTTTATGCTAGATGAGGCGTCTATCATCCTTGTGTAAATTGTTAATTTTTAACAAAAAATATTCTTCCAAAACAAAATTAATGGTTTCTTTATAAAAAAAATCAACTGTCAAATGTCAATCTCAAGACGTCAATTACTATCAACAATGACAACAATTTACGTCATTCATTCTCGAAAAGATACTTAGTACTTAGGTATGGACACTGTTTTTTAAGTTTTTATTTTTCCTTTATTTTGTAATAAATGTTTAGTTTTGAAATGAAATGGAGGGATCACACAATAAAGGTAATTTAATTACATCTAATACTTTAATTATTTAATTAGTTTAAGTACAAAAAAATATTATATTCATGTTTTTAGAGTTCTTGTTAGAGTTATTTGTGTGGGCGAAGCTAAAGCTTCCTTCGTTTGTGAATTATCTTTTGTTTGCCTCAGCCTCACCTTTTATACGACAAACTAGATGATTTCGCGGAATGATTGCGAAAGTTCTGTTTATGTGAAATGTCTATTAATCTGGTTTTTTTGATCATTTTATGGTATGAGTATTAAAATGTTTGTATGAAACAATTGTTATTGCACTTCCGCATTAGTTAGAAGTTATCCACAAGGCGATCAAACTAACTGGAGACTAGAGTTGAAGGATTTTACCTGTTACTTTAAAAATACCTATTCTATATGTTACTCAATATATTGTTATATCAGAACAGTTTTCCTTTCTTGTCAATACAATTCTACTGGTTCATTATTATTTATTATCACGGTTTAACATAATCTTTATATTAAATTATTAAAATAAATGCACTTTATTTTTACTATTGATTTTAATTATTTAAAAATTAAAATATTAGCTTTGATTCTTCCCTTAAAGTTGTTGCTAATTTTGTTTTTTTTTTTAATTTATCTTTTTATACTGCTCAACATGGTCAAAATTTTTTTTTCTTTACGAGTTAAAGAACTCATGGAAGTAAACATACAATGTGAAAAATTTATTAGATCACAATAGAAAAATCAAAACAAGCAGGTGCTATATAAAAAAATAAATAGGTATTATGACAAATTATGACTAGTATAGTGTACAAGAATTATATAAGATAGATACAACTGCTTTTCTGTCAGTCCTTTGCTCCATATCACATATGGGGATACCACTAATAAATGCATTCCCAAGAAGAGTTGATGTCAAGCAAGCAGTCAATTGTAAAACCAAAACCCGAAACCTTGTGTATTAAGAATAAAAACATGTTATACTGGCCACAACTAATTGGGATTAGGGCAGAAACATATAAAATTAATAATAATAATAATGAGGTGGCTCACTTCTGGGAAATATACAGAAAGCAATGCTCTTAGATTCTGCCCGCATTGTACGCCGGTTTCTCTCCCTGGGGCCCTGAACCCTGGCCGACTGTGCTTCTGCCGGGGTTAGTTGCCGTCTCCTCTCCTTAAGAGGGGAGATGTGAATTTTTGTAAAAAATTAAAAATGTTTTAGAGATGTCATAATTTATATACGCAATGTATTGCAGAGTCCCTCAACTGTGCCGGATGCCTGAATGACATTGGAGATGATGACTATGTGTCTGCTTTGGGACAAGACTGGCATAAAGACTGCTTCAGGTGATACCTTCATAGCATACTCGTAATAACTAATGTAACAGCAATATTTTTTTATTTTTTATTTATTTATTTAACAAAGTATTTATCATTGCTTCCTACACTAGGCTGAGCCTGTCCTAGGAAGCAGTACTCCTGTTATCATATACATGCATATAGATATTAAACATAGGCTTTTTAGCAGTACTGACAATTGTGTAACTAATCTGTATAATACAATTATTTTATTTATTTATTTTTTCTTTCTCTCACCACCAATACACATGTATAAATAAGTATTATGAATGAGTGTGTGTGCATGCGTGTGTGTGTGGTGTATGTGGTGTGTGTCTGTGGTGTGTGTCTGTGTGTGTGTGTTTGTGTGTGTGTGTGTGTGTGTAAATATAAAATAATTGTTCAAAATTGAGATTTCTTATTAGTGCAGGCAATTGTTATTGTTAATTGTTAATCATCAAATGACATTATTAATTTTGTTTGACATAAATCAATATAATATTTAAAATAATTGACTATATAAAATAATTGACTTTATTTGAATAATAATTGAAATAACTCTTGTGCTGTTTGACACAAATATGTTATTGTTTAATCAACTTTTGTTTGAAAAATGAACAAAGTTGAGTTTCTTTCCTGTTCCTCTCAGCAGCATTATAAATTATACATATTTTTTTTTATACAACTTAGAATGGCAAACAAGCTGACGGCCCACCTGATGGAAAGTGGTAACCATCACCTATAGACATGAGCAGTGCCACGGACATAACAGAGTATACTGTTTCACTCATGATACCCCCCATGCGTTGCCATTCTTAAGGACTCACGTGTTATTCCTTCATACCCAGTAAATTCACGCCATATCTCACCTTTCAAGCCGAAACACAGCCATGCAAATACAACAGCTTCACAGTAGAAACATGACTTTTGTACAAAGAGTCTCCATCTGGTGAATGGTATATATCCCTGGGTGGTATATTCAAGGATATTAATAAAAAAGAATAAAAATACTTGTAATTAACTTTACTAGAATAAAACTATTCTTATTACCAGAACGATTTACATGAATTTTGAACTTTATTAAACATACCACTAGTTAAACAGTACTATTTTATTTTTGTTCAATGCAGGTGCTCAGTTTGTGATGCGTTGTTATCAACATGGTACTTTGAGAAGGCGGGACTGTTGTTCTGCCAGAATGACTACTGGATGCGATTCGGTGAAAACTGCCAGCAATGTGGACAGGTAATTAACAATATACTTAAGGAAAGCTATAAAAGTTGTCCGCTTGGATACTTCTGTCCCACTTGTGTCTATGCTGTCAAGCAGCTATGCTCATTTTGAAGGATGGGATATAGTAATGGGATTACAAGGTATGGAGACATTATATCTTAGTACAGGGGGGGGATGGGATTGTTAGTAATGGGGAGGTCAGTCCCCATTTCTATCAATATACCTATATAATAGTAATGCAAATGGGGTTATCATTTCATTATCATGCATTAAAAAAAATCTTAGCTCTCAAGAATCTTGACATGTGTTCTCCATAGAGATTCTGTGTTGTCAACAGCACTCTTCATATCTATAGATGTTGGTCATCATTGTGACCAATTATCCTGTTTCTAACTTCAGGTTGCATAAACAAAACAACATTTTAAAAGCTAACGACTTGTTGTAATAGTACTACAGTTGAATATCCCACTGTAATATATCCATTATGTAAATACCTCTGGTATTGCAGGCGTTCAAGGCTATGTTACCATCAGGTCTATGCTTGTTTATATATATATATATATATATATATATATATATATATATAGAGCATTGTTTAGTTCAATTATTTAGATAAATAAATAGATAATAAATAATACTGGCAACTGAGAAACGCATGCATTGCCATGTTGACCAAAAATAACAGAAAAAGTTAATTCTCATTAAAAAGTATTCTTCTACCATTACAATGTTTTTTATTTGTCACAAAATCAATTAAATAAATCGAGTGGTTCCTCAAGATCCTCATTAGTATCGATCAACTACCCTGACAAGCAATTTGCTATGTAATTTAGAACTTTAAATTCTCTACTGCATGATACATTTTGAGTTATTTTATTGAACGAGGTTATCAATCCAATTGGCAGTATATCATAATGACTGTGTAACTGTTAACATTCTATTTAATGCGATAAATAATATTAACAACAAATGTATGCCTTATAAAGAGAGTGTTGCATTTTCTAGTAATAAACATGATGAATTAAAAATGCATTTAAATTTAACTTTACCCCCTTTTTTTTCTCCCTTTTTTAGTCTTGTTATTTTTCTCTTATGCATTGACTGGACACAATTTTAATTATTCCTCTCCATCCTAAGGTTACTTGAAAAAAATCGCTAGGTACCAATATGGCCGATCATTGTTGCCTCTTTATGTTGTTTTTATGTCATTAAATATTTATTTTGTTTGTGTACGTATTGTTAATCTTTATAATTAGTACCAATCTTTGAAGGAAACAATAAAGAGATTTCGTTTATTCAGTGTTTTATTACTGAATTAATGAACATGATATTGAATTTTGATATCCCAAACATGTTGAGCATCTCATGCTCAATATGTTTGTTAAATTACCAATGTTATATACACTGTATTTATCAGACTTATCAATAATCCCTAAAAAATTATACGATTAATTATTTTTTCTCTAACTACACTGGGTTGGCTGGAAGAGATCTCTTTTAGAGATAAGCACTCCTTTGCTAACAAGTGGTTAAAGTAATCGTTGTATTTATATTTTTAGAGCTTTCGTGCTAACCATGTGGTTATATTATAAGGTCTACTTATAATGATGTGAAGTTATAATGAAGATGCAATCGCTAGGTGATGACCGGGCCGGTGATGTCGGCCGGCGAGCACCGCTTCCACCCCGAGTGCTTCGCGTGCTGCCGCTGCGGCTCGCACATCGAGGACGGCGAACCGTACGCGCTGCTCGACCGCACGCACCTCTATTGGTCAATATTATTATTACTCATTATTTTAATTTCAAATACATTACCAGAGGGAGACTTTGTACAAAAGTCATTTGCTTGGCCACCTCTGTCCCATTCGTGTGTCAACCGTGAAGCAGTTGTTTGCATGTCTGTTTCGGTTTGAAGGGTGGGATATGGCGTGAATGTATACACTAAGTGTAATAAGAAATAGTTTGTTTCCCAAATAAAATACTGTTTTTAATCATGATGGTTTCCAGGGGGGACCGCAAGGAGGTAGACCTGATAGGGTTTATTGCGGGCAATGAGGTTGCAGTCGCCATTACCCACAATCCCTTTTCCCCCCATTCAAAGTATGTTGCATGTAAACTTTGATTTGTGTACCAGTGGTGGGTGCTACGGGCAGTCGGACGGCTGCGGCGGCGGCGCAGGTGGCGGCGAGGAGGTGGCAGCGGTGGCGGCGTCGCGGCCGCACTCCATCCGCGTGGTGGAAGTGCCGGCCGCCGCGCTGCGACGCCCGCCGCTATTGCACGCGCTCGACGGCTCACAGTCAGTAACCAGTCCTCTATTTCTACCACACACACTGTTGTAACAGGTTACATGAGAACTTGTAACATCGTCATAAATAGGATCACATCTAGATCTTGAATTGAGTTTAGCTTTCAGTGTCAGTAATTTCTTAACATTAGAAGATTTATTTAAAAAAAAGTATTAACCCTTTATACTCCAACCTAGTAACTCATAAAAAATGCCAATAACTCCACGACTATATTAGTTACTTGTGATGTAAAAGAAAAATGTAGTCGTTGCAATAAAACAAAACATTTATTTCTTATCTATTTTATAAAGGGCGCCGAGTCAGTAAAACAATCGTGTCTCCGTAACCGCGACATTGGATTTAATGTTAGCATTTTCATGTCGCAAATACAATGGATTGCAGAGGATTAAGTTTAGAAGTAATGTGTATAATGAATCTTTTAAAATATTAAATGATGTGGAACCTTCATTCCAAATTGAATAAATACTTAGAATTGATTTTGCCACAAGTAATTTTTTTAGGAAAACACTTAAATAGAACGATACACGCTAATAATGATTGCTAACTGCAGACATTCAATTTATTAATATAGGTCCAATTAGAATAACAAAAGTAATTAAAAAATTCTTTATATCCCCACATCCTAATTTTTAATCGAATACTAATTCTGATTTTATAAGCTGGAGATCAACTTAATGGAAAGTACTAACTCCTATTAATTTTAATTTCACCCCTCATGCTTTAGCATAAAGCTGCAATTCCTGAGAACGAAGATGTAATTATATTAAACAATAAATAGCTTTAAATAGGTCCCATTTTGATTTGTTCAAAAATAAAGAACACTTTCCTAGTAAATACATTAGAAGACATTGTAAGAAATTAGTATTACCAACAATAAAGACATCCTTGTGTAACTCAAATTGTTATTCCATGGCAGTCAGAATATGTAATAAAGTGCCAATAAATATAAAAAATGTAAACTGTAATAAATTTAAAAAAAGAATTGCTTAAACGGCTAGTAAATAAGTGTTATTATAGTGCCCAGGAATATTTACAAAATATAAAATATTGACATATTATAAAAGATTGACATTTCTGTATTGCAATTGAATTAACGTTTATAAATTGACATAAACGTTTACATTATTGATTTTTTTTTATCATAACTTTTATAATGACTGTTGCACGTCAGTAATGACAAATTGTGTGAAACTATTGTAATATTACCATATCTCCTTATTGCACTACATTTTTAGCAATAAAATTCATTCATTCATATAAAAGTGCTTCGTGAAAAGATGTGCATTGTGTGAAATGTTTTCTCGTTACATTTCACCTAATGCATATCACAGTAAATAAATGACTCATTAGAATTTATTATTACATTATAATTAAAGTTAACATCTAACTGACCTCCGTCGACCGGCGACCTCGTTGATAACCATAATTTATTATTTAATGAGGATAAATTGTCATGCTAATTGTTTTATATATATATATATATATATATATATATATATATATATATATATATATATATATATATATATATATATATATATATATATATATATATATATATATATATATATATATATATGGATTATAATTATAATTACAATATAAAGATCTTAAAAATAGATACAATAATCAGCTATTTTAATTCTGTTATATTTATTTCTGTCTGACTAGACTAGAAAAGAGCTTTACATAAAGATGTGATCGAACTGTTTTGTTCTTAATGATTAATTAAGCGATTTATCGATGAACGGTCTTATCCCAACCAGTCTAGAACTACATCTCAGACTGCAGGTGTTCATAGGCTACGGTAACCACTTACCATCAGGCGGGCCGTACGCTTGTTTGCCACCTCAGTGGTATAAAAAAAAGACGGTTGGGATTCCGAGGCGGCTCACTCCCGGGAAAGATGCAGAAAGCAGTGTTTTTAGATATCTGCTCACATAGTACGCCGGTTTTTCTCCCTGGGGCACTGAACCAGGGGGGTTAGTTTGCCATCTCCTCTCTTTAAGAGGGGAGATATGACTTTTGTTTAAAATAATAATAATATATGATTTAGATTTATATTTTTAAGATTTTGTTATTGCTCTCACTCTATCATAGTTTATTTATTATATTTGGTGTTAGAGACGTATCTGTCATCGCCTTGAAGGAGAAAACTCCAATCTCTTATCAAACGAAACATTAACACCTTTGTTCTCATGAATTGCAACGCACGAGGGATAGCATTGGTAGTTTTGTAATTTCTCAATTAGTTAGTGATTTTTGAGAATACAACCAAAAACTTGCTTAAACAAAAACTTGAAATTGACTAATTAGGAAATTTCAAAACAAACGTTCAAATTAGCGAATAATAAATTGTACACATCCCTTGAAAAGATTTTACGAATTCCACGTTAAGGAGACACAATGGATGCGTTATTACAACTTACATGACATTACGACCTCATTACAAGACGTTACTAACGTGAAATTATTTTAATATTAATTTGTCATAAATAACACCCACTAAAAATCAAGGTTGTATTTCATTGGTTCAAATACTAATTTCATATTGAAGATGTTATTACACAACTGATGCTCCATAATAGACTGATTGAAAGTCTGCCTTTATAATTGACTAACATCTAATTAATTGTAACCATACAATACAGCAACCGTTGCGCTGGCAAGCTGTCATGGTTGGCGCGCGCGATGCTGCGGGTGGCACTCTCCGCCTGCATACAACTCACATGTCATAGGTACTAACACAAGTCCCAGTGTCGCTTAGGCATGTTTAATATTTTCGTTATTACGGCGCGCTTGGGCATGTTCAACATATTCGTTATTGCAACACGATTGGGCCATGTTCAACATATTCATTATTACAAAACGCTTGTGCATGTTCAATATACTGATATTATAGCATGTTAGACATATTTGTTATTTCAACATACAATTAAAATACACTTAAACTAAACATATATCCTCTTATAAAGGTATACCTTAGTTCCTAACATTATATATTGTATAAAATGAAGTCAGGATATAAATAGTAGATATGAAATTTTTACAAAAGTGTTAATGAAACTTAACCTTCCTCAAGGAAAATGAAGTGAAATCTATTTAAGGTAACGTTATTGATTAACATACATCTAAATTGCTGGGTCTAGAATCACAAAAATAAGTCAGCATAAGCAGCCACAAAAAACGATCAGTATAAAAATACTTTCCTTTTGAACATTTCATACTTTTATACAGAATTAATTTAATTTTTTGACCCCAATTCCTTGAAGATAGTTCAGTTTCTCCTATGTGTGTGTACCTTATCTTTTTCCGTTACAGTTTATGTTAACAGTATATGATAATAAGAAATTTTAGATGAATCGCTTTCTTCGTTGTAGATATAGAAGCATAGCCATGAATGTCGCATGCGCATGTTCAATGTGTTATTTTAGGAAAACTTAATATATTTGTCAAACATGTCACCTTCTATGGTATAAAACAAAGTCGCTTACCGGTCTGTTTGTCGCGCCACCTACCACTATCTATCTATCTGTTCTCCTTTAACCAAAGATTGTCTGTAAGAGATTGCCTTAGCGATAAGACCACCTTTTGTACCTTTATGTTTATATTTTCATCTGTACTTTATGCTACTCTATTCTACTTGAATTGTTTATATGTCATTGTTAATTATTATGTTTCTGGTGCAATAAAGAGTTAAATAAATAAATACGGGTTTCACACGAGCAAAGCCAAAGCGGTTCGTTAGTTTATCATATGAAATGTATTGCAATATATATGACAATAACAATATATAACGATAAATTGCATTTAAGTATCGCATGTGTATCCATCATATTTTACAACATGAATATGTTCATTATGTTGTAATTGGATAATCAACATGTTTATTATTACAAATATATTACAATACAATGTAAATGAACACGTCATATTGAAATAGGCAAGTTTTTTCAATGATATCCAGAATATGAACGAAATTTCAAGTGCATATCTTGTATTTTTATGAATTAAATGCAATGTTTTAGTGATTCATTTAAAATATTTTGATACAAAAGATTATCCGTTTATTAAGTCATAATGTAAATATGAAATATCCCCGTGTCACACGCCTGAGTCAGAGACATCGCGTGATCGATGGACGATCGCCTGCATTGCCTATATACATACTCAGTACTTTCCGTGGGCTTCATTACTCCATATTCGACGTACTTTAAATAAAAGCCGGTCAAGTGCGAGTCGGGTTCGTGCAACGAGGGTTCTGTACAAAGTCATAAAGTTAAAACCTTTTTTGTGATATAAATACAAATTTATATTTTCGGATTTTTTCCTTCACTTGTGCTGCATGATATTGCTTCTTGCCTCTTCATGATTCTAGATTAGCGGGATGATTTGTTTATACCCTATAGGTTTTGATGGATGTAATTTACATGTACTTTATAGAAAATTGTCGCATGTTATATCTATATGTGTGTGTGTGTGTGTATGTGTGAACGTACGTCGCGACACCTCACAGGCGGTGCTGTTAGTCAGTCAGAAGTCATGAAGGAACGTCCCGTGTCTCCCTCCCGTTCTAACATAATACCTTTATACATTTGAATCATATAGTGAGTGAGTGATACACGCGTTTTATTATTTTAACAAAATTATAAATTATTCTATGTATCCTGTGTCTAAATCGAGTGTGCATTGCTTCTGAATATAGCATTGGTTATCACAATATTTTTTAGGTAATTTTTCCTCTTTATTTGTTGATTTAAATCAGCTGTGTAACAGTAATAATAATAAACTCTTTATTGCGCACATTAGAGATGTATACAAGGAGTATTTATACAGAATGTGCATATACAAAAGGCGGCCTTATCGCTAGAAGCAATCTCTTACAGGCAACCTGGTATAAAGTATGGATAAGTACAGAGAGAAAGGTAGATGGCGCTAGTCAGGGTAAATACAAAAAAGTAAACAAATAAAATATGTATTATTCTAAATATCATTTATATAAAAGTAAGTAAATTATATAAACATACATTTATAATATATTTAATAGATAGATAGATAGATACTCTTTATTGTTACCTCCATAAGATTACAATAGTTAACTTATTATAGATACAAACAATTGTAAGAAAATATTACACTGAGAAAACAATGGGCGGCGTTATCGCTAAAAGCGATCTCTTACAGACAACCTGACATTAATAGTTACCAGAGGGAGACTGTACAAAAGTCGTTTGCTTGGACACGTCTGTCCCATTCGTGTTTCAACCGTGAAGCAGTTGTGTTTGCATGGCTGTGTTTCGGTTTGAACGGTGGGCATATGGCGTTAATTTACAGGGTACAGAGGAATAACACCTGAGTCCTCAGGAATGGCAACGCATATACCCCTCACGGCCTATTGATGGTGGTTATATTTTTATTTTCTTTTAAAACGGATTATGACATGAGTAATTTTGTGGTCAGAATTGATTCAGCGTGCGGTCTGCTGACCCTACACATCGGGGACAGGATATTGGAGATAAACGGCACGCCTGTACGGAACCGGCCCGTCGATGAGCTGGACAAGGTGTTGGCGAGGCCCGACGCCGTTATACAGGTAGGTTGTACTCCATTTTTTTTATACAATCCCACCAATCAGTCCCGGTCCTCTAGCTGGGGTATATTTTTTTTTTATGGATGAAAATGAAATGGTAACCCCGCTTGCACTATCGGGATATACTGGCGGAGCACCAGGGAGGGATGATAGGTGAAGATGAAACACGTCCGTTGGCCTATCGTGATGAATTCATCAAAAATAAACCACGATAGTATCCAGAGGGAACCGCGTGGAGGTCGACCTGTTAGGGTGTATTGCTAGTAATGGGCCTATTGGATCTCATTACTAACAATCCCTGTCCCCCTCTAGCTGGGGTATTAGGAGGAGGAACCTCTGGGAGACGCAACTCAGAACACCCAGACACGAGGCAATTTAGAAAAAGTAATTTTCTAAATCAGTGACGTGGGAAAATTTCATAGTTTTACGATATCAGCAGAGGGAGACTTTGTACAAAAGTTGTTTGCTTGGGTACCTCTGTCCCATTTGTGTTTCTGCCGTGAAGTAGGTACACGCATTCTACTCTTAAAATATTTTTTGTTTGCATGGCTGTGTTTCAGTTTGAACGGTGGGATATGCCAGTGGAATTACAGGGTACGGAGGCACATAATAACACCTTAGACGTCAAGAATGGCAACGCATAGGGGTATCGTGGGCACAATAGTGTATTCTGTATTGTTCATAGTACTGTTCATGTCCATAGGCGACGGGTTACCGTCCACCTGATGGAATATGGTATTATGGTACGTTCACCGTCAGGTGGACTGTCAACTTGTTTGCCGTTTTAAAGGTGGATTCGACTAAACGAGAATAGATTTTATTCTTAAATTAAATTTATTCGAGAATAAATTAATTTTACGTTTTACCATTCACAATTCTAAGATTAACGATCTTATTCGGGAATAGCTACTGTACCGCTGTTTTGCGCCGTATAACAGAAATATTCCAAGAATATTAAAATAAAATGGCGTCCTAGGACCATATGATCTAAAATTCGTAAGCTGTCAAATGCGTGTGGTGATTTCTATACGTAGGTACAATTATGTACTGGTAATCTTATATTATAGTGGGTCTCCACTAAACTTAACAGTAACTCTCTCTCTCTCTAAATAAATAAAATAAAATTAAAAAAAACTCAGTAAATGTATAAGCCTATTACTCACTAAACGATTACTTGAATGACGAGTGTGCATGGCAATAGTTGTTCATGCACTGAATTTTCATTTAATGTTAGACATAGACACCTATATAAATATACATTGTAAATAAACTGGCTTTAAAAAAAGTAATTCAATTGAGTTTCTTGCCAGTTCTTCTCAATTGGATCTATATACCGAACTGGAAGGGAAATAAATAAAATTATAATGTAAAAATTTGACGTTCATAAGCGGCTAAAATGTCCTACATGAATAAATGATTTTTGAATTTGAATTTGAATTTGATAATATGACAAAGATATGAAGGTTGTCGCATTAAAACATAGCGACAGAAGCAATGGAAAAAAAAACTCCGATTGGCAACACGTTTCCGTTTATCTTCAGCCATTTTCTTGCAAAAAAAAGTAGAAAAAGCAGACACTACACAAAAATAACTAATAATATGCAACAAATGTACATATACCACGTGGTTGTCAGTTGACATTGACAAAATGACAGCATTGTTTTTTTCATTCACTACAACACAACAAAAGTAAGTTGATACAACATAAGCTTTTATGTCGTCTCCTTGTAGAACAACGTTAATTAGTCGGGTATCATTTTCGGTCACCGTTCACTTTACTAGCCACGAATAGTTGTTCCAAGTATAGTTATACGTTAGATTGCATGGAAAAATGAGTTTTAAATAAATAGTATAATAACTAGTAAACCTGTTTGTCTGTATAGTAATTCTATTTGAATGTGCAAATGAGAAAAATCAATGTAATAAAATAATAATTTGACAGTTAACCATAGAGCACAACCCAGAGACAACAAACAACAACAAAAGAGCGCCAATGTGTAAAATTATCACTGATCTCGAAGACAAACCGAAGCATGATATCAAATCGCCTGTTGAAAGGAAAATATTAAGAGAAGACTTGAAGAAGAACATTCCAATTAGGCATTCCAATGAAGTGACTGACAACGAGGGCGAGGACAGTGGCGGGAAAAAGGAACGGCTGTTTAAAAGGAAAGGGGAGGATGGGGGGAAAGTGAGATTGAAGCGGAGGCAGACGCCCTCGTCCCCGCTTTTGGGTGATAAGGAACGGAGTAGCAGTATGTCAAAATTGCTCGATGTGAGGTGAGTGCGGCTTCAGTGCTCACTAATATTATAAGTGTGCACGTGAGTTTGTCTGCTAACATATATCGCTTTAACAACTCGACCAATCACTATGAAATTTGGTATGAACGTACTATATGGGATGGAGAAGAATATAGGCTACATAGACTATAGACTTTTTAACCCAATCAATAAATATGCTTAGGTATATCTGTCCCATTCGTGTTTCTACCGTGAAGCACTTGTGTTTGCATGGCTGTGTTTGGGTTTGAAGGGTGGGATATGGCGTGAATTTACTGGGTACAGAGGAGTAACATCTGAGTCCTCAGGAATGGCAACGCATGGGGGATATCATGGGCGAAACAGTATACTCTGTTATGTCCATGCTACTGCTCATGTCTATAGGCGACGGTTACCACTTTCCATCAGGTAGGCCGTCAGCTTGTTTGCGATTCTAAGTTGTATAAAAAAAAACCCGGGATCGCGGACGAAGTCGCGGGTAAAAGCTAGTATGGCTATAAGTAGACTATTGTTATTTTTTCAAATTTTCGAGCCTCCTATATTAACAGCTGGACGCGTTAGTATGAAAGGTTTAAATTCTTTTGATTCTCGATCCATGTTTTCTTTGGTAAAAATGTTTAGTCTGGTATATTAATTAATACGAAGGATACCAATTAAACCCTGTATAATATGATTAGAGATTTTTTTTGAAATGGATGATAATGGAAATTATTCCATAACTCCGCCTGTGTTAACGAATGCTGGTGGGACTCTAGTGGAGATGGAAATGAGTGAGGATGAAAAAGCAGTCGGTGCATCGTAATGAATACACCGGGAATCGAGCACGATGGTTGCCAGGGGGGACTACGGGAAGGTCGACCTAATAGGATGTATGTATAGCCAGCGATAGTAATGCGTGTGTGCGTGTGTGCGTGTGTGCGCGTGCAGCGCGGCGGACGCGCGGTCGCGCTCGTCGTGCGAGGAGCGCGGCGTGCTGCACGAGCTGAGCCGCGCGCGCTCGTTCCGCGCCGCGCCCGCGCCCGCGCCGCCCACCGTCTTCCGCGCCGCCGACCTGCTGCAGGTACGCCGCACTCGCCCCACACGTCGTCCCCCGCACGACGCACTCGCCCCACATGCTGTACTCGCCCCACACGCCGCACTCGCCACACACACCGCACTCACCCCACACGCCGCACTCGCCCCGCACACCGCACTCGCTCCACACACCGCACTCACCCCACACATCGCACTCACCCCACTCGCCACCCACGCCTCACTCGCCCCACACACCGCACTCGCCCCACACGCCGCACTCGCCCCGCACACCGCACTCGCCCCACACACCGCACACATCGCACTCGCCGCACTCGCCCCACACGCCGCACACATCGCACTCGCCCCACACATCGCACTCACCCCACTCGCCACCCACGCCTCACTCGCCCCACACGCCGTACTCGCCCCGTACCACACTCACGCTACTTGACACAATCACACCACACAACCCACTTACACCTACTCAGCCTACACACCCCTTTTGCGCCACACACCTCACTTGCTACATACACCATTAATCCAACACGCCCCACTTAAACCCCCATACAATTTACTCTTCTTACACCTTTTAATTCCCCAAATTGCCAATTCATCCCACACGCCCCTTTCACTCCACACCCTCTACATGTCACACCACACTTATTGCTGCAGATAGCGTCTACTGCAACCCCTCTCCCCGCCCCGACATACCCATACTCACCCTACGTATTCAGTGCCATCAATCTGCTACATCATTCATCATCATTTCAGCCACTACCCGTCCACTGCTGGACATAAGCCTCCCCCATAGACTGCCATAAAGAACGGTCCTGAGCCACCTGCATCCACTGACTCCTTGAACCTGCTCCAATACTACACACTTTTTAATAAAAGAAACAGGCAAAAAACATTTCAATGTATTTTTCGTCAGGGCGAGCTGCTGGGCTCCGGTTTCTTCGGCCAGGTGTACAAGGTGACACACCGCGACACCAACGAGGTGATGGTGCTCAAGCAACTGTACAGGGTCGACGAGGACGCCCAGAGGAACTTCCTCAAAGAGGTATACTTTTAACAATTTTTTTACAAAAAATAACTATTTTTTTTTAAATGGATGATAATGGAATGGTAACCCCACCTGCGCTATCGGTATACACCGGCGGGGCACCAGTGAAGGATAATAGTTGCGGATGAAGTAGGTTAGTTAGCCCATCGTGACGAGTTCAACAAGAATTGCTCACGATGGTTTCCAGGGGGAACCACGTGGAGGTCGACCTAATAAGGTATATTGCTAGCAATGGGGCTGTCAAACTCCATTGCTAACAATCCTTTTTCCCCCAAAAAAAACTATTGGCTAGTTGATATGGAGAAAATGGATGAAAGAAGAACTAAAAAAAAGAGATTTATTGACAATGAATGGATGGAAATGTCAGTAGGGGCCACCCTAGACGGACGTATGTCGATCTAATAGGCGACGTGCTGAAGAAGGGCCAAATTAAAGTACCCGTAACCGGCGAGTTTGTATGAATAGATTGATGAATGTGAAGGAAGCGAAAGAGCTCTGTTTGAATCGAAGCATTTCATCATATCAGCTCTTAAATGTTCATTGCTGTTATGTTCAGCAATTCAAATAATATTCGCTTGCTACATGGTACAATAAGAAGTTACATATACAGGGGCACATAACATGCAGCACCCCGCAGACGTATGTAAATGTTAAACTGTATTTAGTCCAGTAGTTTAGTCAATTTGATCATTTATATTTGCCGCAAACTAACTCAATGATATACAATAAAAGTAGTTATATGATGGCTATTAAAATATATAATCATTTGCCAAATAACCTAAAAGAAGTGCCTAATACAAAATTCAAATTATTATTAAAAAAATGGCTACTTGCAAATGCTTTCTATAATATGAATGAATTCTTTGCTCTTTGACATTTTTCTTTTTTTTTACATTGACATTATAAATAATTTAATTAATATATAAGATGATAATATGTTCTAATGGTGACCATGAGTTAGTTTGTGACTGCTGATTGACATGTTTTATTTTATTTTCAATTTTATTGACAATTTTAATGTATGACTGTAAAATAATTAATGTTTTGTAATTATTCGTATTGTATGCCCGATGTATGGGTAGGCTGTTTTCCTTTGAGACGTTAATAACATCTTACGAAAAATTGTAACATACAGCTCACAATAAATTTATTCTATTCTATTCTACATTATATTACAATTAAAGTTCAAACATTTTCCAAATTACAATATTCTCTATGTCAAATTATCATATGAAATTATGGTTTATATTTTAAGTAATTTTTAATACATTACATCTTTTATTAAGTTCACAGTATCTTTATGTTCTACTGCATAAGCATCTTGTAATCATGTTAGATAGATAATTTATTTGCATTACTTACAGCACACAAATTATAACATATATAGATATATATAAAAAGCGAGATAACATAAATGATATCTTATTAGCCTTTAATTTACCACTGTTTAACATAAGCCTCCCCAGAAGGGGAGCTTGGTCAGTAGTTGCCATGCTTGGCAGGCGGGTTGGCAACCGCAGTTAGGCAAATAAATGGAAATATGTTATGTATGTATAAATGGTAAAAAAAAATGATTTTGTCTTAACATGATGTCACATGAGGTGCAAAAGTCCACATGTAAGAATATCGTGGTTTCAACATAAACGAGTGCGGCGTGTGCCGGCAGGTGGCGGTACTGCGCTCGCTGCGGCACCCGAACGTGCTGCGGTTCGTGGGCGTGCTGTACAAGGACAAGCGCTTGCACCTCGTCACCGAGTACGTCGCTGGCGGCACGCTGCACCATCTCATACAGGTACACGCGCACACACGCACACACGCGTGAACACACGCACACACGCGCGAACACATGCACACACGCGCGAACACACGCATACACGCGCACACACCCACACGCGCGCTACACGCACACGCGCGCACACACACACACGCGCGAACACACACACGCGCACACACACGCACACGCGCGCACACACACACACACACACACACGCGCGCGAACACACGCACACACGCGCGAACACACGCACACACACACACACACACACACACACACACACACACACACACACGCACACACACACACACACACACACACACACGCGCGCGCACACACACACACACCTGATATCTATAATATTACATGTCCCAACTGGATGTAGGTTGTATGCTAGTGTATGTACGTGCGTACAGGACCCCGGCGTGTCGCTGAGCTGGGCGGCGCGGGCGCGGCTGGCGCGGGACGTGGCGGCCGGCGTGGGCTACCTGCACCGCCGCAACGTCATCCACCGCGACCTCAACTCGCACAACTGCCTCGTGCGCGAGGTAACCACTGCATCAAAACTAACTCCACTCGGTCGCAAATCCCGTAAAAAAGATTTTTTTTTTATTTATACTACTTAGAATGGCAACAAGCGTCGGCCCACCTGATGGAAAGTGGTAACCGTCGCCTATACACATGAGCAGTAGCATGAACATAACAGAGTACACTGTTTCGCCCATGATACCCCCCATGCGTTGCCATTCCTGAGGACTCGGGTGTTATTCCTCTGTACCCAGTAAATTCACGCCATATCCCAAACCTTCAAACCGAAACACAGCCATGCAAACACAACTGCTTCACGGTTGAAACACGAATGGGACAGAGGTACAAGCAATCGACTTTTGTACAAAGTCTCCCTCTGGTATAAATATATGGCGCCACACTTGTTTTATCCTCTAAATCAGGGATTCCCAAACTCATTTTGTCTACTGCCCACTTTGAGAATAAATTATTTTTTACCTACTTTAAAATTGCCCCCCTTTAGGGCTGCAGCGCCTACAAGGGGGCTTCATCGCCCACTTTAGGAAAGGCTGCTCTAAATCATCATGTAAGCTGGTAACTGTCCAGTGTTGAACATAGCCCTCCCCCATGTGGAAGGTTTTGACAGTAGAGTTGTCACGCTTTACAGGCGGATTGGTAACCGCAGTTAGGCCTTGGTGATGTTTTTAAAGAGACTCTGCTGCCCATCCCTGGACAATTAATTTTCCTTAGTCACCTCTTCCGACATCCACGAGCAAGAAAGTGGTAGCCCATTCTATGCTGGGACCACACAGCGAAGAAGTGACCATTCCACAATAATAATAAGAAATTTTTAAGCCAGATATGATGTACAGGATCAGACGGTGATAGTGGCAGACTTCGGCCTCGCCCGCATCGTGCAGCGCACCGCTAGCAGCACGCTGGAGCGACCGCGAGCCGCACGCGTTGCGTCCGCCGGCCCCACCGCACCCTCCGCCGGCACGCTGCGCCGCAAGCGGTACACGGTAAATATTAATCTCTAGAGGTTATTTTAGGAAGAAATTGTAAAAATTGTCCATTTTTATACACACACTTCTCGTGTCGTTTGTTTCATAATTTGTCCCATGAGACAAATGCATGTTTTCATTCAAAATGCGTTTCTATCGTGAAGCAGTTGTGTTTGTATGGCTGTGTTTCGGTTTAAAGATTTTTTTTTAGGGGTGATAATGGATTGGTAATCCCACCCGCGACATTGGTATACGCTGGCGGGTCATCAGTGACGATAAACCAGGTTCGTTAGCCCATCGTGACGAATTGCACTAGAATCAACCACGATGGTTTCCAGGGGGAACCACGTGGAGGTCGATTTGATAGGGTATATTACTGGCAATCGATCAGTTAGACCCCATTACTAACAATCCCTTTCCTCCCTCGGTTTGAAGGATATGGCAGTGAATTTACAGGGTACAGAGGAATAATACCCGAGTACTCAGGAATGGCAACGCATGGGGGGTATCATGGGCGAAACAGTATACTCTGTTATGTCCATGGCACTGCTCATGTCTATAGGCGACGGTTACCACTTTCCATCAGGTGGGCCGTCAGCTTGTTTGCCATTCTAAGTTGCATGAAAAAGAAAATAGATAAAAACGTTTTGTTTATTTTTTTCAGTATCAAATTTCTTTAAAACTTTTAAACTGCTACGTGCTCTTTATATTGGCTCTGTCATTCCATTTCTAGTCTGTACATATTGTTTATAATTATAATGATGGCGTGTTTCCCAGGTGGTTGGCAACCCGTACTGGATGGCGCCGGAGATGATGAACGGCAACTCGTACGACGAGAAGGTGGACGTGTTCTCCTTCGGGATCATACTGTGCGAGGTACTCACACACACATAAATATTTGCTAAGTTTCAAGCAATCTATACTTATAATAAATCTGTAGAGAGGTCAATTCTGTACATGAAATATATTTACAAAATAACTATCAGGCGATGATTAGTGATCGATACTGATGCCAAAAATGCAATCAGTAAAATTTTTGTCTGTCTGTCTGTATGTTCGTTATAGAAACAAAAACTACTCGACGGATTTTAACGAAACTTGGTACAATTATTCTTGATACTCCTGGGCAGGTTATAGTATACTTTTCATAACGCTACGATCAATAGGAGCAGAGCATTGAAGGGAAATGTTAAAAATGGCCACCCGTGCGACGCCGGGACGGGCCGCTAGTTTATAAATAAAAATTTATTTTTTCTCTGTGTCTATGCCAATTTTATTTATTTATTTATTCTTTATTGCACAATAAAACTCTGTACAAATGGCGAGCTTAATGCCACATGGCATTCTCTACCAGCTAACTATTGGGTAAAAACAGAAAGCGTACGAAGGGCAGATGTGGTGGGAAATATGTGGCATGCATATGTAGCAACATGATATTATGATATATTATTTATTTTTCAAACATTATAATAATTTACTCACCGTTTATTTATTTATTTAAACTTTAACGCACAGTAAAATTCTATGTACATATGGTGGACTTAACACCGGACGGTGTTCTCTACCAGTCAACCATTGGGCACACAGAGAATTACGTAGGCGGTGCATTATTGAATAGAGGAGAAATAAAGCAATACTTGATATATTCATATAATACAAACATACACATAATATATTAAATAAATAAATAAATATATACATGCAGTAAATAAATACATAAAATATTACTATATAAAAACAAATGATTAACTGTATTAGAAGAACAAATAGCAATCTATGACTCAAACAGAGTAACCAGCAAGATTAAGTTTAAAGGGAACGTGTGAAAAAAAGTCAAACAAGTTTATAAATAGGCCTTTTTAAAGTTTGCTGTGTAACTTCTAGTACGTGCCAGCGCCAACAGCATCCTGAGTATGATGGCAAGCAGGCTGCACTGTGTGTACGTTAATCACTGCTGCGGAATTTCCAATGGAGTTGTGCAGCGGTGATATATTGTGCTTAATATATTGTATGTGTGTGTGTGTGTGTGTATGTATGTGTATGTATGTGTGTGTAAATTTACTAACATTAGTTTAAAGATTATTGTTACTAATAAATATTTAATGGACCAAAAAAGTCTGAAATAAAAATTATTATTATTATATAGTTTTTTTTTTATGATATCAGTCATTGTTTTTAGAGCAAAATCAATTAATGTGTTTATATTTTTTAATTATTTTAAAAAGCATTAACGCGGATAATGAAATTGTTGGCTTTTTTATTTGTCTAAATAAAAAGAAATGTTACAACATTAGTACATTACTGCAGCGGCCAGCAACTGAGGCATTGATGGACGAACGTGCAAATGTGGGCCGAGGCGTAGCCGAGGCACACATACGTGGTTGATTTTCATACAACTTTTGCCGGCCTCTGCCCGCATGTGTTTGGCCAGTACGGCAATTTTGATTTATCTCTAAGAAGATTGTCAAAATAATGCTCACATTTCCAAGCATGTTTGAGAAAAAGATATAACTAGATATTTCATCGTCTACGGACAAGTCTGTCGTCGAAAATAATTCTGTCGGTGGATGGACAGGTCTGTTTTACTAATACCGTGTCAAAGCACCAAAAATTACCAAAATACTCCCACCGATATTCATTATTATTTGTTAATTATATTATAATGAATATGATACGTAGATAATCGGGCGCGTGTCTGCGGACCCGGACTTCCTGCCGCGGCGCGCGGACTTCGGCCTCAACGAGACGGTGTTCGTGGACAAGTTCTGCCGCAGCCACGCCTGCCCCGAGCCCTTCTACCGCGTCGCCTTCCGCGCCTGCCACCTCGAGCCCGACTGCAGGTACCGCCCCCTCCGCCCCTCCCCCCTGCCATCCGCGGCCGCTACACACCTCCCGCGCCTGCCGCCTCTATTATTTAAAACTACTATTTACTACTAAATATTACTATTTACTACTAATTGTTCATATAAAACTGACTATTTAAAAGTGCTTGTTGATAACAGGCCAACGTTCGAGGTGATAGAGATTTGGCTGGAGACGCTGATCCAGCAGCTGTGTGCAGGCGCGTCCACGGCGGCCCTGCTGGACGACATTTGCCGTTACGGGGCTGCTCCCGCCTGCGGCCTGCAGCGCTCGCCCAGCAAGCTCAGCGGTGGGCAACTAACGCCCGACGGTCTCGTTAAGGTATATTTTTGGTTTTTTTATGGGAAATCTCACCATATATACAATACTTTGATATTACAAAGTCCTCTATTGAGGTTTTAGGACGTTGCTATACTTGAGGAGTTTTTTTTTAATGAATGATAATGCTATGGTAACTCCGCCTGCGCTAACGGTATACGCTGGCGGGGCACCAGTGAGGGATGATAGGTGAGGATGAAAAGGCAGGTCAGTTAGTCCATCGTAATGCTGTCATTAGGCACTGTAGTGCTACTCAGTTAGGAGTGTCTCCATTGCTAGCAGTTGGGGTGTTTACAATAAATCCCCATCCCTCTTCCGCATAAAAAATTAAGGTGAAATTATGGTGTACAGTCAAAGTCGAACGTGACGATCGAAGGCGAGGCGGCGGCGGGCGAGGCCGGCGAGGCGGCGGGCGGCGGCCGCGCGCTCGGCAAGTGCGTGTCGGCCGGCCACATCAGCGCCGCGCGGCCCGTCGTCACCGTCACCACGCTCAGCCGCAGCCACCACTCGCTGCACCCCGCGCCCGCCGGCTACATCCTGCGCGCGCACGGCAACAGCATCAACATCACCAAGGTAGCTTCCACAACCCCCCCCCACCACCACCACCACCACCACCCCCCACTCCCACTACACCCAATCCAAGCACACTCCGCTTCTGTCTCGCCGACCATATTGGTAAAATAATTAAGACTCTTAACTAGTTCATTATGCCTATTTTTTGACTTGGTGTTACAATATTAACTTCAGGATTTGCTTTGCCTCAAAACACAATGTAATATTTAAAAAAAATGTGTTTAACTTGAACATGCTCTGTGTTCTCTTTTATTATTTATTATATACATGTTAGGGTACTTGATACGACATGACGAACTCATGAAAATTATAATAGAAGGTAAGATAGAAAGAAGGAGCGAAAAGAGGAGACCAAGGCATAGATACATCGGGCAGATCAAGGAAAAAGTTGGTGTCGTATCAAGAGGTGAAGAGACTCGCTGAAAATCGTAATAAATGGTAACAGCTCCACCGACAAGAAAGCAGCTCTTAAATAGACTTTTTTTTATACAACTTAGAATGTCAAACAAGTTGACGACCCACCTGATGGAAAGTGGTAACCGTCACCTATAGACATAAGCAGTACCATGGACATAACAGAGTATAACAGACTAGATAGTGTACATTGACTGGGCCCAGCGCCATTCATTGCTGAAACATTTAATTTAGCAGAGATTGTGTGAAAGATAAGCTGTAGCATCTGACTTCATCACTAATTTCAAATGAACAAAGTTGCCATAGTATCTGCTTTGATCATTTATAGTTACAATATTTTAATTAACAGGTTGATGACATCAGTAAGTGGTTGGACTCCCCCCCGCCACTGAAGCGGACCAGCCCCGACTCGCAGCTCAACACCCTTACCTTGGAGCACAACAACAAGACCAGGAAAGTGGACGCCGCCCTCGGACAAGGTAACCTACCCTGCTTTCTCCGCAATCAGTCGGTCGAAGGGCTGGAGAGCAAGTCCAAACACGATATGGACCCTCCGCACCCTATATGTAGGCACATCAGCATTCCAGATGATTGTGAAATCACCCGCGATCAGGATACTGATTCGTCCGATGACGATGATGACCTTGACATCGCAGACTGGCACAGGAACGTAAGTACATTCCAGAAGGTAGAGAGAATGGATGTGGACCAATCGAAAAATATCCTTACGGGATTAATGAAGAAAGGTGAAAATTTATTGGCGAAAAAGTCCAGTTACGACGTTACAGATATATCGCTAAGGAACCCCGAGTGTTTGAAGGGAGAGAGGAGGATTCCAGAGACGGATTGTAGGAGGTACAATATAGACTTTTTAACTAAAAGCCCTATCATGGCAGAAGGTGTGAAAAACATTCCAAAGAGTTTAGAAGTACGTGAGAAACCCACGGAGAAATCTGGGTTCTTTACTAAGAAACTGTTGTCGCCAAAGTTCAGTAGACTGTTTAGCCCCGAAGTATCAAAAAGTAAGCCTGAAAACTGTGAGAACAAGGAGGAGAAGTCAAGAAGTAAGTTTTTCATCCATCGACCAGCGTCGCCCAGTAATATCTGCCGGTCATACAAAGTGAGACCCTCTGAAGATCGTGACAGGAAACCGAACTTGAGGGGGGATAACAGTGATGTCTTGAAAAGTGACTTAAAACTGGCCAGTTTAGGGAAACCGATGACGCCCATATTCAGGCGTCACCTGCCCACAGAAAAGCCGGAGTTCGCCGACGGTCGGTTTAGCTACCGAGACCGGCGTTCCAAGTATGACGGTAAAAGTCAGGAGCCCAAATTTGTAGAAATCGGCCGCAACAGGATCAAAGCACCGATCAATGCGATGGAGAAGAATAAATTAACTCCTTTAATACGTAGTTCCCAGATCAATACCATGCCCGCTCTGACTCCCGTATTGGAGAAGAATAAAGGGGAAGTTAAGGAAAAGAAAGAGGACGTACCGAAGCGACGGGAGGTGACCATATCGAGAAGTAACTACGTGAGCCTCGCCAACCTGAAGATCAACAGTAAAGCGAGGAATTTGGAGAAAACGGTACAGGACAAGTCCAGGAGCACTGTAGATGAGGGTTCGCCGGTCGAACGGGTTATTTAAGTACTGAGGATATTGAAACTATTAACAACGAGTAAAATACAACGAATTTTTTTTTTTTTATAAGAACCAATCAGGTTGTGTTCGTTCAAAAAAACAATATTTAACTTTTTTTTTTATTTATTTATTTAACTCTTTATTGCACCATAAATAAAAATATACAATGACAAGTGAATAATTCAAGTGAAATACAGTAATATAAATACAGATTGAAATATACACATAAAAGTACAAAAGGCGGTCTTATCGCTAGGGCAATCTCTCACAGACAACCTTTGGTTAAAGGAGAACAGATAGAAATGGCCATTGTATGGGATTTGTACCATGAGGTTTGGAACTAAATGTCATTTTGAAGCCAAAATCGACAAATTTACCCTTGTCGTTTTACTTTGCCGTTGTCACAGATAAAAAAAGATTTAAAACAATAGTGAGTTGTCTCTATCTTACGTACATTTAATAAAAAATAGGGTCTTTTAAGGTTAAAGAAAATATTTGTTTGTACGCTTGTACAGTACATTGTCTTTCCAATACATTTACAGTACAATTATAGTAAAGTATCTGAAAAAATATATAAATATATTTTCCGAGAAGTGTCGACTATTTGTTTTCAAAATTAATTTACAAAATAGTTGGAATAAAAATTGGCATTAATATTTCTTTTAACATTTGCGTGTATATATTTATATTTTCGATTCTATTTTAAGTATTTATTAATAAAAAAGTGTAATATTTTCGTAAATATGTCTGTTGTTGATAGTTTCATAATCTATTAAATATTTACAAACAATACTCTTGCCATGTTGAAATATTCAGGGCGCTTGAAGTATGTAACTTGATAGCTGCATTAATAAAATGTATTAAACAATTACATACATTTATCGATGGTTGAATGGTCACCAAACAAACGTGTAAACATTCCCGCCAATTTTTTATAGAGTAATTAATACCAGAGACTATATTATTTAGTTTTTTTTTTCAATAACGTTTGTTTCATAAAGAACAGGCTAAGGTCAATGATCATACTGCCTAGTCTTCAGTTTTAGTTTAAATATTGCTGTTAATTACACGAAATTAATATCTTCGATTGACAATTATTTATATTTCACATTTCATTGTCTGAATCATAATTCTTTAGTGACTATATTATTTAATCTTCAATCTGGAATGCCAAAAATCTTTCACTACCATAGACTACATTGTTAACTTTTTTTCTCGTGAATGTCAGCGACTCATCAAATATTGATAAAAAAATAATCACTGCTTCCAGCGCCCTGAGCCTAGTTGATATACAATTGTTGTGTTTGTACATGTATACATTAGTAACTGCGTTGTTATAGCATAGATAGTGCACGATAAGAGATCTAAGCTTCGATTGACTTTACGCGAGGGTTGACATATTTAATTTTAATTTCACACGAGTTAAATCTGCATCGTTAAATAATTTGATTCAACGAATTTATATATCCATAATATCGCTCCATAACCCACTGTATATTATTGTTTAAAATGAGTTTAAACCTTTTTATAAGATTGAGAACAGATCGGCTCTCTACTTTGGTGTTTCTAATGACTATTAGTTACTTCTAGCCAAAGTCTAAAAAAAAATTGTCTATGGATTGCAATAATCATTTACAATGGTAAGTAATATGATAAGGTCGCTTGTTCTTTTGTTAAAAAAAAAAACTGTACTACATAAAAAAATTTAAAAAACTACAGAAAGACAAGAAAATGGTATTAAAAATATACAATCATATTTTATCCTATCTAAGGAATGAATTTCTTGAGATTGTAAAAAAATTTGAAATGTTAATTAAAAAAAAATCAAAATGTATCTCATTAAAACTTTTTCAACTTATTCTATCCATTCGTTATTCGCTTACAAGTTTTGCTTAACGTTGAAAGGTAACCTAAAATTGGGAAAATATTGGCAATAAATAAAATAAAAAAAAAAAAAACAAAAAACATTTCCAATAAATTATATATAAAATTCTAAATTATTACTAGAACCTATGAAAATTGATATTTCAATAATATTATTACATATTTGAATTAAAATATGTGTAAAACATAAGCGCTTTCAGTTGAAAGAGAAAATAATGATCAATTTACTTTATTAATATTCAGCAAAAACTTATGGCGGATAATCTTGAAAATAAATTAAAAATAAAAAAAAAATCTTGTCTGAAAAGTTCGAGCACATAACGTCATCTATCGACGACTATTAAAACTATTGAAATAGGCTTGTTTGCAAATACTTATATAAAAGGTCGGCAGCGCACCTGCAATGCCGTTAGTGTTGCGGGTGACCATGGGCGGCGGTAGTCACTTACCATCAGGTGAGCCGCATGCTGATGTCCCGTGTTGTAAAAAAAATATATATATTACACAATTTTACTGTAATTTGGAAAGAGAAAATTTAAAAGAGTTTATTTGAAACTCACCAATTACTCTTTTGTAAATCAATCTACATACCGTTCAAATAAAAAAAATGGGCGTGCATCTATTCGAAATACACTTAGTAAGGACTGCATACACTTAAACCATCTTATTCATAAAAATATGAAGCGACTAGTAAACCTATTTTATATGTTGAAGTGTTCTGCCTTTTTCTTTCGCGCCAATTTCTCAATTTGGTAGAAAGTGACAATAGTATAATTTCTAAAATAGGTTTGTACGTGGTATTAATTTTTATGAGAGGGTCAGTGTTTTCAGATATATCGTCACCTCTACGGCAAATTTACGATCTGCAGTTTTGTCAAATTTGACATTTCTTTAGAAATCTACATTTTGCGCCATACTACTTATTGTGGCTTATTTTCAAATTTCTATCTCTAACGGTTGAAGAAATCGAGTAGCTCGAATCTCCATATTTTTGTGATATACCCAAAGTAAACTTACTTAGCATATTTTTATAGTATTTTCAATAAACACTTTAATTTGAAAATTTTAATAATTATTTTAACAATTTTTCAATCCTAATTTAGTTATTTTACATGAATGATTGCTTTAACGTTGTTATTTAAACTGAAGTTTTCTCCAAAACACGTGATTTATACCTTGGTATATTTACGAAAGTGGCACTTTCGTTAGTTTGCCAGATATTAAAATAAATTATTTTCTTTGGCAACTTACGAAACTGCCACTTTCGTAGATTTGCTGTTGTATAACTCAATACCTAGGAACTCTCATGTATGAAGGTGCAAAGTAACGAATATGCATTTATTTCTGATACTTGTAATATAATAATAATTAATTAAGTGCATTCAATAAAAAACAGGATTTTAAAACTAAAATGCTAGCATGATCGTTTACAGTAGTCTTCTGTCAAAAGTTATTTGCATTCTAATGTTTCAAAAGGTTCCCCTGTAAAATGTATCTTTTTCAATTTCGTAAGTTTACCGTAGAGGTGACGATATTATGTGTGTGCGATTATTTGTGTGAAATCAGACTGTAGTTATTAAACGCCTGCAGCGGTGCCTTCGTCACAAGACTGCCTAGAGGTCCGCATCGTCAATTGTTTATATACACTCCATGTGGACGGTACCCCGACGATTAGAGTGGTATAACACTGGTACAAGTCTGAAGATTAAATAGTCGCTTACAGTGCTGTTTCAGACGTGTTACCTCCCGCGTTCTAGCTGTGGAATAAGCTCCCTGCCGAGGGTTTCCCTAGAGACTACAGTATGGGGTTGTATTTAGGTTTCTTCAAGGTCGACAACACGCACGTGACGCCTCCAACCCTTAAAAGCCTGATTTTTTTAAATAAAAAATATATAAGTGTACCCTTTTACTGTGTTTACTAATGGGGAAAAATAGTAAAAAAATCAAAACGATACATTTTTAATTATTTATTTTAAAAAAAAAAAAAAACGTTTGGTATCATTTTTGATACTCCAGGCATTACGGTAATCAAAATATTTAAATTTATTTATCAATGAAACAATGCAAACGTCGGTATCAAATTTGAAACTTCACGTATTTAAGGGCTAATGTTGCAGGTGACCATAGACTACATTGACTGACTGTAAATGCTTGTTTGCCATTTTTGTGGTATAAAAAAATAACGCCACGTTTACTATAAAACAATACATGTTTATGGTATTGAAGACTGTTTTCCACATGATACTTAGGATGTCAAATAAGTTGACGACCCACCTGATGAAAAGAGTAATAGTTGATGGTGAGATCTCTTTTAAAATGTTTTCAAATAAAAATATAATTTATCTCCGTCCTACTTGTGTTTTTTACATGTAGAAACTTAGTATGAATAAAAAGTATGCAAATTTAGTAATAATCAATACGGTAAACGATTTATTTACAATTCTCATATACGTGTAGTTCGAAACGAGGGTTTTTTTATTAATGGGCGAAAATGGTATGGTAACCCCGCCTGCGCTAACGGGATACGCTGGCGGCGCACCAGTGAAGGGTGATAGATGAGAATGAAAACAGGCCAGTTAGCCCATCATGATGAACTCATCAGGAATTAACCATGATAGTTTCCAGGGGGAACCACGAGGAGGTCAACCTGGTTGGGTATATTGCTAGCAATGGAATTCACAGTCTACAATACTAACAATCCGTTTCCCCCCCGAAACGAGGGTTAAAATTATTCTCAATGGTACTGTCCAAATGGAACGTATCAAAACTGTTTGGTATACAATTATACACAAGTTATGTTCACTGTTTGTAGTTTTATACAATGTAGCTAATAAGTATTGTGACGTATCAGTAAAGATCGATTTAATAGTAGTAATAATTTATACACAATGGGAAAGGCAAAGTAACTAAGCCATACATCCTGGTCTCTAGTAAAATCAGTAACAATTGTTTGTTTACAACGAAAGAGGTAAAGGCACAAAGATATACAACCTTATTCTCAGTAAATAATAGATTAAAAATATAAATAAAAGTGCCAAGGTACTATAAAATTCTACAACATAATTAAATATTGTTTTTGTAAAGTCATTTGTGTAAGTATTCGTTTTTTTTTTTTAATAAGTATGTACTTTTAAATAATATATCAAAATATTTTATATTTTGTTATATTATGCAATAACGATTGTATTTTTTTACATTTTGTTCTCTGTAGACTCGTAATAAAAATATAATATGCTTTAGTGATACGTCACAGTTATGGTAACGCGCAATAATTATAGACAATTTTTACGAAATCCAAAGTATTTAATCTCTTTGTCTATTAATTAGTAGGTCACATTTTTTACATGTGTGTGTATTAAATTTACTCCTGCGAGTGTAACGAATCTCTGTAGTGCCATTGTATAGGCTTGTTTATAGTTCACTACAGCATCGCATGATTTGACTTTTACGATTATAAAATAGAAGCGACATGTACGCGATTGTATAGAGACTATTTAAATTCTCCAATTATGAGAACGTATACGACATGAAATTAGGTTTTTAACATAATATAACGAAAGCCTATTGTCAATTTATCTCGATTATGCTGTTGTGTACACATAACTAAACTTCAGCTTTAGTCTGTAATTATTGGCGGGAAAATATTAAAAAAAAGTTCCCGCCAAATGGACTTTTTTTAATGCACATGACAGTACACTTTTAAGTGACGCTATTTGCGCATAGCTTTACGTTCCTTGTTGCGTACATTTTTATTTTTCGGTTACATATATACTGTCTATAGAATCATGACGTGTGAAGGTAAATAATAAATAGCCTATAGTAATGATGTTGGACACTTGGCTCGAAGTGGTGTATACGTACTTATAAGATAAACTGAATGTTTTCAGTGTTTTTTTTTTCTTACTAAATGTAATTGTTAAGTATATAACTTAGTATTATGATAAAGTGCCCCTTGAGCCGAGTGTATCATCACATCCCATAAATAATTTGACGTTAATTTTAACTATGAAACATAAAAATACATTGCGTAATGTTGTTTCGCATAGTGTGTTTGCTGCGACCATATTTTTATAAGACATTAACATTTTTTTCTAACAAAATAGGTGCGAGGACTAACCGTTTCGGTTGCAATATTAGCTGAACATGTTTTTTTAATTATTTTGTTAAATTCTATCACAGCGAACACGCTGTAGAGTTGCGTTTCCTAAACATTTATGGCCGCAGAATATTCCTTTTTTTTATTAATCCTTATTCCTAATTTCTTTTGATCTAATAAAAAAATAATACATTTTTTGATAACTCGTGCGTGATTATACATGGAAATAAAATTCAACATGGGAGACACGATTTTTAATGTTTGATTAATAAACTTCGTATTCCTTAATTAATTTCTGACATTATTATAATTAATTTTAGTTTTTAAAAAACTAATTTATTAACAGCAATATAGATTAGATTTAAGTTATAGACAATATAGAAGTCTGACTTTTTAATGTTTATTACACAGGGTGCCATTATGTACTTTATTTCAAATATATTAACTAGGAGAGCAATGTTCGATTATAATTAAAAAAAAAAAGAAATTTATTTACCTATTATAAAAGTAAGTACTTGATGAAATCAAAGTTTATTTATAATCGCACATTGCATTTATTTTAAGGATCTGTTTGAAAAATCTCATTTTTATATTTCGTTTACCGATAGCTTGTGCTCATTTTTTATATCTTATCTGTGATACATTTTGTTTGTAAAACGTTCTCTGTATTGAATATTTTGTCTCATAATTTTAATACTTTTAAAATTATGGACTGGTTTCTGTACCTTTAAAAAAAATAAAGATTTTTGTATTGTAGAGAGACCGCTTAATTTATAAGTTAACATTAAAGTTTAGTTTTAGTAATAACAACTGAAGCTCTTTGCGGTCGAATAATATAGTACATACCTATCCATGTACAGATTAGGCTAACAAACTATCGTAACGATTGTTTTTTTTTCTATATCGTATTAATCTATGTATAATTTTTTTTTTTTGCAACTTTCCCGCCTTTTGTAATTTATCTATGATTCAGGTTAATCTATATTTGAAGGCTTTGATTTTAATACCTACTATGTATACTTTATGATTTTATAAGATTACTTATATATTTATATTTTTATGAACCGCATAAGGGCTAAAAAAACGTTAACACATTAATTGCAATAACAACGACTCTCTCCGTCTCCTAGCATTCCACGTGTCTTTTGTAATTGTTTATAAGTACAAATAAATAAAGGATTATATTGATATTTTAAATGTTGTTTATTTTTTTAGTATTCCCTATAATGTTTCTTCATATAAAACTGCATGAATATTTCTGCCCTATTTGCATGGCTATGTTTTCTTATGGATATGTCAATAAAATTATTGGGCGATGGCAGTGCCCCAGCGGGCATAGAGGACAATGGGGCGCATAGGGGAGAAAGGGATTGTTAGTAATAGAGACTCAGAATCCCATTGCTGACAATAGGATTCTGAGGTTGCAACCAGGTCGACCTCCTCGCGGTTCTCCCTGGAAACTATCATGGTTAATTCCTGATGAATTCATCATGATGGGCTAACTGGCCTGTTTTCATTCTCATCTATCACAATTCACTGGTGCCCCGCCAGCGTATACCGTTAGCGCAGGCGGGGTTACCATACCATTTTCAACCATAAAAAAAATGGGGCGCATACACCAGGAAAAAGTTTCATGAAATTTAATTCTTTAATCAAGAGGGTTTTTTTATGGATGACAATGGAATAGCAACTTTGCCCGCGCTATTGGTAGGCGCTGCTGGGAAATGATAGGACGAGGATGAAAGCAGATTTATTGGCTCATCGTGATGACCTCAAAAAGAACTAATCACAATGGTTTCTAGGGGAAACCGTGTAGAGGTCGACTTGACGCTATAATATATATTGCTAGCAATAAGACTTTTAGACCTCCATTATTAACAGTCCCTTATCCCTCTATTAATCTGGGATTTAGTGTACTAATAACCCTGTCGAATCTTTCCGTATCTCCTGTAATTTATTCAAATTCAAATTCAAATTCAAAAATCATTTATTCATGTAGGACATTTTAGCCGCTTATGAACGTCAAATTTTTACATTATAATTTTATTTTTTTCCCTACCGTCCAGTTCGGTATATAGATCCAATTGAGAAGAACTGGCAAGAAACTCAATTGAATTACTTTTTTTTTTTTTTTTTAAAGCCAGTTTATTTACAATGTATATTTATATAGGTGTCTATGTCTAACATTAAATGAAAATTCAGTGCATGAACAACATTTATTGCTTTTAAAAGCGTCATCAGCAGCTTTACCTAGGGGCGCTAACTATGGCCGACTTGCTATTGAAATATATTCTTGTTCAAAATTTGTAACGTAAAGCTATGAACACCAGTGCACTATCTAATGTCAATGGTGACAGCGAGATTTAAACCCTCGGTAGGAAAAACCTATAAATTTTGACCTATTTATTGATTGATATTTCCTAAGTGTCACAAAACCCAAAATGTAGCAATCACATTATTTAATACTAAAATATATTTCTAAAATATCTAACTTTTTTAAACTACTTCCATTGCAGGCCAATCACACCCTTATTTTGTTAGAAAAACTTGCCAGAGGTAATGCAGTCGATCTGGGTTACCATTTCTCTAAACTACTTTATACCTAATATTTTAATTTAACAATTTCGAATTTATTATTTTATGGACTGTTATAAAATAAAATTATAATAAATTGACTTAAATCTATTACAAATTTAGTTCATATTGGTATTTACAATAAATATGTCGCTGTGATATCAAATTGAAATTTTAAGAGATAGGTCTCGAGAAATGACGTCTCTGAATCGACCTCGATTATTAGAGGGGTTACATTAAGACAAATGTTAACCGTAAAATATTTTATTTGAAAACAAATCATAAAACAATGGGGTACAATACAAAATCCGTTGTAACGAATACAATAAATCAAAGTAGAAAATATACAGTTAGTACTCTTCGAAAGAAACTAGCTAACAGTGTGTAAGTATAAATTATATATACGATAATCCAAAATAAAGACAACTACATCATAGATAGGAATACAGTGCAATATTGTCGTCATTGGACATCGAGAGTCAGGCTCATTCACTATGTCACGGTTATATTGTAATTTATATCAGGCACTGGCTACATTTTTTATTGTCATGGATGCAAACCATCTAATGGAAAATGGCTAACATCGCCTATGAACACTACAACACTAAAGGTCGTTACCAGCACGGTGCTGATCTTTTAAAATAAATAATTAACAAAATCGGATTAATGTGGACAAACATCGTTACACAACATGACATATATATTTATTTATTTATTAAAATATTAAAATAAATCTCTTGGCAAAAATAACTGGATGAATATCCATCTTCAAGCTTAAACACCTTACAGATTGGTTCTGAATGAACTTCGGGATCATTTGTCGGGCGGTTGCACCTAAAGTTAGGATTCCATGATATAGTTAACTACAAATTACAATATAGCCGTAACACAGTACGCACCATGTTTGACAGAGTTAAATTTTGTTTATTTTATGAAATGATTTTTTTTTTTTTTACTTTCAGTACCTCTCCAATTCAATAATAGACTGTACAATAAGGTTTCTTGTTTTTATAAAATTCTATCCTATTTTTTTTTTATTTGCATAAAACATAACAATAATTTAACTTTTAATATAATAAAGCGAAACAGTTTTATTTTTTCGCGCCAATCTCTTGAACAACCAATCGGATTTAAAAAAATCTTTTTGTATTCGACAGCTCATTACTTGAGGAAAATTATATTCAACATTACGATACAAAGACAGAAAATACCACAGGATTTTACAAATACCGAGTTTAACTCTCGCCAAACATGGCCAACTTCGGAGCCTATAATTATAGGTTATTAATTACAAGTTAAACTACCAAAGGCCGTAGATTTAAGTAACACAATATCGTTAGAACTCTTGTAAATATTTCTACAAAGTTTACATTACATACGACTATAAAATATATACGTGACGAGTGGTAAATTGTGCACAACGCGATCACAACGGTGAGTATAAATACTGCTACACGGCGGACTTGTTTCGGTAAGCGACCAATAGATAGCAGTGAATTAAGTGGCGGGAAAATGTGTAAAAGAAATGTTAAAAAAATACTTGCAAATTTTGTTTAATTTATTAGATGACAACTTATAATACAAGATTTAGAAAGTAAATTTTTAAATATTAATAAAAGTATACAATTTATTAATATTTAACTATAAAGTATGGGAAAATTTGACTTTTTTTATGATTCGAACCCACATTTATTTGCTATTCGTGCCATTGTGTTTCTATACATATCGTGGAAGGAATCCTATCAGTTGGCAAATTTTCAAACGTCATTACATTTGTAGTACCCGTGGTTTGGAAATTCACGGATGTGAGTTCGAATCCCATGGGATTGAGACGTTGAAAATTAATTTCTAACCTATTATTTATGATTGCCGAAGACAGGCTTACTCGTTTTAAAATATTTTCAAAGCCACCGTGTAGAAGTCGTACTATTTAAAACTTTAAATTTAATAAGTGTATTACAGATCGTGCTATAGAAATGGACGTGCTTGAGTATTCGTGTAAATATTAAAAATGGATTATTATTTATTTTGTGTGTGCTGTAATTGTGTGGGTTCAGTGACACGATGCGATCACGGTCACAGGTCGCATTTTTTTTTAACAAATGTAATTTAGAATTATATTCACAAATTAGTCTCAATATTAAATAAGTTTAAGTTCGTATGATTGATATACAAAAAACTTTAGATTCCCATACAAAATGGGTCTAAATATTTTTTACAAATTCATATAGAATAAAATAGAAAATATTTATTGCCAGAAAAATACATAGTTACAACAGAAAATACAGAAATATTATATATAAGTGACTCATATCAGGCAAAAGGAACTGGTTGAGCTGATGCTGCGAGTGTCCCAGTGCAGTGTGTACAGCTGCACAGCGCTTGTTTACAGCCAGTCCCTCTCTTAACAAATATCAATAAAAATACAAACGGGTACAATTGCAACTACATATTACAAGAATGTATCCTTGACATTCATATTATAAAACTATATTAAAAACTAAAGAAATAAAACTGATCGTCGCCACACGTACTATGAAACCGTGATAGATATCAAATTAAAACTGAATCCAAAATATATTTACGAATGAAATAACAGTTATACAGTTATTAGATTCAGAATACTTACCGGTAAATCGACAAATTTTGCGTTCAGATATCACATTATATACAAAATTTAACAATATTTCACCATGTTTGAAATTAGCGTGAAATAAGTGCAACTCAAATGATGCCATTTGTTTGTATACGCTCTAATTCCTATGACGGTATGTACATCTTGAGTTTTTTGTATATCAATGGTTCATAATGTACACAAAGATTAACAACTGTTAATGCACTAAAACCGACAATCGTTTACTTAATCTGTCCAATTAAAAAAAATGTTTTTAGTTTATATTTACTTTATAATTTTCTGAATTATCTTAAATTTTCCTTATTGGGATTTCCTAATATTTTTTTACTATTTAGTTCTCCAAGTATATGAGTAATTTATAAATTATATAGGAATAAATAAAATTAATTATTTTATTTATATTTTGGCAGGTAATACAGACATTGCCGATGTTATGACATCGCTGTCTTATTACTTATTTCGTTTATCATCAACATGAGCAATTTTTAAGCATTTTGACACAATATCTGAGCTATTTGCAGACAATGTACATTCAATTTGACAGTACAACAATGCGTTTCCTTATATTTGTCTATGGAATTACTGTCAAACGACCATCGCTGCAAAGAATCGCTATAACGCATAAATATTAAAAATAAATGCTATTTAACATCTTAACACTATTATTCTATAGGACGATGTCCTAAAACTTTCTATTTAACATTTATTTTCGTTTCCTTTTTTCTCTCGACTCTCATAAATATAAAATCACCATCGTAAAACAGGCCCGATGTAAAACATATCAAAAAACATACAGGGAACTATAACTACCTAATCTAAAAATCAGGTATACTTGTTAATTTAGACTTAGACATAGTTTCAGACATGTATTTCCCTTAAATACTACGTTTTTGACTAAATAACGAGGCAAATTTAATTTTGAGTTCAGATGAAATATGTTCTATATTGGTGATTGATGATACTATTTCGCGCCAAATTAATAATAGGTATTTATCTCGTTTGCCCCCAAAATATAAATAAGTACAGAGTAGACATAGACAGACGCGTTCCAGAAAAAAAAAATGTTAAAATTTTATAAAATTAACGAATATTTATTTTAAAATAAATGAGATTAGACTTCAAAATTATACTTCGTGATTTTTATAGAGTATTTTGAATCTCCATTAAATAATATTTAGTTTAAAAGCCTATAAATGACGAGCCAAAAAAATACCATCCCAATATTAAATTAGAAACGAACAATCACCAATATACAGATCATACGGAAAGGGTATAGAATTGATAAGGATATTTTTAATCTATAACATAAAATTATTTCTCATTTTTAAATATTTATGGAACATTTAACAAAATAACACTTTCAGTATGATCTTTCCGCGCCATTTTTAATCGATTCCCGCGTTTATTTCGTGAGATCACTGTTCTCAAAAACGTCAAGTAAGCATCAGACATGCAAGTGATATGTGCACTCACTACCTCACTACGCTATGATAGATAGCCCAAAGTGAGCTTTACAAAAACTATGATTTTCAAAAACATGGTCACAAATAATTTTTTTTCTAAAAAGTTACCTTTCATATCAGCACACCGTATTTATGGAAACATTTGAAATTGGCACATTTTTTGTGCATTATTTTCATGCCTAATTTCTTCGAATATCTATCAACTACATAATATATGACCACATTTTGAAAATAGATCTAAAATATATGCTAATAAATGCAAACAATATGACTATAAGCAACATAAAGAGTTTTAATAACGAATCTACAAGAACATACATAAAAGCAACAGATCCGAGCGCTGCTGATGTAGCTACATCCCCTACTGTCGATTACTATCAATATATTAGCACACACGTAAATTCGATTCAGACGCTGGTATCATTTTCCAATTGACGTCACTTTATTGGCCATTTGGAAAGTTTACTGCACACCAGGTTCCTGCCCGGCCATTTGCTGTGTTCATGCAAACACACCCTTATTTTCTGTGTCGTAGATTTCTTTATCGAAAGCAATTGAACCGTTTAACGCGTACGAAAATATAATATTTCAGCAAATAAATTTAAGTGACTCAAAATTACATAAATATTATTTCATGCCTCCTTCCATATGGTATCAAATTAATAACTTTTTATTTAAAAGGTCGCATTCACTAACAACCTTGGATATAGCACCGACTTATAATTTATAAAAATAAGGAGTAAAATAAAAATTATAAAAACTAAGCAGTCATATTAAACGACTAGTAGCAAATTAAAAATATTAATTTGCTTTGAACAAACTTAAGCATAGTTTATATTAAAATCTATTGAAATAATCAAAATCGAGTTTTTTTTTTTAAATTTACATTAGGCAAAGGGGAAATATTCTTCTTCGTATTTTTCTCAGAATGGGTAGTAATAAGTTAATAATAAGTTACAGGTAGATCTATCGTTTGTCCTGATTGTATGACTAATAAAACCAACCAAAAAAAAATTACATTTATTCTGAAGTGCCATTCCCTAAACCAGTGTCTGAAAAACTAAAATTTTAAGTGATCTTCTAAAAATATTATGCCTAGATCCGCTTTTGAAATACTACAGGCTCTAATCTTTATTTCCCTGTAATTTCCAATTAACTCCTTACAGGCAAACGCAGTGAAGGACGACCCCTACAAGATGGGGCGACGACCTCAAATACAATGCAGGGGGTCGATCCGTTCCTTATGGCAGTCTATGGGGAAGGCCTATGTACATTTAACGGCTGAGTTGATGATCCATATGGAGTCTATCTAAGAGAGTATATCTATGTTCATGCGTGCAAAGCAATAAAATTGTTGGTTTACTAAGAAATTTAATAATTGTTAATTTAGCAATGCACGTACTAGGTCAATGTATCGCCCCACCAGTTTTGTATTAATTTCCTATATTTGCATTTAGTATTTGAAAACATTTTTATTTCTTAATTTTGACAGTCATAACCGAGCTATTAGATTTTTTTATACAACTTAGAATGGCAAACAAGCTGACGGTCCACCTGATGGAAAGTGATAACCGTCGCCTATAGACATGAGCAGTACCATGGACATAACAGAGTATACTGTTTCGCCCATGATACCCCCCATGCGTTGCCATTCCTGAGGACTCGGGTGTTATTCCTCTGTACCCAGTAAATTCACGCCATATCCGACCCTTCAAACCGAAACACAGCTATGCAAACACAACTGCTTCACGGTAGAAACACGGACAAAGGTACCCAAGCAATCGATGTACAAAGTCTCCCTCTGTATACATGTCTACCAACCTCGTCGTCTCAATACAATATCGCAACAATCCAATTAAGTCTCACATTTATTTAGAGATCATGGCACTTCAGAATCGATTTCAATAAGTAATTCTATTAAAATTAATTTCCTAGCAATGGGGCCTATTCTGAGACGTTGTTACTCTAAACCTATGTGTAAAATTTCAATTTGATATAACATCGAAATCTTTATTCTAAAAGGACCAATATGAACTAAATTTCTAATAAAGTCCAAATTATTACAAACTTAATTTATGATGGTCCATAAAACAGTAATTTCCCAAAATTATTGAATTAAAATATTAAGAGATAGGTTTAGAGAACTTGGGGGCCTCAAAATCGACCCTAATATAAAAAAAATACTAAATAAACAAATTATCAGTAATCCTACTGATTTAAAAAATATTAAGTAGTTTTTTTTTTTAATATGAACACAAAATGGAAATATTAAAAAAATAAGTATACAACTATGGCGGGACAGCGGATATAACCCTTCTTTGCATGATGTTTTTTTATTGGTGAAATAAATCAAGGTGATATAATTCATGTTCAAAATTAAAGGAAAAATGATTAAAAAAATAAATTTGACAGCTATGTTTTTTTTTTCTGCAATGGACATTAAAAAGGTATCCACACACGATCAACTTAAAGTGTACTTGTTCTTTTATATAATTTTTGGGCATTCAATGTTATAATGGAAATTTCCACCATTATGCAAAGAAGGGTTAGCTCATAATAGATTCTTATTTAATAAGATATTGGGTACAATTTTCGGTCAAACCGGTTCTGGGGATATTTTTTTTTAATTGACTTGGTTCTACAGTGGTACACAGTGTACTGTTACCACCAGATGTTTATTGTCCGGTTTGCCATATAGATGCTAGTTTTAGATCCGAACGATAGGTATTTTTGGCACTTATTATTATTAATTTCAGACTTCACACGCAATGCATACTTTGAAAATATGCCATCATTTATATTTAATCCAAATATTTCTTTTCTAATTAAGATTATATAAATCAAAAGTCTAAAACGTAATCTACGGTAAATATATCAAATAATTTTAAAATAAAAAATTACAATAATAGTAAAAAAAAAATTGTATGGGTAAAAATCTCCCTTCTGTCTTCCGAAAACGCAGGTCAACGGATCTAATTTCGAATACTGATATAAAATCCACGTTTTCGTGTTTTAATGCTAATTCAGCTAATATTCAACTATAACCTACAGAATTAAAATTAACTTTTAGTATTTCAGTCGAAAAGAATCTTGCCAATTGTACTCAGGTGAAATTGGACTAAAACACTATTGCTACAAAGTTCATAATACATTGCATTCAACAATTGAAAGGCTATAAAAACCTATTTAACATACACACAGCAGTTATTGCTAAAATACACACAACATATCATGCGGTAGATATTTTTTTGCGATTCCATTAAGAATATTTATTTATAATGAGAGAATTTGTACATACATACAGACTGTGGCACTGACAAATAGACAAAAATAAACAGGTATTTTTAGTTTGATTTCCTAAAGATGCAACAGAACGATCAATAATTTTATTTTACGCATATTTTTATAAAGCGTTAATTCATTATGAATTTTGTATGCACATTATACCACATAATTCAATAAATGCAGTCATTAAATGTTGTAATCTAAGTGACTTACGACCATCTAGTCTACGATCATATTCCGTCACGTATAGTTCGTTTAAAAATCAAACGATTAAGCTTAGATATTATCTTAACTTCCTGCACTTATTGCTTTGAGAATGTTGATCGCTCTGTCCCACCAAGTACAGTCGTGTTTACTTTAAAATTTATAATCCCATATTATTGAAACGCTAGCTTATTTCATTAAATATCTCACTCAAAATGGAGATCAAACGTATGAAGGTATAAAGGTATCGTGCTAACGCTGTGCTCGTAGATATAATTAAAACTAGATGTAGTTATTTCTAAACATTGGCACATCATATTCGTATTTCTATCAGTTACGACTTAGGTACACGATGTCCTTCTACGGGTTGGGGCACTATGTTGAGCTATTTCTTAGTATGTATGTTTATCATACTTCATTTGACCTCTCATGTCTTTTTGACAAATGTATATTGGATAGAATAAGATTAATTTTGTAATTTTAATAAAGGAAAACTCAAGTAATTTCTTTCGTTTAAGTTTTCCAATGATAAATTATTTCAAATTAGGTGCCGTGACCAAGGTTCCTATATTAATGGTAGACATGAGGGGCAGTTAAGTAGTGAAGTTCAACGCGGCGGGGAAGCAGCCGCCAGCCTCTGCCTTAGACGCGCAAACTTGCCGTGAACGAGACGTAATTGAGCGCGTAGCCGCGAAGAGAGCTCCCTCTGGAGGGCTTGTACCTCTACTAGCTCACGACGTAACTGCTGGTAGTCGGAACGTACCTGGAGAAAGTAGTCATTGGTGGATACGAGTATAATACATTAAAATCAAGCAGAAAAAAATGAACTGTGGAGATGAAATATTAACGGAGCATTTCTACAATTTCTATTATAAGCATAAAACTATGGTAATTTATGGGATTACTTAAAAGTACAATAATATCCTTGAGTTGCGTAATGGTATTTCCATGGAAATTCCCATAAGAACGGATAATAATGGAAGCAAAGGGACCCAAAGCAACAAGAAACAGCTAATTTAAATAGTACTAGCGACCCGCCCCGGCTTCGCACGGGTGCGCATTACATCATATCACATTAGAATTCTCTAAAATTATCAGTATTTCTCTACTATATTATGAATGTATTATACATATAAACCTTCCTTTTGAATCACTCTATCTATTAAAAATAGTCGTACCAAAATGTATTGCGTAGAGATCTAAGCATACATAGGGACAGACAGACGAGAAACGACTTTGTTTTATACTATGTGTGTGATATATGTGGTGATATTGATGTATGAACTCCTACGATAGAAGTAAGTTAAGAATTAAAATATTTTTATTTTAAACTGACACAGTTCGAACGTAAAGGATTTGTTTCTAATGAATAATCGGGTCCTTGTTAAGGTCTTCCATCATTAATTCAGTCTACCATGAATTCTAGATGATATAATGTACTATTCAGATATCTATAATGACATTATAACAATTTTATTAATAATCACCATTTCAAATAAAATATGAAATATTTGAGAGAGAAAACATGAAATAAATATCTCAAAACATTGATATACCAGCCAACAATAAATTAGAAATGGTTAAAACTGAGAAATGCTCCGTTTATAAAAAAGAGAAAAATACCTACTTATATATAATAACTGAATTGAGACTCACACAGCTAATGGACTATTGTTATTAGATCTTTTACATTATTTATAAATGATATTTTCTATTTATACTGTGTCAATAATACTACTAATCGTATGAAGACGGCGGTCATTAATTCCTTTAGACCATATTAATGGTACACGCGCCTCTATGACCTTCAAAAATCAAGTGGAAAAAAAAAATTAACACCCGACATAAAAAGATGTTAACCTTTCTTTGCATGATTTTTTTATTGGTGAAATAAATCAAGGTGATATAATTCATGTTCAAAATTAAAGGAAAAATGGTTAAAAAAAATAAATTTGACAGCTGTTTATTTTTCTGCAATGGACATGTAAACTTGTTCTTTTATATAATTTTTGGGCATTCAATGTTATGATGGAAATTTCCAAAATTATGCAAAGAAAGTTTAACAAGTTTGAACATAGATATGTTAGTTTCATCTGTGGCATCGTAACTCCAAATTTAAATACTTCAATTTTTTTTTTATATTAAGACTGGTTTATTTGGAACATGTCCTAATTATATTTAATGAAAAACTGTTTGGTGTGTCAACTTTCAATTTATAATTTAACACTTCTTATATTATTTAAATATGAGTTTGAACAATTCCAAAACCTGAATTGGAACGTTATGATCCATACACGATTAGCAGTAGTACTGAACGTTTTAGAACTGGCTGATCTTTTAGCATGCAAATAACGAGAATTTGTGATCACACAATGTGACACGGTGTACACCGTGTCTGAAGTATCATATGTGTAGATATGTTAATAAATATATGTGTAAGAAGAGGGATCAAAGAGGAACGTAAATGGAAGCCTATAAAACACAATTATATAAATATATACCACAAAACAATAGCCTCATAGCCGTTTCACTGTCGAATAGTCGCCGCGCGGTGTTCTGATACATGTTTATATTATTTTTATATAATATATATAAATTTATATATCTATATTATATGTTGCATACGTATATATGGGCAATAAAAAGACTATTATTATTTTTTATAAAAATCAAACGATGTTTACTGGAACCAAGACAATTAACTAGATCCTTCATAAGATTACAATAGTAAACTTATTATAGATACAAACAATTATAAGAAGTATTTACATAACTAGTAACCTATTGAGTTGTGTGTGTATCGTGTAGTAACTCCGTGTGGTCCCGGCATAGAATAGACCACCCCATCCTTTCTCGTGGGTGTCGTAAGAGGCGATTAAGAGACGTCCCTCTTAAATCATCTCTAAAGCCCAACTGCGATTGCTAATCCGCCTGCCAAGCGTGGCAATTACTGACAAAAGCCCTCAAGGGGGAGGCTTCTGTTCAGCAGTGGACAGTTAAAGGCTGATGTGCTGATAATGATGATTATTGTTTTGGTTCCAGTAAATATCACCTTTTTTATTTTTTTTAAATATTGCCTAATCGTATAAAAATACACCCATATCAAATTTATTGACATTACTATTTACTTATTTTAAATAGACAATCGAGAGTTAAACTTTTTTTTTTATTCTTATAAGCAATCGGCGACTGGTCGTCAGTGTGTGGTCACAGTAGCACTCCCGCAATGCATATAATTAAGCCTTTTGATGAAGCAACACTGGCCCTGTTCAGAGGGCTTTATTGGGCTTAAATTTGTACCACATTTAAGCCTGATTTCAGCTAATATCAACAAGCATGATAGATTACAGCTGGTCATTTTTCAATTATTACAATATTATTTTTATTTTTTATTATAATTAAATTGAAAATAACTTTTTTAACAAAATAATAATTAACTGTCCAATAACAAAATTTTCCATAATGTAAAATTAAAAATATGCACTCAACTGTATAATTAGGAAAAAGAGTTGTTAGTACAATATTTGAACTAAGCCATAGATTATTGATATAAAAAAAAACAAAAGTATATATATATATATATATATATATATATATATATATATATAAGAAAAGAAAAGAGAAAATATATAGCATTATATTTTTTTCAAGTAAATGAGAAATCACAAGCTGTAAGCAACATGACAATGGGTACACTAGTATATTTCTGACCTTTTTTTCAACACAATTACGCAAGGGGCTGAAAAATAAACATTAATATTTTTTTAAAGGTTCAAACTGTAGGCATGTTAGTAACCATTGTGTGTCTAAAAATTTAATTACATATACAGGTTAGACAGAAAGGGTATATGAACCTGAAACCCAGAGACAGTGTCCAGAGAATTTAATATGTTCCATTTATGGGCAATTGCAAAACAGCTATACTCTTTACATAACATCTGTTCTTGTTTTTTGGTAAATAAATAGCTAAAATTGCTTATATAATATTATGGAAATTACACAATATCTAGAATATAATAAGACTATAATAAACTTTACCCTTACTAATATACTAAGAAGGGGGGGGGGGGAGGGGGAGGGGCGGATTGTTACTAATTGAGATGTTAATCCCCATTCATAGCAATATACCCTATCAGATCGACCTCCACGCAGTTCCCCTTGGAAACCACCCTGACTAATTATTGGCAAATTCGTCGTGAAGAGCCGACTGACTTGACTTTATCCTCACCTATTATCCCTCACTGGTGTTCCGCCAGCGTATACCGTTAGCGCAGGCGGGGTTACCATTTCATTATTATTCATTAAAAAAATATAATAAACATATAACTTAGTCGATGTTTACACATTGGAGATATCTTGGAAATAATTACAAATGGGATTTTAATAAGAACAATAGAAGCAAAAACAATAATTATTGATAATAAATGGTAATTTGAAGCATAGAATTTACTTATTATTTGACAATCACAAGTAATGTTTTGCTTTTAGTCACATATTCAACTAAATTAAGGCTGAGTCTAGTCATAGATGTCGTTGCACTTAGTGACACGTATTGTTAAAGTTTACAAAATATATACATTTTATATTGAGCTATTATTTAAATAAATATTACAAGTTAGTTACTTCTACAATGTTATTAAAGTCTTTTTACTAATAAATTAATAAAATATTAGTATTGTTATTAATAATATTTTAAGTAGAAGTGCTATTTGATTTTTTTTTATACAACTTAAAATGGCAAACAAGCTGACGGCCCACCTGATGGAAAGTGGTAACCGTCGCCTATAGACATGAGCAGTACCATGGACATAATAGAGTATACTGTTTCACACATGATACCCCCCATGCGTTGCCATTCCTGAGGACTCAAATGTTATTCCTCTGTACCTTGTAAATTCATGCCATATTCCACCCTTTAAACCGAAACACATCCATGCAAACACAACTGTTTCACGGTTGAAACACGAATGGGACAGAGGTGCCCAAGCAATCGACTTTTGTACAAAGTCTCCCTCTGGTAAATGTGATGATGTACTGATGTGGTAAATTTGTTTGAATGTAAATCACTGATTATTAAAGAAAAATTATACACTGATATTATACTGAATTACTTGATGCCTTGTGGTATGTAGCATTATTTTTTAGATTAAAGTATTAAAGCATATATGAAGCAATATTGATATTAATATAATTTGAATTTAAATATATTAATAAGAGAAAAATAAAATAAAAAATACAATTGCAATTCTGGAGGGGCAGTCAGAAACAGTAGGGAATTATTCCCATTCTGGTAAACATAAATCTTTACATTGTAAAACATACATACATACATATCTGTCACGCCTGTCTCCCATTAGGGTAGACAGAAACAATGGAACACCAAATGCTCCAATTTAAACAAGCCTCTATCTCTTCCTCCACATTCATCAAACTTTTCATACACTCTTGCCAGTTATGAGTACTTTTAATTTGGCCTTTCTTCAGCATGTCACCTATTTGGTTAACTTATGTCCATCTAGGGCGGCCCCTACTGATATCTCCACTCATTCTTGCTTGATAAATCTCTTTTGTAAATCTTCTTTCATCCATCCTTTCCAAATGGCCAAATCAATGCAACATTCTCTTTTCCAGTTTTGTCACTACATCGTCTTTGAGTCTATACTACTCTCTAATCACATTATTGAACAAATTTCAGTATAATGTGACAAGATTTCCATTTTGGAGTAATTAAATTTATTTATAGTGTTAACAGTTTAAAAAATAGTCACTGATACTAATGCTATAGAAATAAATACTTTCTCTTTGTATTGACAAGTAATATTTATAAAGAATAAAATTGAATTAATTAGAATTCTTTGAAGGAAGTGTTGTACCCCGTCTTTAAAACAAGCATTAGTATTCATTAATGGGGCCTAAAAAAAATACTTTCCTTGAATTTTTTTATATTAGGTACTAAAAACTAAAAAGTAAATTAAAATTCTCGAAACATAGAAAACAGGTATTTGTAGCAAGTGCACTACACAGTACAAGGTATGTACATACCTGTCATTATGGTTGTACTTGATTTCAAAAATTTTAATTCATTTTTACTTTTTGGCAATATAAAATAAAATCTATTTATGTTATTCTTTTACATTAATTACACATTATTACATGTAGTTCCTCAAGCCAATTTAAATTGCATTATTAAAATAATATTTTGTCATGCATTTGGCATTCTATTATTTCTGCCTACCCTAATGGGAGACAGGCGTGACAGATATGTATGTATGTAAAAAAGTAGGAAAAAAAATTAAAACCCTATTAATACTAAAACTAGTTTTAAAGAATGGATTACATACACATACTGTATATTAAATACAATACAAATTAATTTCATTGAACTAGCCTTGTTTACAAGTTCTATTAAATCTGTTTTTTTTTTATGATAATATATTATTATTTAAATACAAAGTTATAACAACATTATGTAAATGTGTGTTAGCAGAGTGTGGTATCACCTCAGAGACAGATTTGAGTAGGTTGATGACACAAAGGTCCTGAGTGTTGACCGGTTCCACCAAGTCTCTCTCCACATTGTCCATTTTCCACTCCATCAGGTCTAGCTGTTCATCTGTACGCTTCACCTGGCATTTATTAGAAATATAATTTAATTATTTATATATCAAGAAACTTACTGCTAAAGTAACATAATTAGTAAATAAGCTGACAGAAACCATTAGCATATTTTTAAAGGAATTTGATCAGTGTATTTGGGCCTTTTTCTTAAATGAACATAGATAAAGAAAAGTAAGAGAATCATTTAGAATTTCCTATACAAACTACCTAGTTGGATGGTCATAGACATGGTCTATGTTAATATGGTATAATCAAAATTTTATATTGTTTTCGGGGCTTTTGAAAAAATGTTAAATTTTACTGGTATAATACTTCTTTAAAAGGATACTAAAGTATTAAATTTCTTACTCTATATAATATAAAAAAATAATTAAAATACATTTATCATATGGAACTCATCACATAATCATTCATTACATCTTTAAATCAACAAATACATTGACAGATCTATTAACTCAGAATCAAAATATATATAATTATAATTTAACTAAGAGTTATTCAAAAATAATTAAAATAAATTAATAAATAACATACAAATGTACTTATTGTTAAATTTATTGTAACTGGCAACAGAACAGACTCAACAGGAATTTAACTATATTGGAAATGGATTATAAGATATAAGTTTTAAATTGGCATAATTCTAATTACTATTATAAGTAGAAGCAATAATTTATGTGCACAATTATTTTAGACTAATTACACATTACTATATATAGTTCCTCAAACCATTTTGTGTCAGCAAAATAATATTTTGTTATGTCATATGGAAATGAAATATTTTTTTATGGTACAAAATCTTGAAATATTCTTAACTGATGCTTTTTTATTTGTTAAGCATGTATTGTTCAACAAATTAAGTTGAAAATCATAAATTATTCATTGTAACTAAACAATTTATATATATATTTATCAAAAGGTCATGCAGTCACTGACTATCTATTCTGCTATAATTAGCAATGAGATACTAAAATAATCCCATAGACATTCCATACGCCCATTCACAGATAAATAATAAGTGACCTTTTACAAATTACTTCTTCAATCTAATCTAGTATTCTAGACGGTACTTAGCAAGGGTTGAATGGCAGAATCAGGGCTTATTGCTTCATACAATATCTACATATTATAATAGTTTATTATTTATAGCGGAAGCGGCGCTCTGACCCAAATTCAAGACCCGCTACATACCGTGACCGTATTGCCTTCGAAACATTAAATGTAATAATCTAACATACCGTCTCTTCTAGATCCTCTAATGTAATTTCCTTATCAGTCATATTTTCAGATTACTAATGATTTTATGTTAGAAATTTAATAAAAATATTACAACTATAGGAAAACGACCATTTCCTTCCTCATTTACTGAAACAAATGTTTATTTTTTTTTTTTTTTTTAATTTATGCTGCCTAGTCTTCAAAAAGATAATTTGTCTGGAATACAAATGTTTAATTTATAAATATCAGTATGTTGTCAATTTTAGTTTGTCAACTGTCAGCGTAATTGACATTGACATATGTCAATGTCTATTGCGTTTTGATTATACCATTTTTTTAATTATTACGTTACGTATCTTTCAATGTATACTTACATAAAGACTTAAGATTACAATACAGGACAAAACTTTAAATACAAAAGAATTTAAAAGAACCTATATTAATTAAAAAATGTATAGATCAAATGTCCTATATGATCTGAATAATATATACTAGAATGATTAAATGCTAAAAAAAACTACTAAAAACGGGCAAAGTTACAATCTATGAATAATAACTAAATTCAATGCATAAAGCCAAAGGGTTCCCAAACTTATATTTTGTCTACTGCCCACTTTGAGAATTAATTATTTTTTAGCGATCTCTTTTTTTTTCACCTACTTAAAAACCACTATTATTTCAAGATCAACAAACCACCCCCCAAGCCTCTACAAAACGCTCTACATTTTTTTGGGTCTCTTATCGCCCCCCTTTAGGCCTGCAGTGCCCACAAGGGGGCGTTATCGCTCACTTTGGGAAAGGCTGGCATAAAGATATAGATAACTAAAGGATTTTCTAAAATTGCTACATATACAATGAAGACATAATTAGCTCAAAAAGCAAATTGCAAAATACTTATGTAAATTGCAACAGGTAACAATAGGTAACAGGTAGTCGGCCCCTTTTATAACGTAGTAACCACCACTTATAGACATAAACTGTAACGATAACATGAATGGAGCTTAAACTTTAAATTAAATTTTATAAGATGTAAATATCTATTAGTTGTTGGATATTTCCAATTTCCAGGAGAATGGACAACAACGGATTCACATGGGGTCTCAATGGGAAATAGGCAATACAGGTCAGTGGATAATACACAAATAAAATCAAGGATTATTTTATAATTATATACATTTATTTCCTGTCTTTATACACTAAAGACATCGAGACAAGAATATGAGACGGTGCGATGGACACCGTACCTGCATTTAGTATGAACAATCAATAGTGTTTATTAGCTTAGAGTATCGCATAGTATTAACAGACTTTATATTTTCATTGTGTATTCTACGTAAACATGATAACACCACAATTAAATTATAAAAGCTATGTTTTTTTTTTTCAAAATAATCTGTCAATATCTGTTTTATGTACTAACACCTAACATAATTAACAGTTGTATCAATTCTGATGCGATCACAGAATTCAGATAGATGGTAGACTAGACAAGTCAGACGATTCTAAAATGTGGTATCATCAAATAGAAATGTGGCATTACTGTTCTCATAATTTTACAGTGAGGGTTTCTTTTGGTGAATATTGTTATTCATACCTAAACAACTTGTGTGTATTATTTATTAGTATTTACTAAATATATAAATAAAAAAAAAACAACTGTAACTGTAATAAATAGATAGATAATTTGCATTATTTACAGTACACAAACAACAAACGACACAGATAAATATGCATAGAGAGAAAGAGAGAAATAGTAAGATAAAGACAGAAAGAGTAAGAGAATATAAAAAGGGGAAATTCCATAAAAGCAATTTCTTTTTCTTTTTGAATAAAATAAAATAAATTAACCTGATAAAGTTATTACGTTGTTGTATTAGGCATGTTACGTTGCTAATCCTGACCACAGAAACTATGATTACCTAATGGTGTTTATGACTGGACTTGCTCGACGTCACATCAGAATCCGGTCCACTGTTTACTCTATTCAATGCTTAATATAATAACTAGTCCCTATAAAATTTACATATGAATTGCAACTGAATTGGATACAACTGGCTGTACTAATCTAAAACACTATGGTTTCTGGTATTTTTTTTTATCAATTAAAAACAACGAGACCATAAACAATTTTTTTTTAAATAAAAAAACGGAAGTACATACAAGACATTTTAAATAAATATATTTTTTTTTCTTGTAAGACACATGTGTAGTAATGTAACTAAAGTAAATCTATTGATATTCATAAATATGGAGGTGTTATTATGTCCACATTTATATATAAACCATATAGCTGAGCGTATTTCTTACAATATTTGCTCTAGGAGTTAGCTACGGGCAGATAATGTATTATTATTATTTATTTATAGCTTTATTGTTAATTTGCTAAGTATCAGGAGATATTAACAGATTGATAAAGATAATTATTTAAGTACCTATTTTATAACTAAACTAAACATTAAAAATCCGACGAAAATCTTGAAATAAGTTCAGATCGAATTTTTGGCTAACATTTTCAACATACTAATGCGTTAATACTCGCAGACCAGAGTCGACTTGTACGACACATGTAGTTTGAATTGACCCATCGCGTTCTAATTCCAAATTGCTAAGTTGACAACTAAACCCATAGTTTTAATTTAAAAACATTCTTTTTTTTTTTAATTTTATATCTGTGAATAAAAGATCAAATATTTCAATATACGAGCAAAAGAGTGGATTGAGTATTAAGTGTTTTAGATTGGCACAGTTGTACATGCGCCACCTCGGTGCCCGCGGCCTGCGGCCCGCAGTCATATTGCACTCCCTTATAACACGTATAACATACAATAACATCGCTTAAAATCGATACACATACAATATCGTACTAATTTATAAATTATGTTACACAGGTAAACAGTTGAAATCGATATAATTAAAATAATAATAATAATAATAAAAAATTCATCTATAACTTGATATAACACTAGATATTTGTACAAAAATTAAAATTCGATTCGTATACGTATACATCGTGCCCGAAGCTGAATATTTGAAGTGTTGACATTGAAACTAATAAAAAAAAAACTGACGTATAATATAGTTGGTTGTGTATTACTTAAAAATATGCCGTATGCAGTGTACATAAAGTTTACTTTGAGTAGACTTAAATTAACGTACATGTCGTTGATCACAAAACCGAACGTCGTGTCTGAACATTAGAGAAATAAAAAGACTACCATAGATAAATCTAATTTGCATATTATTTTTATTTGCTTGATATCATCTTTTCATGTATCTTTATTTCTCTACACGACGTGGTAACAAACACCGCGTTTCCACCCAGGCTTTTTACATACAACATGTATTTACATGTGCAAATCAACCAGCTGGTTTACATCAAAATATACCATTATTTTTATACATGTTTAAGACAATATTTCGCGTATCTTTCAAATCAAGATCAAGACAGCACGTATTTTGTTTTTATAAATACCGGTACAAAAAATACGTCATAAACAAGTATAAAACATTACATGCACAAGGCATGTTTTCTACAAGTCTCGCACAGAACATGTGTGTGGGTGGAAACAAGGTGTTAGTAATAATATCACAAAAGTCAACGACGCTCAGTAGCTAACTATAGAAAAATCAGTCGTACCGCATTGCTTCGCCCGTAATTGACTACGTTCGAGAGCCGCCGTCGTAAGGCCATTCCTCGCCTCCCGCCTCCCAGCCGGTGGTCAGAGCGTACCGGCTACACGTAAATAAAGAGATAGAGGAACTGTGAGTGGGGTCCGCGCTAAACTAGACTTAATTACTAAACATGTAGGGTTCATTTGAGCGTGTCCGGCTGTTCGAAGTTTTGCTCGGTGACGGACACGGCGTCCGACGAGAGCGTCTCCTTCAGTGGGTCCACACAATTCTTTGGAATCATCGTGCCTGCGGAACAGGACAAAAAATGTATAATTAGTAACATGTATGAGCTTGTCTTGTGTATTAATAGTTGTTTACTAAGTTATTTTCGGGTTCTTCTCGCGAGATAAAAAATATATTTAATTCAGCGTTGGAACCATCAATTCTATTTATACGGATATTAAAAAGAGGAAAGATTTCATAGTTTGTTTGCAATTAATAAACTCAAAAGCTACTCAACTGGTTTTAAAAATTCTTTCAGATTCTTTATTTGTATTAAACATGGGTTATATTAGTTATTCAGTTGTGTACGCTTTGAGCCACATGTTTCATCAAAATACTGGTATGTAATATTTATTAAAATACTTATAACTTGGCCATTTTATACATATATTGGTATGTAAAAAAATATATTTATCATCAGAGAAAATTAATCGTTAACACTTGAACAATAGATACACGATTAGTTTAACAATTGCTAGGGGAGCGCTTATCTCTAAAAGAGATCTTAGCCAACCCAGTGTAGTTAGAGAGAAAATAAAATATTGCAATTGATCAATCGTTACCTTACTTTTTTATATACATATACTATTTAAATATATATTAATTAATTAATTAATTGAGAGGCAAAAGTTAGACATTCCAGCAAGTTACCTCTATGTTCCATTTGTCTGCTAGATAGACTGTCATATCTGTCTGTTTACTGTATATCTGTCTATTTATTGTGCAGATAATCTGTAGTATTGTTTTATTGATATTCCCTTTGGCCGCAACAGAATATCAGTGCTTTGCTCTTTTGAGAGAGAGAATTAAACTGAGTTGTGACCATTTTGTATTGCTATGGCACACTCACAAACGAAAATTGTATTTAGCTTTGTGTATTTTTTTTTATCATTTATGTTATCTCGCCTTTTTTTTCTTTTTTTTTTGTATATGTATGTTGTAATTTGTGTGCAAATAAATTATGTATCTATCTATCTATATTCTTTTTAATTGCCATTCCATCTTGTAGCTTTTTATAAGCTACATTATTAGCAAGAAATGAGGCTATATTTATTTTCAAAATTTCTGTCGGAACTGGGCTCCTAAATAGGTTAATATAATAATCTGTGTTAATGTGAAAGATTCAATTGTCTTTGTATATTTATGTGTGTGGTGCAATAAAGAGTTGAACAAATAAGCGGGGCCCCAAATAAGTAGTAGCGGTACGCACCGACGATCTTGAGGCCGCGGTCGGTCTTGATGCGCACGACCTGCATCTTGTTGAGCGCCGAGCGCGCGGCCAGCACGGCCTCCACGCGCGCCCACACGGCCAGCACCGACCCCGCCAGCACGTGGTACGTGCGCCGCCGCAGCCCCACCTGCACCACCATACGCTAACTGACCACGCCCTCTAACTCTAACTCTAACTCTAACTCATTCTATCTCACGGACTCGCTAGCGATATCGATTCCATCGACCAATTCGCTCGCCACTTGTCTAAGAGGGCCTGATTTTTCATCCTCACCTATCATCCCTCACCGTTCTTGACAAGTGAAAAGACAACCATAGTTAGGTTTTGGTGATGTTTAAAGAGGGACACTGCTGCCCATTCCTCGACCAATAAGTTTTTTTTAGTCATCTCTCACGACACCCATGGGAAGGAATGACACATGTAGCACTTTTAGTACTTGGTTTTGTAACAGTTGCCATGCTTTTAGTTAAATCAACAATTCTACATTCTGCTTCGTTCTTTATATTTCTAATTATAATTAGGGTTGCCATCCGTCTGGGTTTCCCCGAATTTGTCCTAGTTTAGAGGGCATCTGGGGAGTGCCCGGGCGGGAATAGTCTTGATTTAAAAATTTAAAGTAAAAAAAAGTAAAAATTAATAAAAACGTAATGACATTTTCAACTGTTTTTTATTGCAATGACTATGTTTAAAAAAACCTGTTGATATGTTCGAGTCCTGGGCTTTAAAATCCGGGGTTTGCACGCGTCTTCTCCTTGTTGCCAAATTTTAGAGATGGCAACCTTGATTATAATTAATAATTTTAAAATATTGTAAACTTTACAAATATATATTGTATCTCTGTTTTATTACAGGTCTCCTAATAGAATGAAACATTGAATATTGCTATATCATAAACTCACTAGTGACAACTATTTCATCGATAGATTTAGTTTACCACTTGTCTATGATTCTTTTTTTTTAACGAGTGAAAATGGAATTGTAACCCCGCCTACGCTATCTGTATACACTGTCGGGGCACCAATGATAGGTGAAAATGAAAGCAGGTCAATTTGCTCATCGTGAAGAATTTAACAAGAATTAATCACGATGGTTTCCAGGGGGAACCGCGTGGAGGTCGACTTGATAGGGTATACTGCTAACAATGGGGTTGTTAGTACCTATTTCTAACAATCTCTTTCCCCCATATCTATGGTTCTAGATCGTTTACTGGTGGCATACGCTGTGCTATCGTTAATAGAGTCGCTTGTGCAGCGGTACCTCGCATTCGGCGGCGCCGCGGCAGGCGCCGCGCCAGTAGGCGTGGCTGCAGACGCGCAGCGAGGCCGAGTACTGGCCGCGCCACCACGACTCCGCCTCGCTGCTCTCCACCTTCTTGTACTTCTTCTCGATCTCCGCCAGCGACTCCAGCCGCAGCTGCAGCCCCGTGTTCGGCCTGCCGGCGAAGCGGGACGGTTCTAAACAAACTCTCACGCACAAGGTGTCCTACCACGTGGTACGAGGACAGAACCCCACAACATGAACTAATTCAGAAAATTTCCATTCTTGTATTGGTAAACGCAAGAGCAAACAAAGTATGTCAGTTGTATTGTATTGTAAAATCTTTATTGTATATAATTCATACTGAATACATTAAAAGATTATCCCATAAATGGATCTCTTACAACCTTTGAGAAGCTGAAAGAAAACTGTAGAATGTACAAGGGTAATAACCGTTGTAATTTATGATCCCTCGAGCCGGATATTTATAATCAAAATATTAATATACCAACGTATGTAATTGTTACATTAGCTATCTTTCGCGTATGTATTATACAAGTTATGGTCCTTCGAGCCATATAAATAAGATACATACAACTAAGAAATTGAAGAAGCCTACCTATACAGCTGAAACATCTGTTCCTTCTTGGAGAGCTTCTCCTTTTTATGGGGGTTGGTGTGCGCGGCGAGGCACAGCACGGCGGTGTACTTGTTGTTACGCGCCGCCTGCGACAGGTAGAATCCGTCCTTTGGTCCCGTTGCGCTCGAACACTTCTCCAGCGCCTCCATCCACTCCATGCCGCGCTGGAATATGACATATGCGGTTATCATATGTAGTATATTCAACTTATTATTTCTACCAAAAACTCTTGTCAAAAGACAAGTTTGTGAGATGTATTTTAGTAAAAACAATTGATGTGATATTTTACACAAAAAAAAAAAAACATGTTTTATAAATATATGTGTAATAAGAAGTGTATGCAGCGCATGATCTCTTAGAAGTTCGTAATGTGTGTATTAGGGGTCCGTAGGAAGTCAGATAATAGTAAAAATACTTATTAATTGTGTAGTAAACTCGACGAGACGCATCGTCGTCGTCGTCAGGCGGCAATTTTAATAAAATCTATTGAAACTACCAATAATAGTATTTTTTTAAATACAAAGCATTTTTTCTTTGTTAAATCTTAGGACCGAACAGAAATGTTTTTTTGACAGCGAGGACTCGTGGGATTGTGTAAATGGTGAAAGTGGTACCTCCGAGTGCACGGTGTGCAGCTCGACGGGCGCGCGGCCGGTGGCGTGGCGGCGCACGAAGCGCACGCAGCGCACGCGCCGCACGAGCTCGCCCGCGCTGCCCAGGTCCAGGATGCCCAGGTCGAACCGCCCGCTGCGCTTCGCTGACAACCACACGGCACACGTACAACGACCACGCTCAACGCACACTAACTGTACACATGTTTGTAGGCAAATGTTCTAACATATCGTTACACGGAGATATTTCTGATGTTCGAAAAATATACTAGATTATGAAATATAGTACATTACTGCAGCGGCCAGCAACTAAGGCATTGATGGACGAACGTGCAAATGTGGGCCGAGACGTAGCCGAGGCACACATACGTGAGTCCATCAATGCCTAGTTGTGGCCAAGACTTATACAGTGCTTTTCCCAAACAATGCGCGGAAATCAAAAACACAATTTTACTTTCTAAGAAGCTAAAATAAACAGGTTTCTTTTTGCAAGCCAGTTCGAAATTTAAATAAAACCTTGTATTAGTTACCTCCTTGGTAGCCATGTTTCGAAGTAAAAGGCCATTCCATTTTTAAATTACAGGACCAATATGAGTTTACATAGTAATTTATCTGGCCGCAAAACACGACAGATATGGATTTTCATACAACTTTTGCCGACCGCTTCCCGCATGTATCTGGCCAGTACGGCAATTTTGATTTATCTCGAAGAAATTAATTTTTCAAACATACTTGAAAATGTGAGCATTATTTTGACAATTTTCTTGTCTTGTGTAGGTTTATAAAGCCTACCAAATCTATCATAGTAGTATCGATCAAATTAATAAAATTATATATATTACCTTGCTCCATGACAGCCGTGAGTGTGTCCGTGAAATATTTGAAGAGTCTATTTTGCAGATCTACTGGCATGCCTAATATCCTGTTCAGGAATTTTGACATATTGTTGTAATCCTGTGAACCAAAATAAAACAAATACATTATCTAGCCTCACACAGTCTCAGGACTTTGGAATAATTGTTATGTTCATGGTGCTGCTCATGTCTATAGGCGACGGTTACCACTTTCCATCAGGTGGGCCGTCAGCTTGTTTGCCATTCTAAGTTGAAAAAAAAAAAAAAAAAAAATAAGAGAATCCAAGGAAGGAATAAGGTGCCACAGATCTACCTTCAGATACCTCCACATTGAATAACATAATATAAAAGCTTTACTTAAATATTATATGTAAGTTTTCTGTTATTCATTTGTGCATGAATAGGGATACCAGAAAGCCTAGTTACTTTTCAGTAAGCGTTAGATATGTATATGGTAAGGCTAAATAAAAAAAAAATACATTTTTTTTTTCGTTAATAATAGAAAAAAAATAAAACAAGGCAAATAGAGCATACTAATTCACAATTATGTCATTTTCACTGATTAATTTGGATCGATATCTGAGATGGATTTTAAAATATGAAACAATTATCAGAATCGTTAAAAGTGCTTGTCATTTTAACAGGACGTACATACATTAATTTGTACAAATTAATATTACATGAAACGTTAGTTTTCGACTAAAATAAAAAAAAAAAAAACACCTAATTTGGGGAATTTTTAATGGAATTACAATAAAAAAGTGGCAGGCTTCGTTTTGTTTGACATTCGTTTTCACCGACTGAATTTTAGCGCGTTTCTGATATTAGATGCGCCATCTTAAAATCTAAGTAAGCTGTTCACATTAGCTAGTTCTAAAGATTTTTTTTCTTTTTAATTGCATCCAATTTTAAGATCAATTATCATTATAATTAAATTTAAATCCATTTGCGCAGTCGGTATATGGTCGTGGTGGTGGGGGGGGGGGGGGGGCAGTGAGGAATGATAAGTGAGGATGATAGCATATCCAGTTAGTCCAATGTGACGATTACGTCAAGAATTAACTATGACAATTTAATGGATGATAATGGAATGGTAGCCCCACCCGAGCTATCGGTATACACCGGCGGGGTACTAGCGAAGGATGACAGGCGAGGATGAAGCAGGTGAAACCATGACAGTTTAGAGCCGAAGTGAAGTCGGCAGGATATTTTTTAAATGAATAATAATGGAATGGTAACCCCGCCTGCGCTATCGGTATCGATATCGGTGTTGAGGACGGTGTGGAGGTGTGGAGGTGTGGAGGAGTGACCTTGTCGAGCGACAGCACGCCGGGCGCCGCCTCGCTGTTGACGATGAGGCCGACGCCGACGAGCGCGCTTGCCACGTCCTGGAAGAAGTCGCCCGCGTAGTCGCGCGGCGCCGCCACCAGCGGCGACTCGTACTTCATGATCGCCTTCATCACCGCCTCCAGCGCCGCGCGACCTGCACACCACCAACCGCACACATTTATACTTTGCCAGTAATAATATTAAAAAAAAAAAAATCAACAATAAAAGGGAAAAAAAGCAATTTATTTTGCTGGTCGCTGGAGCCGCCTCAGCTGTTGCTATATATGTACAGTGTACAGCTCCAGCGAGATGTACCTATACAGCGCTGATTTTCAGGCGGCCCCTTAACTCCTTCACCTTTAGCATGCGTGCGGTTCGCCAATACCTATTTCTCGGATGGGAGACTTGACACGCTCAACGAGTACAGTGAGCGTATAGCATCAGACGGGCTGTATGCTTGTTTACCGCCTTCGTGGTGCACCTTTTTTTTATATAACTTAGAATGGCAAACAAGCTAATGGTTCACCTGATGGAAAGTGGTAACCGTCACCTATAGACATGAGCAGTACCATGGACATAACAGAGTATACTGTTTCACCCATGATACCCCCCAGGCGTTGCCATTCCTGAGGACTCAGGTGTTATTCCTCTGTACCCTGTAAATTCACTGTCACATCCCACCCTTCAAACCGAAACACAGCCATGCAAACACAAATGCTTTACGGTAGAAACACGAATGGGACAGAGGTGCAAGCGGCGAGGGGCGGCGAGGGGCGGCGAGGGGCGGCGAGGGGCGGCGACTAGGTGGCAGCGTGGGTACTGACCGTACTTGTTGTCGATGTTGAACTGCGAGAGGTCCCTGGTCTCGGTGGCGCGGCGGTCGCCGTGCGTGAGCGCGCCCAGCGACTCGAGGCGCTTGGCCACGGTGGAGGCGAAGCGGCGCTCGCCCGCCAGGTCCGAGATCAGGAAGATGTACTCCGGCGCGTTCACCTGGTTCGACCGGTGCGTGCGCCCTGCCGCCACCACACACATCGTTACTAACACCATTTCACACCCTATACACCCTATCAGAGCAACCTCCACGCGGTTTCCCCCCGGAAACTATCGTGACTCTTGTAGAATGCGTCACGATGGACCAACTGACTTGCATTTTTTTTGTTTTATGTGTAAAAATAGTATGGTAGCCCCGCCTGCGCTAACGGGATACGCTGGCGGAGCACCAGTGAAGGGTGATAGGTGAGAACGAAAACAGGCCAGTTAGCCCATCATGATGAATTCATTAGGAATTAACCATGATAGTTTCCAGGGGGAACCACGAGGAGGTCAACTTGGTTGGGTACATTGCTAGCAATGGGATTCTCAGTCTCCATTACTAACAATCCCTTTCCCCCCAAACTGACTTGCACTCATCCACACCTATCATCTGCCACTGGTGAATATATGAGTTTTATAATAAAATAATTGATATTTTTCGGATATATACCCCATGTATATCACACCTTTTAACTATGATCGTATTTTTATACATATTAAAAACTTGCCAGTAACTACATAGACCCGGGGGGAAAGGTATTGTTAGTAATGGAGACTAAAAATCCCATTACTAGCAATATAGCCAACCAGGTCGACCTCCTCGCGGTTCCCCCTACAAACTATCATGGTTAATTCTTGATGAATTCATTAAGATGGGCTAACTAACGGCCTGTTTACATTCTCATCTACCACCCTTCACTGGTGCTCCGCCAGCGTATCCCGTTAGCGCAGGCGGGGTTACCATACCATTTTCACCCATCAAAAAAAAAAAAAAACTACATAGACCTCCCCCTCGTAAGAAGAGTTTTGCCGGTAGCTGCCACGCTTGACAAGCGGGTTGGCAACCACAGTTAAGCTTTGGTGACGTTTTAAAGGGAATGCTGCCTCCTATCCCTCAACCATTCATTTCCCTTAATCACCTCTTACTACACCCACGGGAAAGGAAGGGGTGACCCATTCTCTGCTGGGACCACACAGTGGACCAAAAACTTGTACCTATTGATGAGATAAGGGTAGAAACACTCACCAAACTGCTGTATAGCCCTATCCGCTGACCACGGCAGCTCCAGCGTTATGTGCACCCTTCGCCTTTGGTTTCTAGCCCTGTTACCAAATTGAACACTTAATATCATCTACATATTTATTTATTTAAACTTTAACGCACAGTAAAATTCTATGTACATATGGTGGACTTAACACCGGACGGTGTTCTCTACCAGTAAGTCATTGGGCAAACAGAGAAATAAGTAGGCGGTGCATTATTGAATAGAGAAGAAATAAAGCAATACTTGATATATTCATATAATACAAACATACACATAATATATTAAATAAATAAATATATACATACAATAAATAAATTCATAAAATATTACTATATAAAACAATTAAATAAAACAACTGCAATTGAAGAGCAAATAGTAATTTATATAAAAAAAACACATATATATATATATATATATATATATATATATATATATATATATATATATATATATATATATATATATATATATATATATATATATATATATATATGACCCACTAATATATATCAAAGTACAGCCAAAACAGCTGGGTGACTTTGTACAAAAGTCGATTGTTTGGGCAACTCTGTCCCATTCGTGTTTCAACCGTGAAGCAGTTGTGTTTGCATGGCTGTGTTTCGGTTTGAAGGGTGGGATATGGCGTGAATTTACTGGGTACAGAGGAATAACACCTGAGTCCTCAGGAATGGCAACGCATGGGTGGTATCATGGGCGAAACAGTATACTCTGTTATGTCCATGGTACTGCTCATGTCTATAGGCGACGGTTACCACTTTCCATCAGGTGGACCGTCAGCTTATTTGCTATTCGAAGTTGTATAAAAAAAGAATTATTTTGTATAAAGAAAATTATTGTATTTGAGTTAGATCAAGAACACGCTGTTTCGCCCATGATACCCCCCATGCGTTGTCATTCCTGAGGACTCAGGTGTTATTCCTCTGTATCCTGTAAATTCACGCCATATCCCACCCTTCAAACAGTGTGACAGAGATGCCCACGCAAACGAATTCTAACAAAACTTTAAATTTTTTCTTCAAGATAAGCAATTATTTCTCCTGTCCCCACTATCTGTTTAGTAGTTTACATTTGTTTGACTGGTTTGGACAGTTCTGCTATAAAGCATTACAAGTACGCTTGATTTAAGCGTTACCTCCTATCACTCTGCAGCGATATCCCGCTGGAGGCGGCCTCCGAGATGATAGCCACGTCCTTCTCGCCGTCCATGAAGCGTTGCTTCTCCGTGAGGTTGAGCGTCTCCAGCGGCACGTCCGCCTCCGACCGACTCTCGTACAGGATCTGGCCGTCTTCTGTTTGCACCACGCGACCCTTGCGACCCGTCATCTGTTATACAATGCATTAGATTGAGATTAGATTTGATAGATGATACTCTTCATTGTTTCCACCAAAAGATTACAATAGTAAACTTATTATAGATACAAACAATTACAAGAAATAATCACAGTGAGGAAACAATGGGCGACCTTATCGCTAAGAGCGATCTCTTCCAGGCAACCTTTGGATGGAGAGCAGTAATTATAAACAGTTTGATCGGAGGCACGATGAAGATCCTATTATTTCTAAATATGGAGATGAAATACATGTAATAATGTAAATAGAAATTCTTACTCTGATTCTAGATTTTTTAAGGCTTGATGGAAAGTGTATGGTGAACGGGTGAAGAACATATTGTATCTAAAACTTATATCAATATAATACAGCATTACATAATTAAGTTATCCAGAAGTAATCTTAATTCAAATAAACTTGTTTACAGGCACTTTTAAATAGTATGGTATTTTTTTTTAATTTATTGCAGGGTTTGGATAGTTATTTATTTATTTAACACTTTATTGCACCAACATAACAGAATTCGTTGGGGGGAAAGGGATTGTTAGTAATGGGGTCAAATAGCCCTATTACTAACAATATACCCTGTCAGGTCGACCTCCACGTGGTTCCCCCTGGAAACCATCGTAACTAATTCTAGTTTAATTCGTCAGGATAACTGACCTACTTTCATCTTCATCTGCCATCCTTCACTGGTGCCCCGCCAGTGTATACCAATAGCGCAGACGGCGTTACCATACCATTATCACTCATTAAAAAAACAGGATTTGTTGTTATCTGTTGTGAAGAGCCCGGAACAAACTCAACAGTTACTCTTTTAAATCTCTGTTAACATTATGTATATTTATTTAAATGTACTATGTCTAAAATTACATGGTCGTTAAAAGCCCGTGCATGATCGACTAACACCATGCACATTTTTTTTTACAACACAGGGGACAAACGAGCATGCGGTTCACCTGGTGGTGACTAATCAGCAGCAGGTATATCGCTAGCAATGGGATTCTTAGTCTCCATTACTGACAACCCCTTCCCCCCTGTATGGTGTAGTTGTGTGGTCACCTCTGCGACGTTGTCGGTGCCGCCGAGCTCGTCGACGAGCTGGTCGAGCGTGTTGGGCGGCAGGCGGCGGCCGAGCCGCTCGATGGCGGCCAGCAGCTCCTCCTTCATGCTGCACGCGCGCTCGATGGCCGACCGCGGCGGCGGCTGGCTGCGGCTCGGGCCTGCACCACCCACCACACCACGCAACGTCACACATACAAATCTACTATGTTACCAGTACATGGTGTATACAATACTATCTTTAATATGAATAAACACATTATTTCTTACTACAGAATATTTTTTATACAACTTAGAATGGCAAACAAGCTAACGGCCCACCTGATGGAAAGTGGTAACCGTCGCCTACACACATGAGCAGTACCATGGACATAACAGAGTATACTGTTTCGCCCATGATACCCCCCATGCGTTGCCATTCCTGAGGACTCAGGTGTTATTCCTCTGTACCCAGTAAATTCACGCCACATCCCACCCTTCAAACCGAAACACAGCCATGCAAACACAACTGCTTTACGGTAGAAACACGAATGGGATAGAGGTGCCCAAGCAAACCGACTGACCGAGGTAGAGTCCGTTGGTGCCGACGGGTGTGCCGGTGATCAGGCCGCCGGGCGCCGCCACGGTGACGGGGGCGGCGGCCGGGGCGCTGTTCTTGCGCTCGAACATCGTCTCGATCTTGTCCTGCGTGCTCGCCGGCTTCTTCTTCTGCGCCGGTGCCTTTTTCTTTTTCGTGATCTTCTTTTTGCGGCCGATCCACGGATCTGTTTAATGGATTACTTTTTGAATTATTTCTTTTTTAAATTCCGCTACCATTAGTATGCGTGCGACTGCCGATAGTTGACGATTGACTACTATTATATATTTATTTATTCATTAGTACATATATGTGTACATGGCGGACTTAATGCTAAAAGCATTCTCTCCCAGTCAACCGTAGGGAAGTGTCAGAACACTCGAATGCGGTACTAGTAATTATTGATATACATACATACTAAAATTATATATATAAACGAATAAATATATATGAATAACAAATATACTTACACATATATGATATATACTATATTATACACGAAATTGAGAATAATATAAAGCACTTTTGTTGTTAGTATAAGACTATGGCCTTCCTTATTAATTATCAATTCTGTTATTATTGTTATTATATTATTAAATTTAATTCTTCGATTCGATCATCATCATCATTATTATTAAATATTACATTGTTATTAATAATATAATATTATTATTATCAATTATTATTATTACCATATATTCTTCATCTCTGAATGAGGCATCGCCGCAGATTATGCCGAACGGTCAATACCACAGTTCAAGTAGCAATCTTTTAATTTGCCTGAAGTGAAGTCGCTCTCGTACAGAAGTAAAACACGTGTCGCAACAAGTACATAGAGTGAACAACAGAGACTGATGCAAATCATTGGCGTGTGTATATATGTGCTCTGTGAATTGTTTTTTTCTACCCGAAGTAGTGGTAATTTATACCAACCTAACACTGAAACTAGCTTTCCTCAAGATAGCGGGCATTGTGTGGTTTCAATTTGAAACGATTCTAATCATGTATCTGTGTCTATGTGTGTGCGTGTGCGTGTGCGTGTGTGCGTGTGCGTGTGCGTGTGTGCGTGTGTGTGTGACTGTATGTGTCTATATGTGTCCGTGTGTGTACGTGTACATGTGTGCGCGTGTGTCCGTGCGTGTGTGTACGTGTGTTCGCGTGCGTGCGTGTCCGTGTGTGTGTGTGTCCGCGTGTACGTAGGTGTGTCCGTGTATAGTGCGTGCGTGCGAGCGTGCGCGTGTCCGCGTGCGTGTACGTACCGTCGTCGCTGTCGCTGCCGGCGCGGAAGGGGTTGAAGTCGCTGAGGTCGGAGTCGGTGCGGCGTGCGTCGTCGGAGTCGCGGTCGGCGTCGGCGTCCAGCTCCAGCTCGTCCTCGGAGCCGCGCACGAACTCGTCCGACGACGAGCCGCCGCGGGCGCGCTTGGCCGCCTGGTTCGCCTGCTGCCGCGACGTCACTGCGGCCAACAATCATTGGCTTACATTAGACAATGTCTCAGTACATTTAACACGAATGTAAATACTTCTGACAGAATTCTACAATTTAAAATATTGTAATTTAATTAAATCTCTTTTCAGCCGGCTGCCGGCTGAACGGAAAGGACAGCAAATTCGGCGCCGGACTCAACGTGTTAATGCTCCTCTCCACTCAGGGTTTGCTGGATGAGAACTCTTGCAGAGTTAAGCTCGCCTGTTGTACATCTTCATTTAATATAAATTATATATTTTGTAATTTTTGTGTGTACAATAATGTATAAATAAATCCTCATCTCCCTAGCCTTATCCCAATTATTATTTGGGGTCGGCGTAATATGGTTTTATCCAAACCTCTGGTATTGCAGGCGTTCATAGGCTACGGTAACCGCTTACCATCAGGTGTGCCGTATGCTTGTTTGCCACTTCAGTGGTATAAAAACAAAATGAATCCACCTGGAATTCAGCACGATGGTTTCTAGGGGGAACCACGAGAAGGTCGACCCGACCTATATTGCTAGCAATAAGACTGGCAGTACCATTACTAACAATCCCTTTCCCCCGCCAAGTTAGTATTAGTGCAAGCAAGCAAGCGCAGTGGACTCACGCTTCCTCTTGGAGGTGTTAGCGTCGCCGTCGAGCCCGTTGGGGTTGTAGTGGGCGGCGGCGGCGGCGGCGGCGGCGGCGGCGGCGGCGGCGGCGGCGGCGGCGGCGGCGGCGGCGGCGGCGGCGGCGGCGGCGGGGGCGGCGGGCGGCGCGGCCTTGCCCTTGGCCTTGGCCGGCTCGAGTCCCAGCAGCCGGTTGATGCGGTTGCGGTCGGGCGCCGGGAAGTGCTTCTCCACCAGCGTTTGGAACACGCCCCTGTACGTAACACAATTAGTTATATATTTATTCTTTATTGCACAATAAAACTTTGTACAAGTGGCGAGCTTAATGCCACATGGCATTCTCTACCAGCTAACCATTAGGTGAAAACAGAAAGCGTATGAAGGGCAGATGTGGTGGGAAATATGTGGCATGCATATATAGCAATATACTGAAAGAATTATACATAATATATACGTATATATATACAATTATTCAGGTAAATCAATTTTATCCCCTTCAAAGCATTCTGTGACATAATGCACTTGTGCCAACGCCGTTTCCACTGTGAGAAGGCTCCTTGAAAGTCCTCTGGTTGTAGGTTTCTGCTGCCCCGTCGTAGCTTTTTTTATCTCATTTATGTCCCCCAAATGCCGCCCCCGAAGTACCAATTTGGTTTTTGGGAACAAGAAGAACTCACACGGGGCCAAATCCGGCGAATACACCGTAATGGAATTTTTCTCAAAAACTCACGGACAACTTATACATATGTATATATATTCTACTCGTGCCACACGAGCTTTGAGGCGTCTGAGCACATCGACGTAGAATTTTCCATCAACTGTCTGGCCTGGAGGGACGAATTCTTGATGGACAATTCGAAAAAAACAATCAACATTGTCTTGACATTTGAGCGGGATTTTCTTGATTTTTTTGTTCGTGGTTCCCCGGATGTCTTCCATTATTTTTCACGGCCATTCTTGCCGAGTTTCGAGAGAAACTTGATTACGACGCGCTGCTCTTCAACGGAAGCGGGCTTGCCGACGGGGTTTCGTTTTTCACTCGTGACAAACTACCGCACGGCGGTCAGACCAGAACTGAAGCATTGTTAGGGACAGAGATCTCTTTCTCGATCCAGAACACTTTTATACGAACTTTCCGGACAGACCTCGTATATAAGATATATATACATATCAAAACAACTATAAGCATTCTGAGATATAATAACTATTGAGTGACCTGTAACTAGATGGTTTTGTTCAACAAGTAATTAAAGTCCTGTAAAATATATATATATACATATGTATATATATATATATATATATATATATATATATATATATATATATATATATATATATATATATATATACACTGGGTTGGCTGGAAGAGATCTCTATCAGAGATTTTGTTGTTAAACTCATCGCTATATGTATTGATGTAATAAAGTATATATATATAAAACTATATATATATATATATATATATATATATATATATATATATATATATGTATTTATGCTTTAAAATAATGTTTAGTGAAAAAATACGAGACATGTCTTATAAAAATCTGACATAGAACAAACACTTATATATATTTTTTTTTTTTTTTATACAACTTAGAATGGCAAACAAGCTGACGGCCCACCTGATGGAAAGTGGTAATCGTCGCCTATAGACATGAGCAGTACCTGGACATAACAGAGTATACTGTTTCGTCCATGATACACCCCATGCGTTACCATTTTTGAAGACTCAGGTGTTATTCCTCTGTACCCGGTAAATTCAATAGTTTTACAATGACTATAAATTCATATCTGTATTTTATTAACATATAAATACAATATTTTATCTTAGATTATATATAGATAGATCATCGAACCTCAAAAACGGGTCAACTTTTTGTCAGCTAATTGTCAAATTAGCTGACTCGTTTTTTTTTTTATCAGTATTCTATATATTTACGCATAAAATGTATTTTGACGTATTATTTAATAAATAAAATTAATGTTTACCGCATTAAAAAAGTGCAGAATTTATAAGACAAAATAAATATACAAGTTATAAAGGAATCACTCGTAACTATTTATCAAGCACAATTGTATGAAAAATTTGGGTCAACTTTTTCTCGAAACATTTTACAATCTAAGTATTTTATATTTAGACGTCCTTGAAATAACATTTACATTAGCAAAACAAAAGATATCGACTTTCGTTATCGCCATATTTCAAATTTCCCGCGCTTTTTGTACCGCGTATCTATAAAACCTACTCGCTCCGAGTCACGAGGTCGTTCGCCCCGGCCGCCATTGTCCGAACTCGGTTATTACGCATCAGAAATACCAACTCGGTTCGGCGCACGGCGACACATGCGCTTTTCTTTCAACATTGATTTATTGTAATTGTGTGATACCGTGTAGGTTTTCAATGTGCATTTTATATTCTGTTATTGTTTTAGTGATGTAAATATTCGAGTGAGGCATCGTTCACTAAAAATTCTAATTTGATATATTATTCTACGGACCAGTATAAACTAATCTTTGTATTCACAATATGTCTCATAAATGTATTTTAGCAATTGAAGTTTTGTCTTTTATTGCCTTGAATTTTCAGTTTTAAAGAAAGTGATAAAAAACTCCAATAGTTAAAATAGATTTGTAGGTTTTAATTTTAAACCGACTTAAAAAAAAGGAGGTTCTCAACTCGGCTGTATATATTTGTTACTTCCTAACTCCGTTAGTTTTAAACTGATTTGGAAAATTCTTTTTTCATCTGAAATGATATACTTACATATTGGTCCCATAGAAATTTTATCAAAATCGATTCAGTAATTTAGTTTTGAAATCAAAATAAGGCTTGTCACAATTGATGTCAGTTTTTTTTTTTTTTATGGAAGACAATCACAACTAATTATGTTTTTTTTAAATAGAATTGCATCAGATCTGCATTATACTTTAATTCTTTATAAACTCGTAGTTTCGCTCAACTATCAAATTAAACTTATAATTTTAGAAATAAATTTAAGCATCTCAAAATCAACCCTAATGTTATTTACAATTTTATTTATTCCGTTTCAGATAACCTGTTTAGATTTGTAAGAAAATCTAATTCCAATATAACACAGAGACGTAAATTACGCTTTGGAAGTAATAACGGATATGTTTACTTCGCAAGAACTAAAGAAATTTCTAGAACAAATATCTGAGAACGCGAAATTCGTAAAGTACGATTTCGTGTCAGCGGAAAAATTTACGATACAGTTGAGAAGTACGGTAGTAACCGACCAGTCGCAGGAGTACTACAACCAGTATGTCGGCAAATGGATACAAAAGTTCTCCGACTACACCGCCACCAACTGGATAGTGAGGAATTCATTTCCTAAAGTCAAACGGATGCTGTTCCGCAAGGTGTTCACTTGCCACCGGTCGGGTTATAACAAGTCAAAGAGCGCCGATAGAACGCTCAATGTCGAGTGTAAAGCAAAAATAGACTTCAAAATGAAGTTTATCAATAGAAACACCATAAGGAACGACGCGTACCTGAAGGATAATTTGAACATGTGCATCTTTATAAACTTCGTGCACTCCCACAAGGTGAGAGGCCGGGAGTCGTACAACTTATTAAAGAGCTCGTCGGACACCGATCGGATTTTCTACGAGTTGTTCGACGATGGATACACACCGACCATGGCGAAAATGTACCATGAACTAACACTGATCGATAGACACGGGCACGGGTCCGAGGTTTTAATGGCGGCGAGTATAAACCCATCGATGCACCACGTACATTACGTACATAAAAAGTGGAAAAGTTTGGACAAAACGATTGGCACACCTGAAGAACTTATGGCCAGAAAGAAGGAGAGTATCACCAAACTGGGCGGTCTGATGTGTCACGACAACCCTCAAGTTATCGTCGTCGTAACCCCTCTGATGAGGCGCGTAATCTCAGAGTGTAGTTTGGATATTGTCATCGTGGAGTCAACGGTGACAAATATTCTTGTAACCTTCATGTACGTGCCGAGCAAAGTAGGAGCTTTACCAATGGCTTGCGTGCTGCACACGGAACAAAACGAAGCCAGCTACAGTCAAGCTTTTTTCGCTGTAAAATTGCTATTGGAAGATGAGTGCGGCAAAAGTTTCGAGCCGAAAACGCTGTTCGCGAACAATCTGCAGGTCCAAAGGAGCGCATTGGAAGCTATCTATCCGAGTTCGAGGGTACTGGTCTCCAATTCGTCGATATGCTGCGATGTATGGGAATGGATATGTAAGGACACCAATAAGATTGATCGCAAAAAGCGACACATCCTTATGACAATGTTCGACTCAATGTTTCGGGCTGATACTATGGAAACCGCTGAGAAGTATTTCGACGTGTTAAGTAAAGACGAATATGTGAATGCGACACCGACATTGTTGGACTATGTCAATGAAATATGGGGCCAATGTAGACATTGGTTTGTTGATCACGAGGAGGTCAAGGATAAACACATCGATTTATCTGTACGTCTGTTTAAAGAACTAATTGTGAGTAAATGTAAGCCTTTCAACATAGGTGCAATGGTCGACGTCGCAACCAATATATTGGACAATTATTTCCGCCAGATATTGCTAGCTTACGTGAAGGAGCAGGATGTTTTCAAGATGTATACAAAGTTTTTTAAAATGTGTAAAAGTGTATTAGAATTGGACTTTAAAAGAATTGGTGCTAATGAGTACAGGATGCAGCTCGAGTCGCCGGCATCGAAGAGCAAGTACATAAAATTCAGGACGGACACGTGGTGCTGCGACTGTGTTTACGGAAAGAGGGGACATTTCTGCGAACACCTGACGAGTATCATCAATTCGATGGAATCAAAGCTCAAAATAGCGGATTTGGGTGAAGATGAGAAATCGTTTATCGTTACAATAGCTGGGGACGACAAATGTGTTAAGGAGCTAAAATTTGAGAATGTAGCTACTGAAATAATTCACGAGCACGGAGAATCGATAGATGACGAATGCGACGACCAATCAATAAAATCATCGAAAGACAATGACGTTTATTGCTATGAAGAGATAAAAATAGAAAAGCTTGAGAATACCGATCCTTTGAATGACGATGATAGGAATGACGAGCAAAACAGTGGACTAACTGCCGACTCCGAAGCTAGATCAGTGGATGGACAATCAGAACTTCATAGAAATTACGGCAAGGCCTTGAGAGCGTTGAACGAAGAGTTTCGAAGGTTGAATAAGTTATTCAAGGAGAATGCTAATACGTCCAACTTGAATACAGTGCAGCGGTTGGCGAGGGAGTTGAGCAAAATAAGGCCGATAGAGAGAGTGAGTTTTGCTAATATGAGTATAGAGTTAAATTCCAATGCAAAAAAAGGAAACGTAACGATGATGATGACGATGATAATGATGATAATAATGATGATGATGATTAACCGTTTAGTTGATATTTTAAATATTTCAATTAAATGCTGAATGTAATTATTACTAAAGTTATACAATTTGCATATAGATATGTTCAACTTATTTGATTAATATAATATCATACCGTGCTATAGAGTGCAATATCTATGTATTGTAGTTACAATATCTATATATTGACCCAATAACGGATATATCGGTTATCCAAAATTTCAAAATTCAAAATTAAAAAATCATTTATTCATGTAGGACATTTTAGCCGCTTATGGACGTCAAATTTTTACATTATAATTTTATTTTTTTCCCTACCGTCCAGTTCCAATCCAATATATAATATAGCAGCCGATCAAAATTAATATAGATGTCCGACCAGTGTGTACAATAACGAAACGGATAATGACCTTTTTTTCACCATCAATGTTCAGAGAAAATCACCAGAAAGAGACAGGGACGCAGTTGCGTTTGCATGGCTGTGTTTCGGTTTGAAGGGTGGGATATGGCGTGAATTCACAGGATACAGGGGAATAACACCTGAGTCTTCAGGAATGGCAACGCATGGGGGGTATCATGGGCGAAACAGTATGTGTGTGTACTGTTATGTCCATGGTACAGCTCATGTCTATAGACGACGGTTTACCACTTTCCATCAGGTGGGCCGTCAGCTTGTTTGCCATTCTAAGTTGTATATAAAAAAAAAAAGAGCAAATCAATACATAGATATTAGAGTAGTACTCATATTACACATGCCTAGTTAACTCAGAGCAGGCAACCTGGACCCAGGTGCCTTATATTGTATTTTTATCTTTCATTCATTTTTCAAACTTAATTTCATTAAAGTCTTGCAGAGGTTCTCTCTCTTCATTTGTACACTCTTGACAGAGTGGTCGTGGTTTTCACATTGACAGTGGATCGTCGATGAGACTCTCCTTCACGATTGAGGTCCTCGCAATGCGTCTCCATCTACTTCTGTTCGCAGCCGAGCGAGAGCATTCCACAATAGACTGCTGTGTGGCCGTTTTGATGAGGTCAGTCCATCGCCTTGGCGATCTACCACGAGAACGTTTGCCTTGTACAGCTCCTTGCAGAAGTTAGCGGCGGAATTTTAGGCTAAAGTATTTGTATTGTGCGGGGATCGAAGCTACGACCATCAGAAGGCAGTACATCAAACCGCTAGAGCAGTAAGATCGTCGTAATTGGTATGCGACGACAAGTACTCACTTGGCGGTGGATACGAAGTCTGTGAGCTCGCCGTCGTCGCGCTCGAGCTGGTCCAGCGTGCGAGCCTCGCCGGTGGACTGCAAGCCGATCACCACGCACTTGCCGCACTTCACCGCCTCGCGCGCCGTTACCACCGCGTGGTTCACCTGCACGGAGTTGTTTTCTTTTAATACATGATATTGGAATGGTAACCCCGCCTGCGCGTTGGGGGGAAGGGGATTGTTAGTAATGGGCCCATAATATAGTAGTAATAGTAATTGACCCATTGCTAGCAATACATATTTCTTTTTATGTTTAATTTTTTTTTTACCAATAGTTGCAACTGAATGGCTTTGTTGCAGTCGCATTTATTATTAGATCATGCCATACCAGAGGGAGACTGTACAAAAGTCGATTGCTTGGGTACTTCTGCCCTATTCATATTTCAACCGTGAAGCAGTTGTGTTTGCATGGCTGTGTTTCGGTTTAAAGGATGGGATATGGCGTGAATTTACTGGGTACAGAGCAATAACACCTGAATCCTCAGGAATGGCAACGCATGGGGCGTATCATGGGCGAAATAGTACTCTGTGTTATGTGCATGGTACTGCTCATGTCTATAGGCGACGGTTACCACTTTCCGATGGACCGTCAGCTTGTTTGCCATTCTAAGTTGTATAAAAAAAAAAACTATCATAATATGTATTAAAAATAGAAATTATGAATTCTCATTATTATCATCATCAATTCGGCCATCATCCGTCCACTGATGAACATAGGCCTCCCCCATAGACTGTCATAAGGAACGGTCCTGAACTGGTAACTGGTGTTCTAACATACCTTAGCAGAGGGGGAGGGATTGTTAATAATTTTTAGATCTGACCTATTGAAGAAAATTTCTCATTGATAATCCTAGTAAGCTATAATGAGGGGGGAGAGGGATTGTTAGTAATGCGGATTATCAGTCCCATTGCTAGCAATATACCCAAACAGGTCGATCTCCACATGGTCCCCCCTGGAAATCATCGTGCTGAATTCCAAGTGTATTCAACACGATGGGCTAACTGACCTGTCTTTTCATTCTCACCTATCATCCCTCACTGGTGCCCCGCCAGCGTATACCGATAGCGAAGGCGGGGTTACCTTTCCATTATCATCCCATAAAAAAAAAACTCTCGCCTTTGCTAACATTGTTATTAACTTATTGTTGTTACTGTATATTTTAGTGCAATAAAGAATATATATATATATATACCTTAGCAGCAATACACAGGTACTTGAAGAACCTCTGGTGTGCAGACCAGAACTGTCCCCACATGGTCTTCTTCATGCGTGGCTCCGCGTCGATCAGCTCCGCCGCCTCCGTGAAGCGTTGCATTGCTTCTACCCACTGTACATAAACAATTTAAGTTTGTATTCACACAAACAATAGAATCACAAGAGAAAGAGATCCTATATTGCTCTTTTTTGAATTTATTTCAAAAAAATATGGTTATATTAATTAAATAATTCATTAGATTTAACCTTTTAAAATATGATTAATTATAAATTTGTTTTAATTTATTGTGCACATATTAGAAATATATAAATTTCGAATGTGGAATTACAAGTAAATTAATCCAGGATTTTGCTACACAAAAAAAAAACACAATTTAACCAACTGGGAGTAAACTTTGCAGAAAAACACAAAAAGACGGGGTGGCCCATTCTATGCCGGGATCAAACGCACTTGTTCTTTGTTGTACAGCATGAAATGTTTTTTTTTTATTACTTGGAATTAAAAAAGAAAGTGTTTAAACTAATGCTTACAGAAAATATTATCAGAATAGATTCAGAATTGGTGTCTGATAATCCAGGTTGCCTGTAAGAGATTGCTTCTAGCGATAAGGCCGCCTTTTGTATATGCATATTCTGTATAAATACTCCTTGTATACATTTTATTTTTTTATACAACTTAGAATGGCAAACAAGTTGACGGCCCACCTGATGGAAAGTGGTAACCGTCACCTATAGACATGAGCAGTACCATGGACATAACAGAGTATACTGTTTCGCCCATTAAACCCTCAATGCGTTGCCATTCCTGAGGACTCAGGTGTTATTCCTCTGTACCCAGTAAATTCACGCCATATCTCACCCTTCAAATCGAAACACAGACATGCAAACACAACTGCTTCACGGTAGAAACACGAATGGGACAAAAGTACCCAAGCAATCCACTTTTGTAAAAAATCTCCCTCTGGTGATAAGTTAATGAGTTATTAGTATCCTCTATGAGTTACTAGGGTCGAGTGCAAAGTGTTAATAGCAGCTCTAATAGCTAAGGCGTACCAGTGCGACAGCCTTGTCGTATGTCTCCTTGAACGCGTCCGAGAGCGGCACCTCCTCGATCTTGAAGGAGACGCCGTGGAAGGACAGTTGCCGCGCGATGTACATCCCTCGTAGCTTCATGTCCATGGCTACTATCTCCATCGCGCCCACACCCCTGTACACAACAAGCGTCCATATTTTAGCCTACTGACACGTGACAACGTCGTAATTATAGGTATTTTTTTTTATTGTTTTTTTATTCTAAATTATTATAAATTTTTTATAATGGTTTGGTTATACAGGTATTATTCTCAAATAATGTTTTTCTAAAAAAATGTTTTATTAACTTCTGAGCATTATTATTGACAATGTTGCTGTAGTTTTCAATAGTATTTGTTTGTTTAATTTTGTTTATATTTGTTTAATTTAGTATTGTCTAATTTTCTGTTTCGTTTACTTGTATTTTATTTTGTGCAAATTCTACTGGCTACCAAATTACTGTTTAAGTGTATAATTATATATTATTTTAGCTGTTTGTTTGCCTTAAATAAATTAATTAAAAAAAAAACAATTTAACAATTTTCGAGATTATTTTTAAAACTTATTGTTGAAAGAATAAATTCTATTTGTCGACTTCAAACACTGTTTTATACAAAATTTATGTATTTGTATGTATCTATTAACAAACAATTATTTACGAACACAGAGCGACCGACCAGTTTAGAGTGCGGTCACCATCACCACCATAATTCTATATTACGACACCAGGTGGCGCCACAAGGTAAAATAAACATATATGTTTAAAAATACATTTTGATGCTAGTTACTAGTTTATGTTCATTTTTTATTCAATGCCTATATACACATGTAACGGGAAATTAAAGTAAGGTAAGTGCGAGACGAGACGCTGTGATGCAAAGCGTCCAACGCCCTTTGAATACTTTCGGATGAAGCCGGAACAATTGTCAGAAACGATAAAAACAGAGTGAATTCATTAATTTCTCGTTACATATGTATAGATATCGGTGGTAGGTATGTCTGATGGGACTATTGGTTATTTAAACGTACTTCCTAAGATCCATATAAAATGGGTCCCAGTACTATTACCATAATACACGTGGGGGTCTACCATGAAATGAAATTCCGAATTTTCGGCCTCAATTTTGTGTTTTTGTTCATACCAAAACCGACCCTATTAATGGAGCTTAACATTTCATTTGTCATAAATCCTACCATAAAAGTAAAAAGGAACGATACTTTAGCATTTTTAAATATTTTTAAACGGTATGTATCAAGTAGTTTTAAATTAAAATTTTGTTTAGGCCCTGTATATATAGGCCCTCTGTTTGTTCCATGTCATTGACATGCCATTTTAACTAAATGCGAAAACCATATCGATGGAAACACATAGTTCAGAGAACATTAGCGTTAACATTCTCGTTATCTTTCGATTGATCGTTCATCGCAATTAAATTACAACTCGCTTAATTTACTAAAAGGTGGCAAGATTATTAAGCTATCATTGCAAATTTCAGAAGCAAAAGTCACTAATCTACGGCGGTAGAAGCGGTCCGAGCGCGACCGACCTCTTCTCGACGGCGTTAATGAAGTCCATGAAGGTGGGGAAGGGCGTGCCGTCGCCCCAGATGCCGAGCCGCACCATGTAGGCCATGTTGCGCGGCTCGGAGGCGCCGGTGGCGGACGCGTACACGACGCGAGCCTTCGGCAGCCGCGTCTGCAGCTCCAGCGCCGTCAGCCCCGTCTTCGTCGCCTTGCCCGACCCCACCGGGCACAGATTCTTCGCCTTGTGACACTCGTCGAACACGATCTGAATGCTTGTTGAGGAAACATATTGCAACTCTATCGTCCCTGACTAAGGTCACCAGGTTTACCAGAGGGCGACTTTGTACAAAAGTCGATTGCTTGGGTACCTCTGTCCCATTCGTGTTTCAACCGTGAAGTAGTTGTGTTTACATGGCTGTGTTTCGGTTTGAAGGGTGGGATATGGCGTGAATTTACTGGGTACAGAGGAATAACACCTGAGTCCTCAGGAATGGCAACGCATGAGGGGTATCATGGACGAAACAGTATACTCTGTTATGTTCATGGTACTGCTCATGTCTATAGGCGACGGTTACCACTTTCCATCAGGTGGGCCGTCAGCTTGTTTGCCATTCTAAGTTGTATAAAAAAAAAAAAAAAAACGGTGGACTACCTGACCTGACATTATCTTATATATTATCATCACACATGTCTTTGGGAAGAAACAATAAAGAGTATCTATCTATCTATCTATCACACACTAAAAAAAAAGTACCATACAGGGAAGAATGATTTATTACCAATTTCACTGCTAGCTATATACCCCAGATTATCTATACTTTATTATGAGTCAAAGTTGACATTTTTTGTAATTTTTCAAACCATATTTCGTTAGTAAATTATTCATGTTGTCTAGTAGAAACTTTAAAAAAAAAAAGTAGTAATATTTTAAATACACTCTCGTGTCACACTACACGTATGTACATATGTATATACATATCCTAATGCGATGCAATTGCAGGTAAATAGTACCTACATACCTGATTTTATCTGAAAATTGTATCAGTCGAGTTTCACTATCATCCTTGGATAGTGCGTGAAGCAATTACAATTAGGAAACATCAGGAAAATTTTAATAAGAAAGATGGATGGATGAGGATGTAAACAGGTCGTAACGTGGAGACAATTCAGGTAATATATCATTACAAACTCTCTTACAAACTATTAATCATGCAACGCGGGGGGAAAAGGAATTGTTAGTAATGGAGACTGAGAATCCTATTGCTAGCAATATACCCAACCAGGTCGACCTCGTCGCGGTTCTCCCTGGAAACTATCATGGTTAATTCCTGATGAATTCTATATATATAGATATAAAAGCTGCCAGAGGTGTACTCGACATCAAAATCATTTTTCTCAATTCCATTTAGTGACATAAAATTGTATACGAATAGAAAAGGATACAAGTCCATCAAAGTCCTCGCCGCACCACTGCAGCAGCTGCTTGAGCCGCGAGCGGTACTTGGTGGTGGAGGACTGCGTCTCGCCGATCAGCGCCGAGTACGTCGCGAACACTACTCCCTTCTTCACGTTCCCGTTCACCGCCGACGAGATCTTGGCGTACTTGAACTGGATAGGGGGGTACAAATCTGTATTATAAAATAGTTATGGTCGAAAATTCTGCATTTTGATTTTATGGAACCTTATGGAAATTACCGGGCACTGGGAACTTGGTATGGCCATAGAATAATACAGTAAAATTAATCTTGAAGTATCTTTTACTATTTCTAAAAGCGAATTTAAAATAAAAATTTTAGTACTATTGCTTCATATATAATTTTTGATACCATAATACTTTTACTCAACTCTCTCTTTTTCTTCTTTTGATTTGTCTTATCCCATTTTATTTGTGGTTGGACCTCCTAATCATTCTTCGCCATGACTGTCTGTCTTGATTAGACATCAGATCTTAAAACTTCCTTGTTTTTCATATGTCAGAATGTATATTTATTTATTAGAAACCAACAGTGTTACTAGTATTTAAAATATTAATGCTAATAACAGGTTTCTTATTATTATAATTATAATATATATATATATATATATATATATATATATATATATATATATATATATATATATATATATAAGACACCAACAATATATATAATATACAATATATATATAAGTAAAACAGAACAAAAAAAAAAAAGGAACGGTTAGGAAATATGATCAGCCAAAATGGTAATGTTCTACTCTCCACACTTGGCCGTACTATACACGACCACTTAGTGCTTTTCTACGTAGAAAAGCACTTAGTGGTCGTGAAGGAACCGAGGTTATAGAATAAAGGAAACCAATCACGGGTGAGAGTATATTATAATAGAGACGGTGGCACCTTGTTGAGCGGGTAGACGGCGATGTGTCCGGCGCCGACGTCGCGCAGGTCGCGCTCGGCGTCGTACTTGAGGTCGTTGGACACCGACACCCACACGGCGCGCCGCCGCCCGCGCACGTAGTTCTCGAAGATGATGCCCGCGATCGTGCGGCCCTTGCCCACGCCCGCGCCGTCGCCTGCAACCAAATATTACTGTTAACGTCTTCTAATCAGCGTACACACTTAGCACAAGCGGGCTTACCATTCTACTATCATCTATTACAAATAGCTGTACGACCTATGAGGAAGCCGGCGCGCGTGCCGTCGGGCAGCAGGTGCTGGTGCGCCTGCGAGGCGTACACGATGGCCTCCAGCTGCAGCGCCGACAGCAGCCCGCCGCGCACCGTGTCGCCGGGCAGCGCCAGCTCGTACGTCACCTCGGCCGGCTCCACCGACGACAGCGACGCCGTCTCCACCACCGGGTCCGGGTGCTTGCGGCCCAGCTTCACTGCGAACGGTACAAAGAGTATCGTTAATAATCCTAAACCGAACATAAACCTTCCCCATAAGGTTGCTATGCGTGGCAGGTGGATTGGCAACTGCAGTTAGGCTTCCATAAGGTTGCTATGCTTGGCAGGTGGATTGACAACCGCAGTTAGGCTTTTAGAGATGTTTTAAGAGGTCCATCCCTCGCCCTCCCTTAGCCGTCTTTTACGACACCCACGGGGAAGGAAGGGGTGGCCTATTCAGGCCCCTGTCAAAATGAGACAGATACAAAAGAGGGTGGTATACGATACGTACGTGTAATTGATTATCTACAATAATTTTCAATTTTTTCACCGTTCATAATTACATTTCTGTTTTGCCAAAGGTTGAGTGGGAGAGAAAATGTCTGGTACAAAAGACGGACTTAATACTGTATAGCATATACAGTATTAAGTCCGTCTTTTGTACCAGACATTTTTTTTTATGTAATGTATTCCATAAAGAATAAATAAATAAATATACTCATATAAATTACGGTCTGACGGTCAGTGATAGGTTTTTTTTAAAAAACCAATACTATTTAAATTCACAATATCATTTAATATAATTTAACACAGAGTCTTTATTTAAAATTAGTAATTATATAATATTAGTTATATGTATGAATCGTGATTGATTCCTAAAATATACACCGTACGTTCGCGACTTAAACAACAAACTGGCTTCTCACTGCCCTGTCGTATTCCCTTTTATCAATTTTCTTTGTAAAGTATGTCTTCATTCTTTCTGAGAATTTGTGTGGTGGGAACAGCTATTGTGCAGTATGTATTGGTATGTTGTAGTATGGTTTGGATGGGGTTTGCACCCGTAACACATATATAAACACAAATTACAAATAACATTATTATAAGCTATTATCATTAAACGCGACTCACGTTTAAGCGGCATGTAGTCTGCATACGTTTCCGCCACACCCATGTCCTCGTCATCCACTTCTTCCTCTTCTGCTGGCATCTGGAATTAGAATTACAGTGTGATCTATTATTGGCCAATAACAACGTTTGCCATTTTCCATCAATTATAATGAATACTGATTACGTAGTGCACAGAAAAAATGGATTATGTAACACTCCGCTCTGTTAGCCCGCTGTTAACTTTACAATATAAAATTTTCCATTTAACGACAATTATAATAATAATAATCAACAAACTATAATTAATACAATCTCAGTTTAAATAGATTTTAATGACAAAACAAACGAATAGTTTGCCGGACCATAGACAGTCTGTTAATGTTTATTTTTATTTGTTCTTTAGTAGTATACAAAGCAAACATCGATCATTTGAATGTTTCCATTTGTTACTAATATCATTTAGAGAGATAGTTTCAACAAAATTTACTTAAATTTACAACTAAATGTAAATTTAACTAAATTATGTTGAAATTGTCTCTATCTATTGAGACAAACCACATTCTAGTTCTAGTTATTCCTAATTCGTGCACACATATAATGAATAAAAAAGTTGGCCTGTTTTTGGGAAAGAGATTTAAAAGAAAAGCAAATTAAAACACTTTATTAGTTCTCTTCTTTTTTTTAATTTTTCTATACCACTTTACCCACCTGATGATATGCGGTCATCGTGACCTATGAACGTCAGCAATACCAATGCATTATTACGACCCTGAAGAAACCTCTTTACCCCTTTTTTGAAGAACTCCATTTTTTTTTTCTTTTATACAACTTAGAATGGCAAACAAGCTGACGGTCCACCTGAATGGAAAGTGGTAACCGTCGCCTATAGACATGAGCAGTACAGTGGATGTAACAGAGTATACTGTTTCGCCCATGATAACCCCCATGCGTTGCCATTCCTGAGGACTCAGGTGTTATTCCTCTGTACCCTGTAAATTCACTACCATGTCCCACCTTTCAAACCGAAACACAGCCGTACAAACAACTGCTTCACGGTAGAAACACGAATGGGACAGAGGTACCCAAGCAATCGACTTTTGTACAAAGTCTCCCTCTGGTAAATAATAATATTAATATTGTAGCCTCTTGGAAAGAAATATATATGGAAGTAACAATATATGATCTATGCAGATCAAGTTTGTTTGAAGATTTTTTCGAAAACAAACCTTTATAATGTAAAGTCACCATCTTGCTGCTACAGCCATTTCAAAAGATGAGAATCATCATTATTTACTGTTCAAGCCCTTTTATTTTATATTCATATTAATAGGGTTGACAAAATATACACCATCCGCCATCTTGTAGTGGCGGCCATTTTGAAAATAGTACAATTCTGAGTATTGCATATTGTATTATCATCAGAATTAGAGGTGTATGCTAAATTTTACTTAACATACTTTTCCATAAGATTCTCAATGGCTCGGAACCGTTCCTTACACGGCAGTCTATGGAGGAGGCCTATGCCCAGCAGAGGACAGTTAATGGCTGACATGATAATAATGGCATACTGTTGCCATATTAGAAAATGTACTTTTATAAATTGGCTCGGAGGTAGGTATTTTTAAATACGCAATCGGGACTTAACGCGACGAAAAAGCTTTTGCAGGTAAATAGTACTTACATACCTGCTTCTTTATTGCCGACGTTTCGACGTGGATTGTACCGCGTTGTGACCACGATAGAACTGTCGTACTTAGCTACCAAGACATTTGTTGCCTAGTTCTTTATAATGGAGTATTGTAGCTTGATGACCAGGTCAGACCGGGTTGGCGTGATTTAAAAAAAATGAATTAAAAACTTGTAAACATATAATACATACCTTGTCGGGCTGCCACATGGTGCCTTTGGGGTGCGACCAGGGCGGCAGCTGCGCGAGCTGGCCCAGCATGCCTGCGAGGGGTCCCCCCATGCCCGATGCCAGGATCTGGTTCAGATTCTGCAGCAGGTACGAGTTCATGCCTGGCATGTTGCCCACCATCTCCACTGTGGGCACGAGTAGAAGCCAGTATTAACAATTAGTCCTTTTACAGTGGCACCCAAGGCTCTCTGTCATTAATCACAAATGAATTAAAAGTAAAACAAAGTTTTGATGTAAAAAAATCATACATGTCACAGTTAATGACCAAATTTGACAATATTTTTTATTTATTTTAAGTAACAAGTCTTTATATAAATAAAGGCTCATAGACTTATACTTTGAAGTCCAAATATATAATGTTCACCAAATTACGTGTGAAAAAAAAATTATCACCGACCACGTGTGATACGCATAAATTAATTAAAACATGCATTCATACATTCCGTACCGTATTTTACAAGTAATAAATAATAAATATATAAAATAAAAATAAAGGTCTATAGGCGACGGTTACAACTTTCCATCAGGTGGGCCGTCAGCTTGTTTGCCATTCTAAGTTGCATAAAAAAAAACAATTAAAAATCTATTTTGACGAGTTAAGTCAATTGCCTTATTATGCCATAATGAATAGGTATTACTCAGTATATGAGAGACATTACATTACAAGAATAAATTGAAACATATAAACGATACAAAATGGTGCGTTTTGATTCAGTTTAAAAAAATATGTGTCAAAATTAAGTCATATATATATATATATATAAAACCTCGTATATATATATATATATATATATATATATATATACGAGGTTTGTCCGGAAAGTACGTATAAAAGTTTTTTAAAAATTTTATTTTACAATTATTCAGGTAAATCAATTTTATCCCCTTCAAAGTACTCCCCCTGTGACATAATGCACTTGTGCCAACGCCGTTTCCACTGTGAGAAGGCTCCTTGAAAGTCCTCTGGTTGTAGGTTTCTCAGCTGCCCCGTCGTAGCTTTTTTTATCTCATTTATGTCCCCCAAATGCCGCCCCCGAAGTACCAATTTGGTTTTTGGGAACAAGAAGAAGTCACACGGGGCCAAATCCGGCGAATAGGGGGGTGTTCGGTCACCGTAATGGAATTTTTACTCAAAAACTCACGGAACGATCTTGGCGCAAATTTTTTTTCATTTGAAGTTCGTTTCTTAGAATTTCGTGGACCACGGTTTTGCCCAAATTAAGCTCTTCAGCCACCTGTCTGACCGTTAAACGACGGTCCCCATTAACACAAGTTCGAATTCTTTCCACGTTTTCGTCGGAATGTGAAGTGGAAGGACGTCCTGAACGTGGGTCATCTTGAACGCTTTCTCGGCCCTCTCTGAATCTTTTTAGCCACTTGTGGACGGTTGGTTCCTTCACAGCATCATCCCCATAAACTGTTCTGAGATCGGCAAAAATTTCACGGCCATTCTTGCCGAGTTTCGAGAGAAACTTGATTACGACGCGCTGCTCTTCAACGGAAGCGGGCTCCATGCCGACGGGGTTTCGTTAAGAGGTAACTTCACAGATGGCGTGACAAGCCAGTTCGCACCGCACGGCGGTCAGACCAGAACTGAAGCATTGTTAGGGACATAAGGAAGGGGTCCTGCGCTTACCTGGCCTCCCCACTCCTCTTTCTCGCATTCCAGAACACTTTTATACGAACTTTCCGGACAGACCTCGTATATATATATATATATATATATATATATATATATATATATATATATATATATATATATATATATATAATCTAAGAGCCCTACAAGAGGTTTAATTTTATTTAAATAAATCTTATCTACAATAATTATAAACGCTACTAAAAAGAAAGGATAGCTTCATTAAACATAGAGTTATTATTTAACTACTAACAAAAGACAAAGCTGTAAAAACTATTTCAAACATTAGTTAAACAAACACAAACTGCTCCCTTTATCATATTAGTACTGACTCTACAAGAATATCACACTACAACTAAATTAAATTATTAAAAAATAACAATAAATAATCTACTGCAAGTAAACTACGTGTTAAATCAAACCAAAATAATGTACAATTCAAAATTCCATAAAACCAAAACCATAGGATCTAACAATATACAAAAATACATTGCCAAGATAGAACAGTACAAAGTAGTCTAGTTGCAAAATACTTAAAAACACACTACGTCTGAAGAGCAATATGTTATTTAATAGAATGGTCACACAAAGAACCTGTCGAAGATTTCAAATAAAAAAAAAAACAACAAATAAAAAAAAAAAATCTAACTAACAAAAACGTTACTAATATATACTACAAAAGCCTCAAGTGACACCGTGTAATCAACTCACAAATGCACCCAGGGTTGCCATATTTTTTAGTACATTTGAATTAGCGGGGTATTGCAGCATGGATTTTTTTTTTTATACAACTTAGAATGGCAAACAAGCTGACGGCCCACCTGATGGAAAGTGATAACCGTCGCCTATACACATGAGCAGTACCATGGACATAACAGAGTATACTGTTTCGCCCATGATACCTCCCATGCGTTGCCATTCTGAGGACTCGGGTGTTATTCCTCTGTACCCAGTAAATTCACGCCATATCCCACCCTTCAAACCGAAACACAGCCATGCAAACACGACTGCTTCACGGTTGAAACACGAATGGGACAGAGGTACCCAAGCAATCGACTTTTGTACAAAGTCTCCCTCTGGATATATTATATAAGCGTGTGTGTGCCATGGCAAAACAAGATCACAATTACAACTCTATATGTCGCTTGACCCTGCTGGACAAGACATGATTTTGTACTATGAATTAATAGAATGCCTAATTTCTGAATTAATTTAATAAAATGCTGAAATAATATCTATTAATATGTAGAATGTAAAATCTCTAAATTAGAAGAAGAAACTATCAATAGATACGTTACTGACCTAACAATATTTGTTCAGGCTTTGATTTCTTCAGTTGATATGAGATATGAGGCAAAAACCATATCGGTGGAAACACAGAGCTCGGGGGAAAAAGCGTTAACGTCCTCGTTATGGGTATTGTTCATCGCTATTACATTATAACCCGCTTAACGCTTCTTTGCATGATGTTTTTTATTGGTGAAATAAATCAAGGTGATATAATTCGTGTTCAAAATTAAAGGAAAAATGGTTAAAAAAATAAATTTCACAGCTATGATTTTTTTTCTGCAATGGACATTAAAAAGGGATCCGGACACGATCAACTTATAGTGAACTTGTTCTTTTATATATATTTTGGGCATTCAATGTTATGATGGAAATTTCTACCATTATGCAAAGAAGGGTTAATTTTCTGAATGGTGGCAACCCTGGGCGGTCGGTGGCGCGCGACTAGTGTCTAGAGTGCAGCGTGCAGGGCGCAGTACTCACTCTGCGCGAGCAGCGAGGCGGCACTGTATACGGAGGAGCCGGCCGCCAGCGACGGCGCCGCGCCCGCGCCCGCGCCCGCCGCCGCCACTACGGAACCACACGGCTCGCACCAATACAACACTACCACTAACCTTTACCCACGATCTTTCCCTCGTACACCAGTACATAAAGTATCCTATCCTAAATAAATAAAGGTGTATCCTAACCTACCCATCTGGGGGGGGGGGGATTGTTAATAATGATTGATTGATTGCAGACTACCAGTCCCATTGCTAGCAATACACCCTGTCACGTCGTCCTCCACGTGGTTCCCCCTGGAAACCATCGTGGTTAATCCTAGTGGAATTCGTCACGATGGGCTAACTGGCCTGCTTTCATCGTCACCTATCATTCCTCACTGGTTCCCCGCCAGCGTACACCGATAGCTCAAGCGGGGCTACCATTTAATTACCACCCATTAAAAAAAACCTGCCCGTTTACCAGATTTCATTCAAATCTATCCAGCCGTTTAAACATGAGTGAGTAGCAAATACAACATACATTTTACGTCATACGTTTTAGAATTTCATATTCATAATACATAAATATGCATTACCGCCACACCAACTGTTCATTGTCCACTCTGCAGAACATGAAGCCATTTGCTGACAAAGACAGTCCTAATTTAATCCAATAAAGTGGTTATTCATGCTTACTATTCCACCATTTAATGTATGGCTAGAGCTGTTAATTCAACGTGGTAATGGAACCCACTCGAGGATAGTGTGAGGGGAAATAAAAAAGCTTTTTCTCTCCTCTCGAAGTTGACGCCGAATATGTCTTTGACGAACTTTATGCAGTACTAGCGTCTTGTTCCGGCTTCGCACGGGTGGACATTTTTACATTTTAAAAAGTGGCCACTAAGGCTGCACACGCGACGGAAACTTAAAAATGGAGTAACTTCTCCCGTTTTCCTAACATTTCCCTTCACTGCTCTGCTCCTATTGATCGTAGCGTGATGAAAAGTATACTATAACCTGCCCAGGAGTATGAAGAATAATTGTACCAAGTTACGTTAAAATCCGTCGATTAGTTTTTGTTTCTATAACGAACATACATACAGACAGACAAAAATTTGACTGCACTTTTGGCATCAGTATCGATCACTAATCACCCGCTGATAGTTATTTTGGAAATATATTTCATGTACAGCATTGACCTCTCTACAGATTTATTATAAGTATCGATATAGATTTTTAGTAGAAATCACTTTTATGGTCAAATTGTACAATATTAATTTTGAATTTCGAATACTGCATATTATAATACAGTCAATATTATAGTAAAGAACATGTAAACTCACCTACTCCCCGGCCGGCGCCCAGCGAGATCGGCTTCGTGAGCTGGCTGGCCTGTATCTTAATGGGTTTCATATTTGCAACCTGTCCGAACGCTACTCCAGATGGCGCTGCGAATAAAAAAGGATTATATTATGTTTACATATTGACCTTTTTTTTTATACAACTTAGAATGGCAAACAAGCTGACGGAACCACCTGATGGAAAGTGGTATCACATATGTTACCAATTATTTTATTAATTTAGTATACCAATATTTTATAATATTTGTATCATAACATAACTGTTGTCAAGTGTCACAGTTGCTGATTTGATTTAACTACAAAATGGTGATTTGTCATTTCCGGAATAATTATTTACCCGTCAAAACAGTCGACATAAAAACTAGAAGTAACGACCAACTGTTGACAGTTGTTGATTGAACATTGACCAGTAAAGACGTATAATTTGGTAAGTCGCTTTAATACAAATGTATTTTAATTGCAAAGTTGTGGAACTGTTAATACACGAGTTGGATTCCCCTATAATGACGCGAGTTTTATTTCATAACCACCGACCTGTTAAACATATTTAACCGCATTGTTTTAATGGCGAGGAAGTGAAAGAGGTTTGTTTAAATCGAAGCATTTGGCGTTCCATTGTTTCTGCCTACCCTAATGGGAGGCGTGACAGATATGTATGTATGTATGTATGTTTTAATGGCGTGTAAAATGGTAAAGTCATATTTACTTGTATACATTTAAGATATTTTCAGACCTTACACTAACAATATTTATTCTATTTACAATAAAAACAATAATTAGCATGTAATTTTTTTTATAACGTCCTAGGAGATATTCATTTAAACAATTAAAATTTCAAAATTATTTTAATACAAACTCTCGGAATAAAAACATTTGTCCTGGCGCCGACATTTTAGATCGACTTTAAAAAAATTCAGTGGTAGTTTTGTGTAGTGAATATATCCAAGTCGCGGGTAAAAACTACTAACTACTATGTACAAACGGTACTTTACCAGCTAACGGGTTTGTAGTCGGCTTCACGGTAACCATTGGTGTGGGATTGGGCTTCTTGTCCGCCAAGCGCGCGGCCGCTGCCAAAGTTTTCCCGCCACCTGAGAAACCAGAGACAAATTTGTATTTCTTTTTTTATACAACATTATATGAACGAGTCATGGCCATATCTCGTCTCTTAGCATAAGTTCACAACTGAATGCACCATATTAGAATCAATAAAAATTAGGAAAATACCTAAGTTTTTTTTTTTTTTATACAAGCATAGTAAGCGGTTGCCGTAGCCTATCAACGCTTGCAATACCTGAGGTATTACGTGCGCGTTGCCGACACTGAAGGGAGCTCATTCCATAATCTGAGTGTTCGTGGGAGAAAACATCTCTGAAACTACGTTGTAAGCGACCATTTAGGCTGTAAGGTATGAGAGTGAACTCCCTGTCGATACCGAGCCGTACGATGATAGAAAATGGCCGTGGGCATCATATTGAATAATTCCTGTGAGCACATGATATAAATGATGTAAACAAAACTCTTTTTTTAATGGAACTTCTAATTACCTGGTACCTCCAAGTTGTCCGGGTCCTCGTCATCATCGAAGTCGGATTCCTCGTCCGACGGTGTCGGGGGACTATCTTCATCATCACCATATGCGCCACGTTTTGACTATAACACACAATAGATAGTTTAAAACTTTCGCATTGTTGACACATATCTTAAATACAGTAAAAGCTCTTTATTCGCGGTGTATATGTGCCGTGAATATACCGCGAATACAGAAACCGTAAATATGGAAAACCGAACCACTTATACTGAATATTTGATTATCTGAACTTATTCTTTACAGTTCTAATTATATATTTAGAAATGGTATTATGTATTTTCTTTTATGTGTGAAAATGGTATGGTAACCTGCGCTAATGGGATATGCTGGCGGAGCATCAGTGAAGGTGATAGATAAGAATGAAAACAGGCCAGTTAGCCCATCATGATACATACAGAGGAATAACACCTGAGTTCTCAGGAATGACAACGCATGGGGGGGTATCATGAATGAAAAAGTATACTCTGTTATGTTCATGGTACTCTGCCTATAGGCGACGGTTACCACTTTCCATGAGGTGGGCCGTCAGCTTGTTTGCCATTCTAAGTTGTATAAAAAAAATATAGTATAAGTTATAAGGATAAATAAAGTCTTTATTCCTGAATTACAGATTCTATTTAAATTGTACATAGGTATAAATAACAAATGTTGACATTGGCAACATTTTATTTTTCAAGTTGTCCTTGGACATATGCCTTCTCCATATTTTACCATTGGTAATGGTAATGCCTTGCAGCTTGTCTCCAGCCTTTATATAGGTCATAGTAGTAGTAAATAGGTATTATGTAATCCATTATCTTTATAGTTCATAATGTTATTAAATCATATTATATAAATGAAGTATGTAAAACCCTTTACATATGTAATATATATTAAAGTGGGTATATATTATACTTTGTTACATAATAAATTGTACTAATGTAGGTAGACTTTATATTAACATAACATAAATTGGTTCAAGCTGAACACCACTATTTTGTAACATCATATGTTTAAAACATATTAACATAATAAATAAATATTAAAAATTAGTTACATATTGTTTAAATTTGACTTTGAAATCAATTATGCAGATTTTTGATTATATGGAATATTTTCTTTTTTATTTGATTCGGATAATGTAGATTCTATGTATTTATTTATGTGTATCTTCATGTATTTTGTATGTATGTGATATATATATATATATATATATATATATATATCATACAGTGTTTTGTTCCTTGAAGAATGTTCCACGCTGAGCTTCGACCTTTATGTATTACTGCAGATCACACATAATAACACAATTTTATAAATCTTATGTTGTTTTATGTATTATCTATTCTTATGAACATGTTGTGTGTGATTAGTAACAAACAAATAAACGATATATCTATCTTAATAAATTATATGTATTCGATATTTTTGTGCATTACAGGTTTTTGTATTTTATGCATGAAAAATTATTCACTCTTGCACCACCTGCCCATTTCTATCTGTTCTCCTTTAACCAAAGGTTGTCTGTAAGAGATTGCCCTAGCGATAAGACCACCTTTTGTACCTTTATGTGTATATTTCAATGTGTATTTATGTTACTGTATTTCATTTGAATTATTCACTTGTCATTGTATATTTTTATTTATGGTGCAATAAAGCGTTAAATAAATAAATAAATTCTACTGTAAATTAATTTTTAAGTTGACCATTTATTAATTTATTTTATTTCTCAGACACAAAAGTGCCTAAACATATATCATAACAACTACATTTGACTTCCGCTGATATAAACCCATTTATCCATTGGATTTGTCTGACAACTCTATAAATATAAAACAACAATGTAGAATCATCTTTGTCATAAATAAGGCATTATTAATTTACATTTTATACAATAACCATTAATATACTTTTTATGTTAGTTTTTGTGTAACTTGTAATGACAAACAAGCAAAATTTTTTTATGCAACAAGGAATTTATATTTTGGTAAATTTCAATTCAGATCTTAAGTGACAATAAAGTCTTATGTTGCTATTCATATTGTCTATTTAAATACTAAACAAGTTAACAGCTGTGTAGGCCCAGAAATAGAATGGGCTACCCCTTCTTTTCCCATGGGTGTTGTAAGAGGTGACTAAGAGAAAATAATGATGGAGGGATGGCAGCAGCATCCATCTTAAAACTTCACCAAAAGCCTAACGGCAGTTGCCAACCTGCCTGCTAAGAATAGCAACTACTAGCAAAACTCCCCTTATGGAGAAGGCTTATGTTCAGCAGTGGACAGTTAACAACTGAAATGATGATGATGATTACTTTATTTTAAATTTAGAATTTGATTGTTATTTATTTAGATATTGATGTTAAACATACTATGTTAATGAATTATGTTATATTAAGTCATACTAATAATTACTTATATAAATTTCAAAAACATGTCCACATAAAAACTCCAATAGCCTGTTAATTCATAATTTCTAACCTAAAATTAATTTTATATACTGTAATTATACAAGCTTATAATTGTTTTTTAAATAAACACATTAACAACTGAAACATGTTGTGATTATATAGAATCTTAGATTTAATGCAAATTTATTAAAGGTAAGATACTGCTGGTAAATAATTCAATTCTAGTATCAATTGCTTTTCTGTTTGTTTTCCAAGTTGCAGTAAGCAGCAAGTAATTTCATATACATTCGAAATTACACTGATAACAGAATTTTATAATGTTATTTTATTGGCAATGCACCAATATCTATGATAACAATGTACCTACATTGTGTAACTGACCATGTTACAGCTTGGAATTTACAAAGAAATCCATAAATTAATAATTTAATGTATAAAGACACGTGTTGTTAAACGTAAGTGCATAATAGACACAATGCATCGTATAGACATTGATCCCTGCTTAGTAATACTGCAATACAGCAATGTGCCTAACACAGACAAAGTGCAGGTATTCAAGACGTATTCTAACACTATGTCTAGAACCTTCCAAGAAAATCAATACAGCCACACCCAGCTTGAATAATTAAATCATCATAAATGCAAACAAATAATGAATTTTGGCCAGAAACATCCAAATAATAACACATGTGATATCGACACCACCTTGACAGATTTTTTTTTGGTTAGAAAACTTGAAAACAAAGAAAAAAATACAGAAAAAATAGTTTTTTCTACGCTTATTTTAAAATTCGAGCAAATCACTACGTTAAACACATACATATTTCATTAAATATTAATGAAAAATGCGAAAAACACATTATGTGACAAAGTAAAGTTTGTAAAAAAGTATCAAAACAAAAAACTATCATTACCATTTTTCAACCTGATTCAACGTTTCTGGATCACTTTGGCTTGCTAATTTTTGTTACAATGTAATTCACAAGCAAACATAGACTGTTCAATTTTTCACTAATTATAAATTAAAGTGAGGAACTTCTTGTTTCGTAATAACAAAAATCGAGACGTCCGAACGGCGGTCAATGCTTCCGCCATATTAAAAAATACGCAAAGAGCAAAGAAATTTCATTCGGATACACAAGAAAAAGTTAAATGTTAACAATACAAGTTACATTTTAACAATGCAAAAACGTTTCTGTTTTCGTTCCATAGTCAATTATATTTTACATTTAAACCTAAAACAAGTAGATATATAAGTTTGAACTATTTATTAATATATGATAAGCATAGTATTATTGAATCTTGAGTGCAAAGTGATTTTTAATGGAACTGTATCCGAACATATTGACGCGTTCCGTTCTTCTTGGTTAGCGCATGCTCCATATTTTTTAAGAAAAAGGAAAAAACCAACGAAAAACAGAACGAACCATAAGATTGCCATTCCTTAAAATACATTTAATTTTATTATTTCTACAATTCATTAGCAAATTTAAGTTATTTAAATATATTTATAGTCAAATAAATGTAATTGTAAAGATTCATAAATAAAATTAAAGTCAAACAGCAAAGTGAATATATTGTGTACATGTATACAACAACATACTATTCACATTTTATGTTTTCATTTTATTTAATAAATGGATAAAAAGAGAAATAGACGGTAACATTTCTTTTTTACTAATTGAACTCTAGCTCAATTAAAAAGCTTGATCAAAAAAGTGCATCAAACTTAATTATTGAATACAATTTAGACCTGAAAAACCCGATACTGAGTTGGTAACACTTCAGAATCCGCCATATTGATTATCGTTTACTCATTATTTTGATGTTGTTTGAATTAAATTTGTAATTATTAATTTTTACGGCAATTTTATCTCATTTAAATTGCTCTTCTTTATTGTATAAAATAATGGATTCTCTTATTGGATATGGTAGCGATGATGACAATGAGTCTGAACGACTTGGAAGCCATCACGTCTCGGTAAGTTTTTGTGTCCTTGAAATTAACACGAAAAAAAAGAGTGAAATCTAATTACGTTGCGCCGATTTATATATGGAATTGGTTATATTTACCATTTCCTAAAATAAAAATCGTAAAATAAATTATCCTATGTTGTATGTTAGTAACCCTATGTTGTATGTTATATTTAATTGTAGAATTTACAAAATAGTCACTCCGCTTTGATACAACGTTAATTGAAGTAAAAAAATGGCAAATTTCCCTACTCTGTTTTACAGATTAAGTTAGGTTCATTTACCCATTGTGACAAATCCGTTTGTTACAAATAATTCCCTATTACTTTCTAGCGTATTTTTAGGGTTCTATAAAAGGTACCCACTGATCAATAATATAATTGCCAACTTTTGATTATGATAAAAATAAATGACTGCAGATTTAGATATACATACTTGATGGTATAGATTATATATAGATACCGAACTAATATTTCAAAAACACAAATCTAAAATCACTAATCGAAAAGAATGTTTTTGTAATATTATTAATGTGAGTTCATCACAAACCTCTAAGTTTTCAAAGACATGTTATTTTTTTAATGGGTGAAAATGGAATGGGTACCCTCCTGTGCTATTTGTGTATGCTGGTGAGGCACCAGTGAAATATGTTAGATGAGAATGAAAACAGAGGGCTTACCATGAAATGTTTTCTGAAATTTCAGAGCTGAAAGTGTTTTGTGTAACACATTTTTAATATTAAAAGTACAAGATTATAAATGTTAGGATATTGTTCCTTCTGACTTTTATGGTAGGGTTTATGATGAAAGAAATATTATGCTCCATTTACTGGGCCAATTTCGGTATGAACAAAAGTATGAAATTGATTCCGAACATTTGGATTTTCATTTAATGGTGGACCCACAGGTCAGTTAGCTCATCATAAGTAATTCCACAAATATTCTAAGATGTTTTCCAGTGGGAACCGCATTCATGTCAACCTGATAGGATATATTGTTAGATATAGAGCTGTTAGATCCCATTACTACTTTTTGATAATGTTTTTTATAATTTAAATGAATACTTCAATCTTAAAACTAATTAAATTAATAATTAATAATAATTGACATGTAAGTGAAATTATGTTTATTTTATTTTAATTTGGTTATGATTATTCTTTGTCTTGTTAATTGTATTGTATAATATTTCATATTTATTTGTAATCAAGTAATGGTAATAGTATTGAATGTTTCGATGTTAATATAATTACCTGTTCTTAAATTGTTGCATGCCCGATAGGGTATAACTGTTGATACTGATGTCAAATTCAAAGCAATAGTTACTGCTATATGTATGTACACAGTTAGCAATAAAATTCTATTCTATTCTATTCTAACAATTCTTTTTCCCCTCAATATGTAGATTAATATAGCTATAATTAAAAGTGTACAGATGATAATAAAAAAAAGTTATCTGTATTAATATTTTAACACAAATTGTTTTTATATTTTTTAGATTTGTTATTATATTAATTATTCCTCTGTACCATGTAAATTCACTGCCATATACCCTTTAAACCGAAACAGCCATGCAAACACAAATGTGTCATGGTAGAAACATGAATGGATGAGAGGTGTCCTGTTTTTTTATCATACTAATATAAGGGTACTTTAAAAGAATATGAGGTAACACTAAAAATTACAATTCTGACTGTGAACAAAATAAATGTTGGAACGTTTAAAAACTAGCCCCTTTATACATAAAAATGTTAAAGCTCTCATAAACCTATATTAACTATTGAAGTGTTTTGTCTTTTTTTTTGTGTTAATTTCTCAATTTAAAAGACAGTTATAAATTTCAAACAAAAAGTTAAAATAGCTTTGAAGGATGTTTTATTTTTTATGAATAATAGGGTTGCTTCAAATTTAGTATATAACCTGTGAATCAAATTTGCACTAATAATGTTTTTACTGTGATAATAGCAGAGCAAAATAAATGTATTGATATGCAATCACATTATATGTCAGGCCTGCTATATTTTATAGGAAAATTAAAAGCAACTTAATACAATTACATATTTATTTTGTTTTGTTTATTATTTAATGTATTATAAAGATAAATATTATGTCAAATATAGTTGATTAAATTCTAACCCCTTTAGGTTTATTATATTTATAATTATACCATATTTAAAATGTAGAAGACTAGTGTTTATTACTACTAAAGAGGAAATGTGTATGTTTGTATTTAGAATTTTCTATTTACCAGAGGGAGCTTTATATGAAAGTTGTTTGGGTACCTCTGTCCCGTTTTCTGCCATGAACTATTCCACCCTTCAAACAATTGTGTTTACATGGCTGTGTTTCAATTTGAAGGGTGGGATATGACAATGAAATTACAGGGTCATGTACCCATTTACATTACATCTTAGTCTTCAGGGATGGCAATGTATGAATGGTATCATGAGCGACACAGCATACTCTGTTATGTCCGTGGTACTATTCATGTCTGTAGGTAATGATTACCACTTTCCATCAGGAGGGCTGTAACTTATTTGCCATTATTAAACAGAAATAATATAGCATAATTGTGTTTTGTTTTGAAGTACATTCCACACTATAATCTTTTTTTGTTTTTAATTATAACCTTTAAAATTGGCAATGCATAAGGGAGGGTACCATAGACTCCATAGTATATATTCTTTTATGACCAGAGTGAATTATTTTTTTAATTAAGACTGGCTAGAAAGCCAGTAAAAAGTAAAATAAATAACGAAGTACAATTGAGTACAAAAAAAAATAGGTACAACAATTACATACATAGATATTTGTTACTTATAGTCCATAAAAAAAATATACATATAAAAAGTAATATGTGATCATAGTGATGTTTGTGTGTATAGGCAACAGGTACCACTTTCCGTCAGGTGGTTTAAGAGTAAAATAAAAAAAAAAAAGATATTAAAAGAGTCATAAATTATTCCATATTCAAATAAATTTGAAAATGGAAGCCAAGAATGATAATTAAACTTGTCATATTACTATCAAACTATCCATAAAGTGTAGTGATATTGTTCCAGAGAAATGTTTATTAATCTGTTTTCTCTGCTTGACAATAGACTGATATTGTAGGTGGGCGGTGTGTCCGGTGGGCCGGCGCGGCGGCGCGACGACGACACCAACTACGATGACGTCAACATGGACATGAGCGAGGTGATTACATCTTATCCGCATACCATTCACATACACACGTGTAGTGTAGGGTAGTCAGATTTATATATCACCTATTTCATATTATAATCTGTTTTTGAATTACTCTACTAGTTTCCATTATTACGATACTATATTGTAAACTTGCATTGATCAATTTATATATAATATCTCTCCTTCTTAAGCAGTAAGCATACATGATGTGCTGTTTTCAACAATGATATTAACACTTTTATTATTTTATATGTTACCCATTTGTAAATTGACACAAAAAAAGTCAAAATACCCCCCGAGTACACGCTGAAGTCCCGCGATGACGGCTGTCGACTGCCATGGCTTCTGTTACACCAGGCACACGTAAGTACGTATATTTAAGGCATACTAAATCAACGATAAGTTGGCAATATCTCAATTTATATCCATAATGAAATATGGAAATAAGAAATTTTTACATTATATTATTTATTGCTTAAATGTAAAATGTATATAAACTAAATTGAAGTGGTAATATGAAAAATTCATAAACAGTTCTTGTACTAATTTGTGATAATCAAGATAATTTGAAAAAAGATATTCCCTAGGGGTACCTATTTATATTTGACAGAATGTTATTAAAATTTCACATAGCTAGTATAGCGAAAGCGGTACACATCTCTGATGCGTAGGGTCCGGGACAGCTCTAACGCCATCCTAAGGGTATTTGCGGACCGTCCACACTGCCAGTATTTGAATCATTGCAGAATAATTCACATGCTGGCTAACATACAAAAAAAAAAAATGTAGGTTAAGATAATGTTATTTGTTATAAGTGTCAAAATTTGATTTAATAATTTATATCTGGTACGAACTAATATTGTTAAAGTTTTGTGGACCCTGGTTGCCTTGATTAAAGAATTTATTTATTATTATTTATTACACTCAATCTCTATAAAGTATTATACAATGGCATCCCCATTGTATGATATTTTATTCCCAAAGTTTATTCTCTATCAATAAAACGGAAATTTCTTTTGCATATTTTATGGTCGACTGGTAGAGAGCAACGTTTGGTGTTAAGTCCACCAAATGTACGTAGAATTTTACTGTGCATTAAAGTTTAAATAAATAAATATTTTCCTTAAATTATAATTCTAAGGAGTGGATTAATAAAACAGATTTTAAATTTGGAACTAGCTAATAAATGGCCATCTCTTATGAACGTTACCGGTAATGTGGCTATTTTCTACAGAACTAGCTCCATATAATTCTTCATAGTCTGTGATAGAATAGTTTTGCTAATTTACTTATTTTAGATAAAGGTTTTGAGAATATTATTTTACAATTAACTCCAATATCTTACACCTATAGTTTACAAATGAATCAGACCATTTATGACCTCCCTTCACTCTAAATACGTTAAATATTTGATAACAAACATAAGAGCAATAGGATGTTACAGCTTAAACACGACAATTACATTCTATTAGGACTTGCATGCTTATGTGACATTATTTATTACATAAGCAATGTATAAAACTTATAAAATATTGAAATTTCATTAAAATATGAGAATAATATTTTGATTAACATTCCATTACCTATATGAATTTTTTTTTTCGATTTTTTTTTATACTTAATTGTTTTTATTCAATGCTGGCAAAGAAAATAGTTGTATACTTCTATTATAAATTATTAGACTATTGATATATGTATAATACTTGTCTTTTCTTCAGATTCAATACTATCTATGTATTATATTTATACTGTTTTGATTTATTTTTAATATGCGGACTATAGTGGAGATAAATAAGACCCCATGAGTCGCAATAGTTATAATTCAGTTAAGTATTAATGTAATGAGGGAATTACAACAAAATTTATAGATATATTTCTTTTAGTATGGAGTACTTAAATAGAATAATTTTATGTAATCATTCTTTCTCAGTTTTTTTTTTTTTTTTTTTTTAATATAAAATTTTATTTTATTAAAAAAAAAAACTGCTTCAAGCAATCTAAGAATTGATGAAGGTAACGTGTAAATATACAAATAATTAAAAAAAAAAAAGCAAATGCCTTGTTAACATTTTTAGCCAGTATTACTCGGGTATTGTGTACGAAGTCTTTTTTTTTTATATACAATTTAGAATGGCAAACAAGCTGACGGCCCACCTGATGGAAAGTGGTAACCGTCGCCTATAGACATGAGCAGTACCAAGTCTAATGGTAACCCATACATTTATATCTTTGTAGTTATGGTGAAATATAAAAACTTACGTATTGTTTTATGGACCATCAAAAACTAAATTTATAATAATTTTGACTTCAACATATTTAAGTTTAATTCACATTGGTCCTTAAAAGTTAGTCGATCATGTACGGAGTTTTAACGCCCATGTAATTTTAAACATAGTACATTTAAATAAATACAGTCATAATGTTAACAGAGATTTAAAAGAGTAACTGTTGAGTTTGTTACGGGCTCTTCTCAACAGATAACAACCTTCCGAAGCTTGCAGTAGATTAAAAAAATACGATTTAAAAGTGTTTGTAAACAAGTTTATTTGAATTTGAAAGATTTCCCTGTGAAATTATATTGAAAATTTAATTTTTTTTAATTTTTTATATTGAAAGTTTAGTAAATTGACGTTTCAGAATCGACCCCATTGTAATCTTTCTCTGTCACCACATGGAGAATAGCTAAAAGATGTGCTCATGATGCAGTCATTCCCTTTATCCCTAATGGAGTAGTCAGAGACATAAACTGTAGTAGCTGATTTTAGCGTGAATAGCATTATAAATTGATATACGTATTATTTTTTTTATGGGTGAAAATGGAATGGTAACCCCGCCCGCGCTAACGGGATACGCTGGCGGGGCACCAGTGAAGGGTGATAGATGAGAATGAAAACAGGCCAGTTAGCCCATCATGATGAATTCATCAGGAATTAACAATGATAGTTTCCAGGGGGAACCGCGAGGAGGTCGACCTGGTTGGGTATATTGCTAGCAATGGGATTCTCAGTCTCCGTCACTAACAATCCCTGTCCCCCCGATATACGTATGATTCTATGTATTCGATAATGTAATATATATAGTCTCTAGTGGTAAATTCACTAAATAAAAAGTACGTTAATAATTGTTAAGTAGGAGTAGGTGATACGAACACCAATCTGATATCTATATATAGGGTACTTGAATATTAATATAATGATATATTAATGGCGGGAAAAGGTCCATTCTCCATCACCCATTTTGATATCGTCCATATCGGTTGGGTATCTATTTTCGAATATTTTAAAAGTCTGTTATCCAATATTATTTTTTGGGTAACAAACTTTTAACATATACGTTATTGGATCAATATATATTGTATATATTTATTGTAATAGATATTGTATATTTTTGTAATTATAATATATTATTGTAATAGATATTGTAACTAAAATATATAGGTATTGCTATATATTACTCGCGTCTATTGTTATCACGATTATAATTGTACCTTTGCACAGGATAGTGGTATGATGTATTTGTATCGGTAATTTGTCGCAGGATTCGCAGGCAGAGTCGGAGCCCGAGCTGCCGCCCGCCGAGCCGCACAACTCGTCGCGGCGCTCGTCACGCGATGACAGGAGGGGCTCAGGTACGCTGGCATTTATGCTTAATTTTTTTCCATTGTTAAGCCCCAATGCTAGTAATGTTACTAATCAGGTCGACATCCACGTAGTTCCCCTCGGAAACCGTCGTGGTTACTTCTCGTGGAATTCTTCATGATGGGCTAACTGATCTGCTTTCATCGTCATCTATCGTCTATCACTGGTACTCCGCCAGCGTATACCGTTAGCGCAGGCGTTACTATTGCATTATCACCCATTAAAAAAAATATATGGATACCGATCCGATATGTATATATTGGGTTCCTCTGCACATTGATGGCGGGAAAAAACGTCATCATCTACTTCGATATCGGTCTGATATCTATTTAGGAATATGTTAAAAGTCTGTTATCCAATATTATTTTTTGGATAACAGACTTTTGACATATTCGTTATTGTGGACCTGTATATATATATATATATATATATATATATATATATATATATATATATATATATATATATATATATATATATATATATATATATATATATATATATATATATATGTATATATTGTTACTAAAATATGTAAATATTGCTATAAATTACCCACCCCTATTGATAATGTAGCTTCTTTGTTGAATCCTAATTCTTGTTGATTTCATTACGATGAGCCAACGGACCTGCTTTCATCTTCACCTATCATCTGACATTAGTGCCCCGCCAGCGTGTACCGTGTGTGTAGCGTGGGCGGAGTTATCATTCCATTCTCATCCATTAAGTATACTAAACGTCATTTGTCTGCAGACGACAGCCGTGATCGTGACGGCGATCGTAAGGACCGCCGCCGTGAGTCTCCCGGTCGGACGCGGCCCGACCGCGACCGCGGCGACCGCCGCGAGCCACGCAGGGATGATAAGTACAGGTATGGCCACAATATTTTATACGTTTGAGTACCGACGAGCGCCATTGCGCTCGTGCGCATTGTAACTAAAACTGCCGCGAGCACCATAGTACTTGTGACATCATTTGCTGTTTAGCTCGCTGTAGGAAAATTGGATAATAAAGATACAGTTTTTTTAGAAACAAGAATAAATTACAACAATACGACAAAGGCATTTTTAAGTAAATATGAGTAAAACGGTTAAACATCAAAGTGAGTTTGATTATTACCTTTTAGCGCCTTAACAGCTTAATCTGTCACTATGTGGTTTGGTATACACGTACTGTAGGAGGTGGATAATGACGTACTTTTATATGCTTTTATAAGTCCCGATCACGGGGACGAAGTCGCGGCTGAAAACTTTGCCTACATTAGTCGTTGATGGTGTAGCTTTCTATAGGTGTAAGAATTTTTAAAATAAGTTCATTATTTGTTGAGTATATATATTACAAACAAATATTTCCTATTTATAATATTAATATAAATAAATACTACGAAACATACAAAGAGGACGCCCCTTCCTTTCCCGTGGGTGTCGTAAGAGGCGACTAAAGGAGGGCAAGCGGTGGGCAGCAGCGTCCCTCTTAAAACATCTCTAAAGCCTAACTGCGGTTGCCAATCCACCTGCCAACTGTCAGCATGGCAGCTACTGGCAAAGCTCCATTCACACAGCTGAGAAAGTTCAGCAGTGGACAATTAAAGGCTGACGATGATGATAATACAAAGCTTTAGGGTCGGCAACGAGTTAGTGACACTCCTATTGTTGCAGGCGTCCATAGTCAACAGTGACTGTTTACCATCAGACGTGCCCTATGCTTGTAGGCCACCTTCGTGGTATAAAAAAAAACAGTTTACAGATAATGGTGACCTTGCCACTTTCATGTGAGCAAGAATATGAATGCTATTAATCGTTTTAAAAATTTGTCTTTAATTAAATTTGGTCTGTAGAGCGGAGCGAGACCGTGGCCGGCACGACAGCGCGGCGCGCCGCGGCCTGCTCGGCGACAGACCCGACGACAAGCACACAGACGGAAAGGTAAACATTACCCATTACTTGTTTTTTTTTCTTTAATTGAAAGTTTCCTCTTATCGGTGCAACTAATTCAAGCATCTTCATCCAGCCAGTTCTATCCCAGGCCGTATCTTTGACCTCCCTATACGACATGACACCTAGTGTTTCCTTTATCTGTCCCATGTAGTTGTTCCTCGGTTTTCCTTTTCTTCTTTTGCCCTCTATTTTTCCTTCTACTATGCTCTTTAAAAAATTGTCATGTTGTATGAGATGGCCCAGCATTTTGTCTCTTCTTTACTTGCTTTCAGATGATTTTAATAATTAAAATAAATAATAATGATATTAAATGTATGTAGAAGTAGAAAAAACATAAATAAAGTATAATTTTAATTTGTCTATGACTGTTTTTCAAAATTATTCATCATAACATTTATATTGTGTACTGTTTCTTTTATGAAAGAATTAAAACCGGTTATGTACAGACTAGCTGTTTCTCACGGTTTTACACGCGTCAGTTAGTAAATAAAGTATACTATGTGCTAACATAGGATATGTCTTACACCCATACACAAAATTTCATTCAAATCTGTCAAGTAGTTTTTGATTATACCGTTACAATTTTTGACATTTATAAGATATACATGGATAGTACACATGAGTAATATCGATACAGATCCGATATCTATATATTGCGTCCATCTGGACGTTAATGACGATCAAAAGAGGTCATTACCCATTTCGATGTCGCCCGTACCAGTCTGATATCACCATTCATTTCAATATTTTATATTTTTTTTTATGGGTGATAATGTAATGGTAACCCCACCCGCGCTAACGGTATACACCAGCGGAGCACCAGTGAAGGATGATAGGTGAGGATGAAGCAGGTCAGTTAGCCCATCGTGTGAATTCAACAAGAATTTTTCACGATGGTTTCCAGGGGGAACCACGTGGAGGTCGACCTGATAGGGCATATTGCTAGCAATGGGGCTGTCAAGCTCCATTGTTAATAATCCCTTTCCCCCCAATATTTTATATTGGACAACCAATATTTCTTAACTTATCTTTTATTGAAAGAAAGAAACTTTATTTTACATAAATATATGACTACATTCACAGAGGGGTCAAAAAAACAATTATTAAGAATTAATGGACCAATATATAGATATTGTAGCTATTTATACATAGATATTGCTATATATTACGCGTCTCTAGTACATAGTGCATTAATGATGGCAACTATCTGTGGTAGATTTTTTTCACACTCAATTTTCCACGCTTAGCCTCTCATTTGGGCCATTGTGCGTTATACTGTATTATATACTGTACAGTATTATAACTGTTAAGAGAGTGACTGGCTGAAGACCAGCACTGTGCAGCTGTACACACTGCACTGGGACACTCACAGCGTCAGCTGAGCCAGTTGCTTTTGCCTAATGTGGGACACTTATAGAATATTTTTGAATTTTCTATTTAAATAATGCGTTTTTCTGGCAATAAATATTTTCTATACTATTCTCTATTGTTCACAGCCACCGGCGCTTATGGATTTAAAACCGTTTGGCGGGGAGCCGCCGCCGGGTTTCGACCAGCGGCGCTCGCAGGACGCAAGAGACGCCGTGTCGCCAAGGTATGTTTATATAGAAATTTATACATAAGGGATGCCGGAATTCGTCACAAATAACCCGCTAGCACTTTGGTTGCTAGAAAGATTCATATTATTCTAGTGCTGACAAAGACAATAGGACTATTATTGCAGGCAATATATGATACACTAGCTGTACCCTCGGTGTCGGCCGCTTGAAATAATAAATAAAGTATCCTATGTGCTAAGTTAGGATATAATCTACCTGTGTACCAAATTTCATACAAATCCGCTAATAATGTTTACGAGAAAGATTAACAATCATCTATCTATCTGTACAAACTTTCATACCAATAATATAAAGAGGTTTGCTATTTATATATTTAAGTTAAAGCAAGTTATTTAACTATCCACTGAAATACAGGTCTAGTTCTGTGGGTAGTAGATCTAACTATATGTAATTTATTATTCAGACTTCATAAAGACAATTATTATAGTTGTCGCAATGATGTGTTTGAAATTATAACTTCAGCAAATTCAGGGTATATAGACTTTTTTTATACAACTCAGAATGGCAAACAAGCTGACGGCCCACCTGATGGAAAGTGGTAACCGTCGCCTAGAGACATGAGCAGTACTATGGACATAACAGAGTATACTGTTTCGCCCATGATACCCCCCGTGCGTTGCCATTCCTGAGGACTCGGATTTTATTCCTCTGTACCCTGTAAATTCACGCCATATCCCACCCTTAAAACCGAAACACAGCCATGCAAACAACTGTTTCACGGTAGAAACACAAATGGGCCAGAGGTACCCAAGCAATCGACTTTTGTACAGAGTTAGCATCATTGTCATTTCAGCCTGTATCTATCCACTGCTGGACATAGGCCTTCTCGAATGTCTTCGACCATACACGTTCTTCTGCTTTCCACATCCATCCATTTCCGACTGTCTTAACAAACGGAACAGTGACCGTCTAAGAGGGCGCCCCACAATACATCGTCCTGTACATATCCTGTCCAAAATTATTTAAATTCATAAAGTAGCGTTAAATTTACAGGTTCGTAGACCGCGACCGTCGTGACCGCGAGAAGGGAGAGCGTATCGACAGAAGCGACAGGGGGGAACGTGGCGACAGGAGTGATAGGGGGGAGCGCAACGACAGAGGCGACAGGGGGGAGCGTGACCGCGACCGACACGGCCGCCGCTCCGAAGAAAGGAAGTAAGTGGTCACTGGCAGTAGATCTCTTTATGTATAGATCGTTAGTTGATTTTATTTTGTAATTATACGTAATAAACGACTTCAAAAACAAGGTTTCAATTCGGTTGAATTTTATTTTCTTTGTTACATGTCAGTTGTGAACCGATTTGGAAAATTCTTGATTGATGATTGATCCCATAAAAACTTTATCAAAAAACGGATCAGTATTTTAATTTTTATATCTAAAACTTGTTTTGCCACGATTGAAGTTGGTTTTGTTTTGTAGGACTCAGTAATTTCTAATACTGAATAATCCTGATACTATTAAGAGATAGACTAAACTGTCTTTAAAAAAAAGACGTTCATGCTCATTTTTTTACTTTATCCGAGCAGTAAGTGCTTTATATTATTCTCAATTTCGTGTATAATATACGAGGTTTGTCCAGAAAGTACGTATAAAAGTTTTTTAAAAAAATTATTTTACAATTATTCAGGTAAATCAATTTTATCCACTTCAAAGTACTCCCCCTGTGACATAATTCACTTGTGCCAACGCCGTTTCAACTGTGAGAAGGCTCCTTGAAAGTCCTCTGGTTGTAGGTTTCTCAGCTGCCCCGTCGTAGCTTTTTTTTATCTCATTTATGTCCCCCAAATGCCGCCCCCGAAGTACCAATTTGGTTTTTGGGAACAAGAAGAAGTCACACGGGGCCAAATCCGGCGAATAGGGGGGGTGTTCGGTCACCGTAATGGAATTTTTACTCAAAAACTCACGGACAACAAGAGAGGTGTGGGCAGGGGCATTGTCGTGGTGAAGAATCCAACGCCCCTCTCGCGCCAATTCTGGACGAACTCGTGCCACACGAGCTTTGAGGCGTCTGAGCACATCGACGTAGAATTTTCCATCAACTGTCTGGCCTGGAGGGACGAATTCTTGATGGACAATCCCCCGAACATCGAAAAAAACAATCAACTTGAACGCTTTCTCGGCCCTCTCTGAATCTTTTTAGCCACTTGTGGACGGTTGGTTCCTTCACAGCATCATCCCCATAAACTGTTCTGAGATCGGCAAAAATTTCACGGCCATTCTTGCCGAGTTTCGAGAGAAACTTGATTACGACGCGCTGCTCTTCAACGGAAGCGGGCTCCATGCCGACGGGGTTTCGTTAAGAGGTAACTTCACAGATGGCGTGACAAGCCAGTTCGCACCGCACGGCGGTCAGACCAGAACTGAAGCATTGTTAGGGACATAAGGAAGGGGTCCTGCGCTTACCTGGCCTCCCCACTCCTCTTTCTCGCATTCCAGAACACTTTTATACGAACTTTCCGGACAGACCTCGTAGTATATGTCATATATGTGTAAGTATATTTGTTATTCATATATATTTATTCGTGTATATATGTAATTTTAGTATGTATGTATATCAATAATTAGTAGTACCGCATTCGAGTGTTCTGACACTTCCCTATGGTTGACTGGGGGAGAATGTTTTTAGCATTAGGTCCGCCATGTATATATGTATGTTATTATTATAATGTTTTCTTACTTCTCGAGATGATTTATTGTAAAAATGCTAAATTGATATTGTTACAGAAGTTCACACCGTCGCCGCGAGCGGTCACGGTCGCGGTCGCGGTCGCGGTCACGCGGCGCCGCCTTCCCACCACCCACCACACATACGTCTACGTAAGTATTTTGCGTCTGCGCTCGTTACACCAATGAAGTATCAGATAGTAAATAAATATTTCTAAAGTTCCAAGCTACGCGAAAACTTTAGCAAAAAAAAAATTACGAAATACTGGCCAGTTATAATTATTTTGAAAATAGCATTCAAAAGTAGAAATATGAATGTTCCATTTTAATTTTTTTTTTTATTCTCCATGCGTATTATTTTATTCGCCGTTTAGTCCCAGCATAGAATAGGCCACTCCTTCCTTTCCCGTGGGTGCCGCAAGAGACTAAGGGAGGGCGAGGGATGGGCAGCAGTTGTCCCTCTTAAAACATCCCCAAAGCCTAACCGCAGCTGCTAAACTACCTGCCAAGAGTGGCAACTACCGGCAAACCCCACCAAGGAAGAGGCTTACACTCAGCACTAGACAGTTAAAAGCCGATATGATATAGGTCTTTATATCGGTACATTATTTATATATTGTTGTTAATTAACTCATTTTTTTTTCCAGCTCTGGCGAAAGACGTGGTTCCCCGCCTTCTGGAGATTACAGACCGTCATCTTATAAAGTTAATAAAAAATTAGAAGTCATGGAGAAAATGGGTAAGGAATAGTTTCTAATTAGCACATTTTGTTATGTAATTGGTAAGCTCACGGCCGACCTGATGGAAAGTGGCAACTGTCATCTTTAGACACCACCACTATTCACGATTCAGTTGTGATATTCAATATATTCTTGCGAGGAAGATTGTTGTAGAAAATCACTAATGAATAAGGTGAAGAGACTCGCTAAAAACTCTTTGGAATCAACTTCCAGCAGCAGTATTTCCGAACCGATACGACAACATAACCTTCAAGAAAAGGGCATATTCCTTTTTAAAAGACCGGCAGCACATCTGCAATGCCGTTGGTGTTGTGGGTGACCATGGGCGGCGGTAGTCACTTACCATCATGTAAGCCGCATGCTCGTTTGCCCCCTGTGTTGTAAAAAAAAAAAAAGACTAGTGAGTGGCAAGATTCCTACCGACAAGAGCATAGCTCTTAAATAGGAAGAAAAGTATAAGTAATGCAGTGTAATGTAAATAAATCTTTGACACATTTTTTTTATTTATTTAATACAAAAATCCATAGCTCTTAAAAAATAACTTATGCTAAGTCATTTATAAATACAGCCAACAACGGATTTTATTTATACAAACGAAAGTTAAATAAGTATAAAGCAAGATAGGCAAGTTAGAGTATGTAATGTAAGTGTATGTTTGAAAGAAACTGTAACAATGAGTGTCCATAACGTCAGGTTAATGGATATATAAATTAAATAAAATCTATGTTGCTGCAGTTCAGACATTCACATTATGTCATCTTTGTGGGGAAAAATGTTCAGTTGAACGTGTATAACACACATTGGAGATGCTAATTATTTCGCTATCATCTTATAATCCATTTTCGTACATAAATGATTTACACTCATGTGTCCGGTCGTGCAGGGCTGCAGATCAAGACCCCGGACGGGTCGATGGCGACGGCGCAGCAGCTGCGGGCCGCGGCCGCGCCCACCCACCCGCTAGGCCACCACTCGCACCACTCGCTGCCCTCCTACTACAATCCCAGCGCCGTCAACACTACCAAGATACTCGACCAGGTGTGTATTGCGCATTACAAGCCAGCTAATGAAGGAGGAAAAGGAATCATTAGTAATGGACTCTAGTGACTAGTAATTGCATACATGCAATTCTTTAATTATTATCATATGAGCCGTTAACTGTCCACTGCTGAACATCCTTCTTGGCAGTTTTGGCAATAGTCGTCACGCTTGGCAAACAGGTAAGGCACGAAGCTAGACTTTAGTGATGTTTAGATGTAAAGAGGGACGCTGCTGCCCATTCCTCGACCTCGACGTGAAAGGGTAGCCATTTTATGCCAGGACCGCATGGCAATACCAGGCCATTCTAGCAATATACCCTCTAAAGAATGAATAAATTGGTGAATGTGGTGAGAAAGAAAGAGGTCTGTTTGAGGAGCATTTGGCGTTCTATTGTTTCTGGGTTTTTTTTTTTATACAACTTAGAATGGCAAACAAGCTGACGGCCCACCTTATGGAAAGTGGTAACCATTGCTTATAGACATGAGCAGTACCATGGACATAACAGAGTATACTGTTTCGCCCATGATACCCCCCATGCGTTACCATTCCTGAGGACTCAGGTGTTATTCGTCTGTACCCTGTAAATTCACGCCATATCCCACCCTTCAAACCGAAACATAGCCATGCAAACACAACTGCTTCACGGTTGAAACGCGAATGGGATAGAGGTACCCAAGCAAATGACTTTTGTACAAAGTCAATTGTATGTATAAAAAATACAAAATTATGGTCAAGTAGTCTTGCATAGACTAATCTGTCAAGACATACCACTGTGTGCAGGTCCAGAAACGCAAGTTGCTATGGTCTAACAAGAATAAGAGTGAAGCGGAGGAGGCGGCCAAGTGGAGCGGCACGCGGTTCGCGCAGGACAGCGACGGCAAGCAGGTGTCCAAGTTCATGCGGCTCATGGGCATCAAGGAGCCATGTCAGTGTAATATAATTATTTTTGCCCACTTACAAACTTGTGTCGACATGTACCAAAATTGCCAAAAAATTTACACAAAATTTCGAAAAAAATACTTTTTATACCAGTAAAGTGGCAAACAAGCATACGGCCCACCTGACGGTAAACGGTTACCATAGCCTGCAATACTAGATGTATTATTCGCGCGCTTCCGACCCTGAAGAAACCTCTTTATCCCCCTTTTGAAGAACTCCATGCTGTAGTCCCTAACGACGATTAAAAGTGCTTGTAAACAAAATATAGATTATTAGAACGGTAAACAAGCTTACAGCTTACCTGCTGGTAAGTGGTAAACATCGCCTATATACGTAAACAGTACCGAATACACTGATGAGCTTGGTGCGTAATGCTCTGGTCCCTGTAATATCATTTTAAACTTAAACATAAGGGGGTAACAGGTACTCATGCAGACAACTTTTGTGCTGTGTCCCTCTGGGAAACATTGTATGACCTATACATCCTACCCACCTATCAGCGTTGTAACTGTCCACTGCTGAACATAGGTTATATGGAGCCAGTAGTTGCCACTCTTGGTAGGAAACTGTTAGGATTTAATAATAATTTGAGATAAATGCTGCTGCCCATCTTTTGATCATTAAGTTTGATAGTCGTCTTTTACGACTCACACGGGAGCCACATGGCAGCGGTGGCTCGTTCTATGCCGGGACTACACGGCAACCTTTATATAAATGTACTCAATGAATAATATGAACACAGCTGCAGTAAAACCCGAGAACCCGGAGCCGTCGGCGGACCCGATCAAGAAGCAAGAGGAGCTGTTCCAAGCGATGCAAGCGCAGTATGAAGTGGCGCGTGCCACCACGCACACCATGCGCGGCGTCGGGCTCGGCTTCCAGCGCGGCCAGTACTAGCCTCGCCATCACCCGGCTTACCGGCCCTCGTGGACTACGCTCGACACTGCGAATAGGGAGCCCTGCCTAACAATTAACCTCGTAATGGAAGGGTTACTATCTCGTCTGAAAAATTAACATTCGGTACATAGCAATACGTTACAGTGTTGCCAGCTTGACGTAAGATTTCCGATCTTCTGAATTGAACACAGTGGGCTAGATTGGTATAAAATTTTGAAAATGTAACTCTTTTGCTGTCTGCCTACTTTTTGGAATTTTGGATATACTCACGATAGTAAGTTTAATGGGAATGTATTTGTACAAAATTATAAATAATTAAATATTAAAAAAAAAAGCTATATAAAAACATTAATTAATCTTAAACATGTCTCAAAGCCCCTGTTAACATTTTTTGGTCATGTTCAAGCCGGATTTTCACATTATAATGCCTGTCTCGATTCCTTGCCAGTTCAATCTAGGTCTGTTTAAATATATTTATGTAAGAAACAATGTATGTATTCATATCTGTGCAGTCTGCTTCCGATCCAGTCACTATCAATTTCAAACTGCTACCATACCGAGGTTTTACTTACCATACCGAGATTATATTGCGAAAAAACCGAGACCGACATTATTGTGTGGACCCAGCGTTATTGTATTCGATATATATATCTTTCGTAACATCAAAGCAAGTAGTATATAGTAACGGCATACTTGTTTTTTATATAAGTTAAAATACTAGGGACATTTATCCCAGGAATACTTTCAGATTGTAATATATTCAAACTATTTCGAACATCAAGCCTCACATAGTCTAGGGCTATGTTTAAAAAATATATACATATTTTGTTAGGATCTGTGGTTCATTCCGATACCATAGAATTCTTATTATGGTGAAAGTACCATAAAACTAAGCAGTATTGGCTTTAATTAAGAATTTTTTACTAGTAAATATTTATGTGATTGTTGAAATACATTGAAACATGAATTAATGGCGTTTGCCATTTAAAAACATGACATTGGTACGTTCTAAATTTAAATAATTACAAACTCTTGCTAGGTTATAAAATACTTTGAACTTGGTGTAAATTAAAAAAATATATAAACATGCATGACAGGCAACAAACTATTATTGTCCTTGTAACATAACGACTTTCGAGTTTTTTTTTCCAAGTATTAATATAAAAAATAACGCATGTACTCGTATAGTCTTGTTGTAAATTAAAGTATACATCTAGAAAAACGTATGATTTGGTGAGAACGCCATGTTAAAATATTATTTTAGTGTTCTCTCAAATATTTGAATTCCATTGTTCGATGTCTGTCATGATTGTAAGTCATTATTATATGTAATAATGTGGGAATTTTGTAAACTTCTATGTTAGTTCATCAAATTTCCTTTATACGTATAATTATGTATATAGATAAAATAAAAACTCCTTATTTCTAAAAATGTCAAACCATACATAAACATATTTTACCTATTCAAGTGTTTTGTCTCGTTCTTTTGTATTAATTTCTCAATTTAAAAGATAGTGTAATAGATAAAATAGGTTTGTACGCCGTTTTAGTTTTCATAAATAAGGGGATAAGTCGTTATTGTAAATATAATTAAAAAAAAGTTACTCTATTTTATATTTTGCGTACTGAAAGTTTATACTTTCGGTCAAACGTAATGATTTACTACATACATGTTTCACCGTGACCGCCTGTTGGGTGGTAATGCGTGGATTTATTTTGTATTTATAACTTGCACATTGGCACCTTCCTTAGTGTAAGTAGAATCAAGAAATTTTATTTTAAAATTGTATTTTCATTATATATTGTAATGTATGTCACGAAATCTTACAATGGAGTCGGTTCTGAGGCCCTATTTCTTTAGACTTGTTTGAAATTAAAATAAATTTGATGTCATAGCGAAATCTTTAATGTATGAACCAAAATGAACTCATTATGTACTAGATTTAAATCAAAATTATAGTAATTTTAGTTTATGTTGGTTCATATAACAGTAATTTAAAAAAAAAATATGAAATTAAAGTATTATGTTAAGACATCTTACAATCGGTCCCATTGTTTTTCTTCTTAGTCGTGTTTTTTTTTCTAAATTATTTATTTAAAAATAAAATTGACAAAATTATCTTACTAATTGTAAGATTATTTTGTCTATTTTATTTCATAAAAATATAAAAGTCAGTCACCTTATATATCTATTTTAGATATCGAAGTTTGTCCTTTACGCTCAAATCCCAGTTTGAAAGAAAGTGACAAAAAAATAACAAATAGTGTTATAAATCTGTAATAAAAAGTATATATACTAAATTGAACATTAATAAAATGGTTTGGAATAAATTATGAATAAGAGGCTGGTCTAGCTATTTATTTTATGGACTGTTATAAAAAAAATATAACGCGTCACTAAATTCATTGTCGATGGAAATTCATGCCAAGAGTGTTTTATAAATATGCCTAGTAAAATATCTTTATCTCAGCCATTATCTGGCCGTATTCTTTATCCATGAACAATTACTAAACAGTTTATGTAATGGTGTATAAATATGTCTAAATTTCGTATTGATTTGTAAATTATAATGAATACAAGGTTATAATACATATTTTCGATAATATATTATGAGATATGAGTTGCCATATTCAAATTAGTAATTTAGTTGACAGGCGATTTATTCAGCATTTAATAAAATATAATAGAAATAAAATAGACCACTATTTTGAACGAGTAAAATATTTTTTAATAAGTTTACCGCCATTTGACTAAATTACCAAAGCGATCCAAACTGTACATACTCGTGTACTGCTGTATTACAAAGGTGCCTTTGTGTAATTCTGCAAGCTGTGTGTGATATAACTAGCAGTAGAAATAATATAAACATGGCAATTATTGTGAGTAGAATTTTTAACATTATTATGTTTGTTTGTATCGATAGTTACTGTATTACAACTCGCAATGATTATCATTTTTATCAATTAGTTATTTAATTAATAAAAACTATAAAAGATTTTAAGTCTTTTTTTTTGTTGTTAAACAATTTAAGGTTTTCAACTTGACGCGATTTATCTCGAAATTCTGAAACGATTTTAATAGATTTTCATAATTGTTTTGATGCGGTACTAGTTTAGTCATGTTTTTTAATAACTGACAATGGAATGGTATCCCCGCCTGCGAGGGAAGGGGTTGTTAGTAATGCGGATTATCAGTTCCATTGCTAACAATATACCCTAACAGGTCGACCTCCCCGTGGTCTCCCTTGGAAACCATCGTGCTGAATTCCAAGTGTATTCATCACGATGGGCTAACTGACCTGCCTTTTCATCCTCACCTATCATCTATCACTGGTGCCCCGCCAGCGTATACCGTTAGCGCAGGCGGGGTTACCATTCCATTATCATCCATTAAAAAAAAAAAAAACCCCGCCTGCGCTATCGGTATACACGGGCGGGCCACCAGTGACCGATGATAAGTGAAGATGAAGTAGGTCAGATAGCCGATCGTGACAAATTCACCAATTAATCAATCACGACGGTTTCCAGGGGAACTGCGAGGAAGTCGACCTAAGAGAGTATATCACTAGTAATATTTTTTTATGCAACTTAGAATGGCAAACAAGCTGACGGCCCACTTGATGGAAAGTGGTCAGCGTCGTATCTTCGTCGTTGATCAGCGTCGCTCTTAAATAGGATAGATAGAACCAATTAAATATTGCTATTTTTTTTAACCAGATAAGAAATTCATCTTTACAGTCTTGAATAAAAATGATCATGTATGGTGCGTTTTTTTGAGATTTCTCTCGTGAACTCTTAGATTGTGGAATGAAGTTCCTGCCTACGTTTTCCCTACAGACTATATGGGGCTCTTCAAAAAGGGTATATTAAAGTTTTTTAATTTTTTTTATACAACTTAGAATGGCAAACAAGCTGACGGCCCACCTGATGGAAGGTGGTAACCGTCGACTACAGACATGAGCAGTACCATAGTCATAACAGAGTATACTGTTTCGCCCATGATACCCCCATACTATTCCAGAGGATTTGGGTGTTATTTCTCTATAAATTCACTGCTATATCTTAACCTTAAAACTGAAAGAGCCATGCAAACAACTGCTTTACGGTTGAAACACGAATAGTACAGAGGTAAAAGCCAAGCAAACGACTTTTGTACAAAGTGGTAGACTGGTTATAGGCTTGCTAATCGCCATTACTAACAATCCCTTTTCCCGCTTTTAGTTACATTTGAATTTAGTATCTGTTTAAATGTATAATTGCAATCTATAACTACGAATGACTACCTCTATCCCACAGCTTCTTTCTGCATAAATACTTTATGTATGTAACATATATTTAAGTAATGAGAAAAACTCTATTCATGTACCAAGTTTCATTCAAATCTGTTCAGCGATTTTTTCCTGCAAAAGTAACATCGTCAAAAACTTTAGTAGGATTGTATCTGTCTGTCATACATTGCCACTCTTGAGGACTAATATGTTATATCTGTAATATGCGATTTCATACCTACCTATATATTAGTGATTTTTTTGTGAAGCCACCCACAAAAGCCTTTTTACTAAATACTTACTAAAGATCAATTAGAGAAAATTAATATTTTATTTTTATGTAAAAATTAAGATAATATCGTTTTTTGTAAGTAATTAAATTACAAGGTCTATCTTTTCGATTACGATTTTATTGTATCGATTATGTACATGTCTTTAGTTTGTACTAATGACCTCTGTAGACGGTTAATAACATTTAGACAGCTTGGTTAACGGCGACGGGGGATTCCCTATCACCAATCATTTTGGAAATAATTCGTAAACTAAGAACAAGTAAGAAATTTTTATTCGTAATAGACTACTAATTGTAAAAAAAAAAAAATTATGTGACACGATAGTTTTCTAATCGTTACTAATAATAATTATATTAAATAAATTTTTTGACAAACAGCCCCGTGATTCAATGTCAAAAGACAGAACTAATTCATAATAGTAACTTTAATTTTTTAATTTATCCACAATGACAACACCAACATTAGTTTTTTAATTGTTTTCAGTTAACACAAAACGTCAAAAATAAGACTGATAAAAATAGTAGATTTTTTTATAAATGTAACAATTTTATCTTTTTGATTTTGTCACACAAAAAAAAAACCACAGAATTGTATTTTTTTTTACCATAGATTCATATAAGCTTAAGTCGAGTCACTTAACCGTATAGTGATATTATTTTTATTCTTTCCAAAGTCCTTGAATCTGTTGTACATAAACAATTATATCGTTATCTAACTTCCTGTAACCTGTTATGTCCTATTCGATCTGGTCTCCGTCCTTCTCACAGCACCACCGGGGCATTACTCAACATTACAGAAGATATACGGCACGCCATGAACGAAACTAAACTTACTGCTATTATCTTCCTGGACTTTTCCAATGCATTTAATTCCGTCAATTTTGAAATTCTTCTTAGTGTTCTTTGTGTTGTTATTGTCTTTGCTTCTGCCTTGGAATGGTTCTCTTCTTATCTTTTCGGTTGCGAGCAGTGTGTGAGGTTAAATGATGTTTCATCTAGTTGACTTTCATTCACTGCTGGTGTACCTCAAGGCGGTATACTTTCTCCCTTAGTATTTTCGGTCTTTATCAATATTATTTCTCGAGCTATCTTCTCTCTTCCATCTGTATGCGGATGATCTTCAACTGTATTGACTTTTCTCTCCAGTTGTGCTGACATATACGGTCACAGTTTTGAACAAAGATCTATCGTCGATTCATTCTTGGGCTAAAGCTTTTGGTCTCCTTGTTAATTCATCGAAATCTCAAACCGGATAGTTCTTTCATTACTTCTTTCAAGAAAAGATTGAAATCACACCTTATAATCAATAGTACATGATAATTCTATGCACTTATACATATGTATATGTTCGCGACATTATTTGTATATATCGTAATTTATAGTTGTTAAGTCCTAGTTAATCGTTTTGTATTCTGTTATTTTATATAGATTTGCATAGATTTAAGATATAAGTTAAATAAAGTATTTCTTTGTGTGTTGTCATTATTACCTACGAATAGAAATAGAAATTGTAACAATAAAGAGAATTAAGAAATTGTAAATTGCAATAAATAGACGCTATAGAGTACCGATCTGAAGAGACACGCGTCTCGTTCATTCTCGCCCCGTCCCGCTCGCACAGATCGCTAACGCGAGTTGGAAATGTTATCGTGCGAGCGGGCGGGTATAAAGATAGGCCGCCTCTCGTCGAGCGGCATTCGCTTTCGGGCAGCGACACACTACACTCGAGAAGAAATAGGACAAGAAGAAAAAATACTCTCTTCAGACGGTACCGGAGGCTTCAGAATAGTAATCCCTGTGTTTCACTCCAGCCTGAACCAACGCCCCTACAGTCCACGCTCACCGAACGGCAGTCCACACCGCACATCGTGGTCCTTCGAGAAGCCGGATTGCTGGAGGAACACCGTTGGTACATCGAGAAGCCGGATCGCTGGAGGAAGACCATTCTGAAGCCGGATCGCTGAAATGCCGACTACGAGAAACATGAAGTCGTCGCAACAAAAAATCGCCGTCACCGAAGCCACAACGTCCGCCGCCACCACGTCGACTACGGCCGCCGGAACGCTGTCCGTCGCTGCCACGCCGTCCGTTGCTGCCACCACGTCGTCTGCGGCTGTCAGAATGCCTTCTGTCGCTGCCACGTCGTCTACCGCCGCCACCACATCGACTACGAACACGTCCGGCGATACGACGACCACAGGAGCCACGGAGACTACCGAAGCCACAGGAACGACAGAGGAGACAGCAAGGAAGAAGGAACCGAAGCACGGCACGGCACGCACGGTTCGCACCACGGCCTCGCAGAAGAAGAAGGCTCTGGCCAAGGCACGGGAGGAGCTACTTCGAAAGGAGGTGGAATTATGTCGCCGCCCTGGAAGCCGAATCAGAGGACGACGAGGAAGTAGAAGACGACGACGCTACCGTCAGAAGAGAACGAACGTCGGATTGGGTTCGTCGAAGCACGCTGGCACTCACAATGGAGCCGCATGTACCAGAGATAGAAGAAGTCACCGGCAAGCGTCAGGGGTTCGTCCCATCGAGACCCGTTGAAGAGGATTCGAGAGCGCCGCCGCCACAGCCGAGCAGCGACGCACTTCACCGGGACCACGCACGCCACGTTGACCCACATGCCGCCATGCCTACGATAGCAGCAGCGATGCAGTCGATAAAGAAGGAAGAACCGGTGCTGAAAGTGGGCATCGATTGTAATGAGTTTGCGATCGCCATGAAGATGGCCGCTCGCAACATACTGCCCTCCACAGCGTCAAGAGTCACCGAGTTGCCAGTCTTCAATGGATCGTCGAGCGAGTGGTTACCATGGAAGATGGCCTATGAAGAAAGCGCAAGTCAACACACAGAACAGGAGAACCTAGCAAGACTGCGCAGAAGTTTGAAGGGGGCCGCAAAGGACGCGGCACGCTCCCTATTCGTCGGGTCTACGACCGCAGAAGAAGTGATGAAGATGTTAGCCGCGAGGTTCGGCCGCCCTGGAGCACTCGTCACAGCCGAACTGAACAAACTCCGCGCGCTACCACGACTCTCGGACAACGCAAGAGACGTCTGCCTCTTCGCAAGCAAGGTGCAGAACGTCGTCGCCACGATACGAGCTTGAACAAGAGTCACTACCTCTACAATGAAGAAATAGTGAGAAACGTCACAGAGAAGATGCCGTCGGTACTACGCTTTACTACGATTTCGCCAAAAACCGGAAAACCGGACCTCATAACACTCTCTCAGTTCCTGCAAAGGACCGCCGCACGATGTGGAAACTTCGCCCCCGCCGAAACCGTCCGAATATAGGAAGACGGCGAAGACATACACGACGCAGGAGAAACCCGCTACACCACCGTGCCCGATGTATCGACGAGAGGGACACGCTCCATCGGACTGCAAGACGATGAAGGAAGCAGACACATCGGCGAGATGGGAGTTAGCGAAGACTCATAGGCTGTGTTTCCGCTACCTCAAAGTAAGAAGATTTCGCCACGCCTGCAAGAGCAAGAGATGTGGAGTGGATGAGTGCACGCAGACTTTCTTGCACACCACGCGACAACAGCCGGAGAACGAAGTGACAACACACGTCATCGAGGACAAGTCCGCCGCAGTCGCCGCATCGGCAAGGGAAAACGACAAGATCGCGTTCCTGAAGATCCTGCCGATACGAGTCACCGGTCCCACGGGAACATGCGACACCTACGCGCTACTGGACGACGGGTCGACTTGCACCATCATCGAGATATGAATCGGTGCTACGGGTCCCCCCGCACCATTCTACATGGAAGGTGTGGCCGGGGCACGGATCAACGCAGCTCAATCGACGCGTGTTCACTTCAAGATCCACGGGCGGAATTCACAAGAATACACAGTGGGGGCACGGACGATGGACAGACTGCAGTTATCACCGCAGTCGGTACCGCGCAGCGTCATCAAGGGCTGTCCACATCTACAAGACATAGAGAGGGAACTGGTCTATGAAGAGGGCAAACTGACGGTGCTGTTGGGGCAAGACAACTGGCACCTACTGCTGGCCCACGAAGTTAGAAGAGGATCCGACACGCAGCCGGTCGCATCACTCACCGATCTGGGATTACTGCACGGTACGAGTATGCACAGAATCAGCCACATAGTGACGACGCACGAAGAGGAACAATCGATGGAAGAAATGATGAAGCAACATTTCGCTCGAATCGTATCGCACCGAAGAGGTCTTACAATGAAGAAGAACGTCGCGCCCTGCGCATTTTAGAAGAGAAAACTCGTCCGTTACCGGCGGGAGGATACGAGACGGGGTTACTATGGAAGAAGGACGACCCTGTGCCGCCGGATAACTACGAATCGGCAATGCGACGTCTCCAACTGGTCGAAAGGAAACTCGACAAGAATGAAGAAATTAAGAAGAGGTATGAACAACAAATGGACACGCTACTCAAGAACGGGTATGCTGAAGTTTTTGGTACCTGCCACACTTCGCCGTCATCAACCCGCAGAAACCGGGGAAACTGCGGATCGTGCACGACGCAGCAGCCAAGACGAAGGGCATCAGTTTGAACGACATGCTGCTGCCGGGCTGTCCTCATGCGGTTCCGGCAACGACGGGTGGCAGTCACGGCGGACATAAAGGACATGTTCATGCGGGTCACCATACGGGAAGAAGACAGGGACATGCAACGGTTCCTGTGGCGAGGAGATCGACGAGAGGGTCCACCTGTGGAATATAGGATGAAGAGTGTCATATTCGGCGCAACATCGTCACCGTGTACAGCGATCTACGTCAAGAACAAGAACGCAGAACAGTACAAGGAAGAGTTCCCGGAGGCAGCAACGGCGGTGGTCATGAACCACTACGTCGACGACTACCTCGCCAGCTTCGACACGGAAGAGCAAGCCGTACGCGTCTCAAGACAGGTCGCACAGATCCACGGTCGAGCCAACTACTATCTCCAACGGTGGGCGTCGAACTCGCATCAAGTGCGCGCCGCGTTCTCCGACACCGGCGGGGGCAGCGTGGTACAACTCGACGCGGAGAAGATACTGGGGATGGTATGGCGACCTTCTGAAGACACCTTAGGCTTCAACTTCAACGGACACAAGCTTCCGCCACAGATAGCCAGCGGGGAACAGACGCCGACGAAGAGGGAAGCGCTACGAGCGATCATGTCGCTGTTCGATCCACTGGGCCTCGCCACGCCCATCACCATACAGGCGAAGAAGATATTGCAGGAGACGTGGCGTACCGGTATCGACTGGGACACCGAGCTGCAACCACGGGAAGCGGACGCCTGGCGGAGCTGGATGGACCACGTGCGACGGCTGTCCGCGCTGGAGGTGCCGCGGTGCTACCCGGAGGTAGCCACGGCCGATACAGCGGAACTGCACACATTCGTCGACGCCAGCTCGGACGCGTACGCCTGTGCCGTGTACTGGCGGGCCGTAAGCGCGACCGGCGAGGTCCACGTGTCGCTGATCGCGGCAAAGGGACGAGTGGCCCCACTCAGCAAGGTGACCACGATACCGCGACTGGAGCTGCAAGCGGCCGTCCTCGGGTGTCGCCTATCGCGCACGGCAGTCGAAGAACACGACCTGAAGCCCGCTCGCCGAGTATACTGGTCGGACTCACGCACCGTGCTCGCATGGCTACGCACCGGTCCTCGCGCATACAAGCCGTTCGTCGCGCATAGAGTCGCCGAGATCGTCGAAGAAACGAAGACGAACGAGTGGAGATGGATACCGACGCGGCACAACGTAGCAGACGACGCCACACGCGACCCACCGACGGACTTCGGCTCGCAGCATAGATGGTTCCGTGGGCCGGACTTCCTGTACCTCCCCGAAGAGCAGTGGCCGCGTGAAGATAGTACGAGCGACGATAGTCAAGCGGAAACGGGAGAAGAACGCGTACACAAGCTACAGAACGCGACGCAGTTGTCTATAGCATTACCCGATCCGTCACGTTTTTCTAATTGGTTGAAACTTGTTCGCAGTTCAGCACGGGTGTTGCAGTTCATCGACCTCCTGCGACCGACCAGTCAACGCTGCACCGCCATCCGAAAGAGAAACACGAAGAAAGAGAGCGCCGACCCCACTTGGACCCGCACGAAGAAAGTCGATAGAGAGAAGACGAAGATGAAAATCAAGAACAGCAATAGTCCATCTGTGTGTTTCATCCCCATAGACAGTAGATCGCGCGCGACGGCTATGGATTCGCGCGATACAACAAGAGGCGTTCGGCGACGAAATCGCAGTATTGAAACAAGGGAAACAGCTGCCGTCATCCAGTCGACTCATACAGCTGTCAGTCGTCATAGACAACGACGACATTCTGCGACTTCGATCGAGAATAGCAGCCGCCGCCGATCTGTCAGCCGAGCAACGAGAACCCCCCCTCGTCGACTGAAACCACGCCTGGGTGCGCCTATACATCGCATGGGTGCATCGGAAACTTCACCACGGCGGCTTCGAGATCACCACGAACGAGGTGCGACAACACTTGTGGGTGTTGACGACACGCCGTCCGCAGTGAACTGAAGAGGTGTCAGCTGTGCCGCCTACGAAGAGCAAGACCGGCGCAGTCAACGGGCAACCATCCACAGAGCAGGCTGGCGCATCATGACCGTTCACGTTCACCGGCCTAGACTACATATGACCGTGACAGTGGGCCGCACTCACCAGAAGCGGTACGGAGTGCTCTTCACCTGCTTAACGACGCGCGCAGTCCACCTGGAAATCGCCGGCAGCCTCAGCACGGACTCCGCCATAATGGCCCTGCGGCGCTTAAGCCGCAGGGTGTGAATTATGGTACCAAGGCACCAACCTCAAAGGTGCTGACGTCGAGTTGAAGAAGGCAGCCGAGGAAGCCATCCAAGAAGAGTCATCAGTTCATTTCATCCGGTGCTACATTCCCCGAGCGCACCCTTCATGGGAGGTGCGTGGGAACGGTTGGTGCGTAGCGTGAAGAACAGCCGCTACGTTGAACGAGCGGGCGCCCAAGGAAAATTACACTCTGCTGGTCGAGGTCGAGCACACCCTCAATAGTCGACCGCTAACCCACGTGTCAACATCGGCAGACGACGACATAACCCCCAATCACTTTATTGGGCGGTCCGTCGCGCGTCCCACTGCCAGGCAGCTTTAGTGGCGTGCCAGCCAGAGGCTAGCTGATGAAGGAGTACCTACCCGAGTTGCAACACCGGCGGGAGCCCCGAGCTACACACGGAGCCATCAAAATGGACGACCTGGTCCTGATAGCTGATGGGACCTTGCCTCGCAACACGTGGCCGCGAGGCGTGGTGGTGGCGACCTACCCTGGACCAGACGGCGAGGTTCGAGCGGTCGACGTGCGGACGAACAAGGGCATCCTACGGCGACCCACTAAGAAGCTGATCATACTGCCCACATCGACATCGAGCGACGCGAACACGAGTTAACTCCAGCTACGAGAGCTGCGGCGGGAATGTTCGCGACATTATTTGTATATATCGTAATTTATAGTTGTTAAGTCCTAGTTAATCGTTTTGTATTCTGTTATTTTATATAGATTTGCATAGATTTAAGATAGTGTAAGTTAAATAAAGTATTTCTTTGTGTGTTGTCATTATTACCTACGAATAGAAATTGTAACTTGTAACAATAAATAGAATTGAGAAATTGTAAATTGCAATAAATAGACGCTATAGAGTACCGATCTGAAGAGACACGCGTCTCGTTCATTCTCGCCCCGTCCCGCTCGCACAGATCGCTAACGCGAGTTGGAAATGTTATCGTGCGAGCGGGCGGGTATAAAGATAGGCCGCCTCTCGTCGATCGTCATTCGCTTCCGGGCAGCGACTCACTACACTCGAGAAGAAATAGGACAAGAAGAAAAAATACTCTCTTCAGACGGTACCGGAGGCTTCAGAATAGTAATCCCTGTGTTTCACTCCAGCCTGAACCAACGCCCCTACAGTCCACGCTCACCGAACGGCAGTCCACACCGTTCAGTATATATATTTATCTATTTACTTATTTACGTATTTATTCGTTTTATTTATTTATTTATTCACAATTTGTGTATGTTTGTTGCATTTACATTATTTTTACCGGTATCTTTCCTGCACTAGATTACCCGCCAATTAATTATTTTCTCTCTAACTACACTGGGTTGGCTGAAAGAGATCTCTTTCAGAGATAAGCCCTCCCTTGCTAACAAGTTGTTTAACTAATCGCTATATGTATTGTTCAAGTGCAATAAAGAATATATATAACGTCACGATTATAGTTATACTGCAGATTGATTCATCTTTTAATAGTTAATGGATGAAAATACGTAAGTACGTATACTAAATCTATAGTGAAAATGAAATGGTAACTCTACCTATCAACATACGCTAGCAGGATAATATTTAGGGATTATAGGTGAGGATGAAGCAGATCAGTTGGCCCAACGTGACGAATTCCAGGAATTAATTCAATATTTTCTTGGGGGATTATGTGGAGATCATCTGTTATGGCATATTACTAGAAATAAGTCCGTTCGACCCTGTTTTTAAAAAATCCCTTTCCTCGTACTGTAGGTCAATAAAATATTGACTCCATGTATCTTGGTAGGTATTATATTTGTGGTTCAAATAGTATTCCGAATGAGAGGATGCATCTTTAAAAATGACTATATAAAAAATGCTCAAATTAAGTTTATTTGGATAAAAATATTTTTATTCTTATAATCATCTAAGTTAAGAAATGAAAACTGATTTGCTAAAAAGACAGAGTAAAGTGGAGCAATTTTCTCTTTTTCAGTAAAACATTCGGGCGTTTTAAACTTATTACGCTACTTGACCGTTTATTGAGCTAAAAAGTAACAGTTATATAGTAACGACTATATTTAGTGTTATTAAACGCTTTGCATAAAACGTACCTAGCACATCACTATATCATCGAGAAAAAAAAATATATTTATGGGATTCACCGATAATTTTTCAATTTTTTTTTTTTGATTATTATTTACTGAAGAGGGTAATAAATTTCAGATTAGAAATTAATAGTTACGGTTTTCATTATACTGTTATATAACGTTTATGTATGAAAGAGTGTGTTAAAAAAAAGTATTTCTTAGGTTAAATAATTTCGTAAAATTTAAAATATTTGCACTTAAACTAAACTTTGCGCCAAAGGATTTGTAAAAATGGAAGAATCGGAGGCAAAGATATGTGAAAATTGGTGAGTATTTATTTCTGCCTCGTTGGCTATGTTGTGTCAATATTTATACTATTAATAAACAGGCGAGTTAGCAAGATTTATTTTTAGATTTTGATATTCGGAGCATTGCAAACAGAACAGCTGTTTTAGGTCGATGGTCGGCTTGGCTGTTTACATGTTTGTGCGGAACTTTCTAAACTCTCGACAGAGGGTATCATTACTTTTTTTTTTGGAAATTTTTTAAATTAAAAAAAAGTGAATAGTAGGGGAAAAAATAATATTGTATATGTTTAAATACATTTTGTATATATTTTGAAAAAGTAATACCATTTTTAATTTTATAAATTATTAAACTACCCATATACTCATCATAATCATTAGAATCTAAACTAAAATAAAATTACCTGAAAAACAAATTGTTTCTCTGAATTTATTTTCAACACTTATCTAAGTATTATGTTATCTATGATTATAATACTTTTTAATCTAGTATAAGTTTATCTATTATCAAAGGAGAAAGATTATAAAAAATTCTTCACTCAAAATAAATTATAATAAAATAATTTTTGTGTATAATAAAGTATAAATTAATAAATAAATTTACTTTTTCACAGAACTTTGAACTTTTTAGACTTTCTTATGCATTGTTTGCAATATTAATATAGTAAATTTATAAAACTTTTTATTTAATTTTGAAATTTGACATTTAAATAAATTTCTTTAGACATACCTTATGTCTGCTCTTAAGTTTACATTGCTAAGTAGATTGGAATGAAATTTGCTACTTATCTTACATTTTATTACTAATATGATAAAATTGTAACTACCATTGTATTGTCCATGGTACTACTCATTTTTATAGGCAGTTATCATTTTCCATCAGGTGGGCAATCAGCTTGTTTGCCATTCTAAGTTGCATAAACAAAATCTAGACGATATCTATGCATGGGAGATATTTGACAAAAATTGATAAGTGAAGATGAAGCAGGTCAGTTAGCCCATCGTGATAAGGTCACCATCACTGGTGACTTTATCACGATGGATTTTGATCAATCAATGGTTTCCAGGAGTAATCACGACGAGGTCGACCTGAGAGGGTATATTGCTAGTGATAGGATTGCTACTCATCATTACTAACAATCTCTTCCCCCTCCCCCCATTTAGTAACAGTTGAATAAGGTAGGTAACTATTTAAATGTTATATTGCTATCTATGACTATAAACATAAATTACTACCTGTATAACTAGCTTTCTGCATAAATACTTTATGTATTTTTAAGTAAGTATGTATGTATACGCATAGATTTTATAAGTATAAAATCTATGCATGTTTATGCATGGGAGATATTAGACAAAAATTGATATGAGAGATCTTAATAAGAGTTATAGAAGATATAACAATAATTTTTAGAAATTTTGTCCGTTTGTACAGATAAATACAGAATCATGTAACACCCGAACAAACACAAGTTTTTGTGTTGCAGAAACAAACTTTCTTTTTTTTATACAACTTAGAATGACAAACAAGCTGACGGTACACCTGATGGACAGTGGTGTAACCGTCGCCTATAGACCATATGAGCAGTACCATGGACATAACAGAGTATACTGTTTCCCCCATGTGATACAGACCAATAAAATTTCTCCTTCCTATTAATTTTTTTTTAAAATCTCCCTTGTGTTTTGACATTGTCTAGTTAAGATTTTAATATACTAGTAAGATAATTTATAAAAAAAGGTCCCTTTCACTGACAGCAAGCGTGAGATTCCTGCGGTTAACTTCACTATCCACTCAGTGCACTGCGCGCGAAACCTCCGCGTGTGCCCGGTGTGCAAGGAGCCTGTGCCCCACCAGGAGCTGCAGGAACACCATGACAGATACCATAAGCTGTGTGAGTACCATACAACCTATATGAACTACAGTATGAGGCTTAAAAAAGGCTGTATTAAGGTTTCATCAGTATCAGCAATGCGCGTGATAACGTGATCTATAATATTTTCTGTCTATGGTAGACTGGTAGATAACGCCATATGGTATTAAGTCCACAATTTACACGTTCTAGGTGTAGTAAAGTTTAATAAATAAATAAATACCCTTAGTATTGCCAGAGATCAGGCTCTTTAAACAAGTGGCAAGCGAATTCGTCGATGGAATCCACATTGCTAGCGAGTCCATGAGTTGGAATGAGACATCCGATGTTACTATCTCACTGTATCTCAAGGAATTGCTAGCAATGTCGATTCCATGATGAATTCGCTTGAAATTTTTCGTTAATTTGCTATTTATCAATAGCAAGCAGGCGTCCATAGGCTATGGTAACAGTTTAGCGTCATAAAAAAAATAAGCGTAACAGAGGGTAGAAATGTAAACCAATAACGTTGTACCAGTCGAGTCTGATTTTGTGTTCTGGGTTTTTTTAAATCTATATTTTACAACCTCTAAATACAAATGCAAAGAGTAGTAATAGCTAGAGGGGGCAAAAGGGATGGGTGACATGGGTTGAAGGGCCTCTCGTTCCGCATATTTTTTGTTTTTTCATAACATACTTTCGTATGTTTAAATAAAATGTTGGTGGCGTAAAAGGCTTTAAGTTACCAACGAGCTATGGAGAGGGCTATGCTCGTGAGTTTTTAAGGAACTAAAGGAACCGACATAGCCAGAAGGATAAGCAAGCCGAAGTGGCAACGGACTCGTCGCATAGCTTTAACAATCGAGAACCGATGGGCAAGAAAGGTTTTTTAGTGACGTCCTCTTACGGCAGTCTATGGGGGAGGCCTATGGTCACCAGTGGACAGATATTGGCTGATGTGATGAGGGGACGACACTTCCGTTTTTATATAGTCTTTTTGTATTACTAAACGACCTCGCACAATGTGTATCTTGCCCACATTCGATTTAGGGCTTGTCCCGCTACTAGTCAGTCGGTTGATCAACGATTGACTACATTCTGAAAGTCTAAAATCTGATCACTGTTTAAACTTTTGACTTTAGCAAATTTCGTTTTTGGATCGTGTCATTCACTTCATGCCTCAGAGGGCACGTATAGCGTCCTATAGGCCAGGTCAGAGGCCTTCATGTATGATGAGGGCGGGCTGGAAACTCTTGGCACCAGAAGGCACTCCTTTTATCATTAAATTTTAATGTATGATAATGGAATGGTAATCCCGCCCGTACTGTCGGCATACGCCAGCGTAGCAACAGTATGGGCTGATAGGGGAGGATGAAAGCAGGTCATTTAGCTCATCATAATTATAGGGCACCACGGTGGTTTCCAGGGGGAATCACGGGGAGGTCAGTCTGACGGCAATGATCTGAATCCTTTTACTCTCCCCTTCACATGATTGGCAGTATGTGAATGATACTAATGCTAAGTTAATTGAACAGTGCCTTGCAAACAGTGTGGGGAAAGTGTCTGCGGGACAGATCTCGAGGATCACATCAGGGACTCCTGTGGACACACCATTAAGTCATGCAGGTATGTTTTTACACATTATATATCCAAAATTAATAATAAATTTTAATAATAAACAACACTGGATATATATATATATATATACATATATATATATATATATATATATATATATATATATATATATATATATATATATATATATATATATATATATATATATATATATATATATAGCGTCATCTAGACTCAAACTCAAACTAAGCAGATCTTTAAGAAATTAAAAAAAAAGAGGACTGCACAGCTATCTACTTTATACTAATATTACAAATAGACAAGATTTGATTGTTTGTTTTTAATAGATTAACTCAAAAACTACTTAACAGATTTCAAAAATAATTTGACCTTTAGAAAGTTACATTAATAGCAAGTAACACGGGTAATATCAAGAGTGCCGAGGTTTTCCCAAGAGACTACAGCGTGTGGTTCTTCAAAAGGGGGGTAAAGAGGTTTCTTCAGGGTCGGCAACGCACGCGTAATACCTCTGGTATTGCAGATGTTTATAGGCTACGGTGACCGCTTACCATCAGGTAGGCCGTATGCTTGTTTGCCAACTCAGTGGTATAAAAAAAATTGACCATATTTTTTTTTAATGTATGAAAATGGAATGGTAAGCGTAGGAGATGCCTATGCTATCGGGATATGCTGGGGGGGCACCAGTAAGGGATAATAGGTAAAGACCATATGTCCTTGTGTTGGCTCAGAACGTCGTTATAAAAAATACCATTCCCAGGTTCTGCGAACTGGAGTTGCCACGCCACGAGCTGCCTGCTCATGAGAACTACTGCGGCGTCCGCACAGAGCAGTGTCCAGACTGCAAGGAATGGGTGATGATCAAGTACAGACAGCTCCACCTGGACTCCAACCATGGGTTCTTACGGCTTGATGATGGTAAGTACCAATATAGCATTGACTCCACGCTTTTGTTGAATGATGAGTTAGGGCGCTACGTCAGAGCTCTTCGTTTTCAAGGCAGAATAGAAATTCTTGACGCCGGAGGAGAATAATGGATGATAATAGAATGGTAACCCCGTCTGTGCTGGCGGGGCACCAGTAATTAGTGATAGATGAGGATGAAACCAGGTCATTTAGCCCATTGTGACGGATTCTACAAAAATTAATTACGTTAGTTCCTAGAGGGGCCGCATGGAGGTCGACCTGACATCATATATTGAGGAAATAAGGGTTTGTTGGGAATGAGGATCTAACCGCCCCGTTACCAGCAATATACCCTAGCAAGTCGACCTCCACGTGGTTCCCCCTAGAAAGAATGGTGGTTAATTTTTGATATTTCCAATTGACCTGCTGATCATCATCACCTATCATCCTTCACTGGAGCCTCGCCAGCGTATACCGATAGCGCAGACCAAGTAACCATTTCATTATCTTTCATAAAAAAAAATCGAATACTCGACGTATTAGATCTTTTTTTTTATACAACTTAGAATGGCAAACAAGCTGACGGCACACCTGATGGAAAGTGGCAACCGTCGCCTATAGACATGAGCAGTGCCATGGACATAACAGAGTATACTGTTTCCCCCATGATACCCCCCATGCGTTGCCATTCCAGAGGACTCGAGTGTTATTCCTCTGTACCCAGTAAATTCACGCATTTTTAGTTACCCTTTATACACCCTGTATTGCTAGCAATAGGATTACCCGAATTGGTTTACAACTAACAGAGTTATGAGGTAACAGACATAAAAATAAAATACAATAAAATTGAGAATTTCCTTTTTTTTTTTTTAAGTTGGACTCAAAATATAAATATCATTAGAGATTAGAAACTAATTAAGTATTTTCTTTCTTTGAAAGTTACTAAAAAAAATAACATAATTTGAAACAAGAATATATTAATATTCATCCACTTTTTTTAAATTTTTTTAAATATATATATATATATATATATATATATATATATATATATATATATATATATATATATATATATATATATATATATATATATATATATATATATATATATATATATATATATATATATATATATATATATATATATATATATATATATATATGACATGTTTTTGACTTTTGCTCTCTCTCTCTCATATATATATATATATATATATTAACAACATTTAAAACAACACATCGAGAAATACGAGCCTTACATAAAAATATAACGAGACAACTTGAAAAAAGTTATTAATCAACCTCTCTTTCTTCTTTAATCATGAAGTCCGTTGAATTGATAGCATCCGAACAAGACATCGTAGAATCAGTGTCGGTGTCGGAGTAAGCACCTATATCTTTAATATTAAAAAATAAATTGTCTATCGTTTGATCCATGAGCGTGTCCAGTTTATACAGTGTCTCCTCTTCTTCTTTGACACGCTCCGCTGCACTCCTCCACTGTTCCGTCGTGATCGAGGCGAGGCTCTCGTCGAAATATTTATATGTTTCCCTAAAATCGTCAGTTTGCGGTATTTTCGCTTTTATTCCCTTGAAAACTATCTCGATTGGGCTCAGTTCGCTGTGGAACTCTGGTAGTCTCAACACTTCGATATTGTGTTTGGCAGCCATCACGTCTAGTGCGTATGCTTCGTATTTTTTTATAGCTTCTTTGGCTTTAATCAGTAATTCGCATTTCAAGTCACTCTCTTCGAATGGCACATCCTTTTTTCTCATCCAATCTGTAATATTTTCTTTCGTCCACAATATGTTGGGTGTTCTCTCGTGAAGCCTGCAATGATGCGATGCATTACTCATCACCACCACAGAATTCTTCAGCAACTTGGGCAGTAAATCCTCGAACCACTTTTCAAAGTTCTCAGCATCAGCAGTCTCGCGAGTATCAAGTACTTTGATTTTTGAGTTAAAGCAGTATATACTATTGTCTATGACCCCACCAACATCTGTGTGCATTATGATTATTCTCTTTGGTTCATCAAGAATTGTTGTCGTTTGTTTTGACGTAACTGTTGATCGTCCTAAAACAAATAAAGTATATATTTTATTAATTGTTCATCTATTTCACACGTAAGGTATTTAAAATAAGAATTAAATTTACAAAAAATGTTCATAAATAAATGAATAAAAACTCTTGTTTTATTGTTACCTTCAAAAAATGGTACAGATTATAAATATTATATATGTACACAGAACTTCTAGTAACTTCTATATTTCCGAACCGATACGACATCATAACCTTCAGGAAAAGAGCATATTCCTTTTTAAAAGGCCAGCAGCACACCTGCAATGCCGCTGGTGTCGTGGGTGATCATGGGCGGTGGTAGTCACTTACCATCAGGTGAGCCGCATGCTCGTTTGCCCCCTGTGTTGGAAAAAAATCTCTGGGAATTCACCACGATAGTTTTCAGGAGGAATCATGTGGGTACTCCACATAATTCCTGCCCTGAACCTGCTGGGGAGAAAGGGATTGTTAGCAATTGAGTTGGACAGCCCCATTGCTACCAATATTAGGTCGATCTCCACGAGGTTCCCTCTGGAAATCATCGTGAACAATTCTTTTTGAATTCGTCACGATGGGCTAACTGACCTGCTTTATCCTCACCTATCATTCTTCACTGGTGCCCCGCTGGTGTATACCGACAGCGCGGGTGGGGTTACCATTCCATTATCACCCATAAGAATTTGCGTGATTTTACTGGGTACAGAGGAATAACACCCGAGTCCTCAGGAATGGCAACGCATGGGGGGTATCATGGGCGAAACAGTATGTGTGTGTACTGTTATGTCCATGGTACTGCTCATGTCTATAGGCGACGGTTACCACTTTCCATCAGGTGGGCCGTCAGCTTGTTTGCCATTCTAAGTTGTATAAAAAAGACCCATAAAAAAAAAAGAAACCTGACCTGCCACAGTGGCAACTAACAACGTTCTGCTACCAGGGACTGAAGTATTAATTCTGACATGACAAACCTGAGGCACCCGGTATCCATGTTTCATCTATATAGTATATGGGATGGTTTTGTGCTTTGTGCTTTCGGATCTTGTTCAGATAATTCCTACGCATAATTATAATTTTATCCCTGTCTGTGACAACAGTCTCTCCTTGTCTCCTGATAAATTTATACCCCATTTCCTTCAACACGCGATAAAATGTCGATCGCGTGAAGTCTGGCAGTGATTTATCTGAATTCACCTCGTCGAAAACCGAGGAAGTTCGCGGCAATTTGCCGTTCAAGTAATAATTATAAATTTTCTTTTTTATCATTGACTTGTCAAAGTTGGACAGTTTATTGTATATCTTTGTATTTCTCTTATAATGGTGGTTGTCTTTGAAATGACCAAATTTTCTATAGTCAGCCAACAGTCTGGCCATAGTGTTCTTATTTATATCACACAGACTCGCTGTTTTCTCCATTATGTCGGACTTGTATGGAAATTTGTCTACTGGCCAAGATTCTTCCACATATTTGTATAAATTTATAGCCATGGTCTTTTCATGCACACTAAGATGTCTCTGAAAATGTATTTACAAAATTTTATTAATTATTTATTTGCACACACACACACATATTTTTTTAATGGGTGATAATGGAATGGTAACACCACTTACACTATCGGTATACACCGGCAGGGCATCAGTGAAGGATGATAGGTGAGGATGAAGTAGGTCAGTTAGCCCATTGTGACAAACTCAACAAGAAGTGTTCACTATGGTTTCCAGGGGGAACCACGTGGAGGTCGACCTAATAGGGCATGTTGCTAGCAACGGGGCTGTCAAACTCCATTGCTAACAATCCCTTTCCCCCCATGCCCTTATGTTAGAATGTGGAATAATGAACTTTTTTTTTTATTATTATTTTAAGGGCTTTTACCTTCTTCAGGTATATCAGCCCTATCATATCCATAATGTACTTGTAAATAATAAAAGATTGCCCCACAAATTCTAAAAACACCTAAATCAATTTAGATAAAATTTCTATTGGACCAATTTGCAAGTATAGCCTTTCAGATACAAAAAGAATTTTGAATTTGTAAATAATTAAAGATAAAATATAAATAAATTAAAATAAAAATATAAATCATAATTAAAATTAACTTCAATTAAAAAAAAAACCCAGTTATTTTAATTCTTAAAACTGAACTACTAAACTGATTTTGATAAAATTTCTATGGCATTAATCTGTAAGTATATTTATTTAGATAAAAAAGAATTTTCCATTTTTGGTTTACATCTGATGGAGTTATGAGGTGACAAACATAAAGTAAAAAATAACCGAATATAACCAAGAAGTAAATAAATTATTTGATATATATATATATATATATATATATATATATATATATATATATATATATATATATATATATATATATATATATATATATATATATTATATGAATTAAGTGTCTATGTGTTTTCTGAAAGACAAATCTTAATATATAAAGATTCCGTGTCACAGTGTTCATCCATACTAATTTTTGGAAGCTCAATTGATTTTAATAAAATTATGTTTATATGTATTTTTTTGTGTCAACTTGTGATAAAGGATCTCATTCCTACAGGAATGTTTTGCCCACCATGTAGTGTGCAACATTTTTCATGGGTTAGCTATTATAGATTTAGATAGATAGACAATTTATTTACATTACTTACAGCACACAAATTACAATAAAAAAAAAAACATACACGTAATACACAGCAAAAGAGACAAAAGAATAAAAACAAAAAAGCACAAATAAAAAAAATAATACAAAAACAAAATACATAATCTAACAATCTCCTTTGTTACCATTTCTTCATGCGTGTGCCATAGTAACACAAAATGGTCACAGCTCAGTTTATTGCTTTGCCCTTAAAAGAGCAAAACACTGATATTCTGCTGTGGCCAAAAGTCAGTCACGAAACTTTTCATTAAAAATTTTCAATATAAAAATATATATATATATATATATATATATATATATATATATATATATATATATATATATATATATATATATATATATATATATATATATATATATACGAGGTCTGTCCGGAAAGTTCGTATAAAAGTGTTCTGTGAAAGAGGAGTGGGGAGGCCAGGTAAGCGCAGGACCCCTTCCTTATGTCCCTAACAATGCTTCAGTTCTGGTCTGACCGCCGTGCGGTGCGAACTGGCTTGTCACGCCATCTGTGAAGTTACCTCTTAACGAAACCCCGTCGGCATGGAGCCCGCTTCCGTTGAAGAGCAGCGCGTCGTAATCAAGTTTCTCTCGAAACTCGGCAAGAATGGCCGTGAAATTTTTGCCGATCTAATTCGATAAGACATCCGGGGAACCACGAACAAAAAAATCAAGAAAATCCCGCTCAAATGTCAAGACAATGTTGATTGTTTTTTTCGATGTTCGGGGGATTGTCCATCAAGAATTCGTCCCTCCAGGCCAGACAGTTGATGGAAAATTCTACGTCGATGTGCTCAGACGCCTCAAAGCTCGTGTGGCACGAGTTCGTCCAGAATTGGCGCGAGAGGGGCGTTGGATTCTTCACCACGACAATGCCCCTGCCCACACCTCTCTTGTTGTCCGTGAGTTTTTGAGTAAAAATTCCATTACGGTGACCGAACACCCCCCTATTCGCCGGATTTGGCCCCGTGTGACTTCTTCTTGTTCCCAAAACCAAATTGGTACTTCGGGGGCGGCATTTGGGGGACATAAATGAGATAAAAAAAGCTACGACGGGGCAGCTGAGAAACCTACAACCAGAGGACTTTCAAGGAGCCTTCTCACAGTGGAAACGGCGTTGGCACAAGTGCATTATGTCACAGGGGGAGTACTTTGAAGGGGATAAAATTGATTTACCTGAATAATTGTAAAATAAAATTTTTAAAAAACTTTTATACGTACTTTCCGGACAAACCTCGTATATATATATATATATATATATATATATAAATAAACTGCATTGTATGTGTCCATTATATTTGCCTCCACTTGATATTATATTCTACATAAATAAATAAATAACAGATACCATTAGATGAGGGGTAGTCAGAGATCACTTTCTGTCACATTCAGATATATATAGATTTTAAAGTATCATTCAATTTAATACAATATTGTTTGTAAGCAGTATAAAAAGAAAAGTATTAATTTATTTAGGACAGTTGTCGCTCCCTTGTTAGCTAACACTGGCATTTAATTTTCATCCAACTTCAAACAGAAGGACTCTCAGTTTAGTTGTACTTTTTTTTACCTCATCTCTGTTAATTGTAAACAGACTTTGAAAATTCTGTTTTATCTGAAAGGATATAATTATGGATTAGTTCCATAGAAATTTTATAAACATCGATTTAATAGTTTACTTTTTATGGCAAAATAATTGGTTTGCCACAAGTGAAGTAAATTTTTTTTGTGGAACATAATTTAATTAATATGTAAAACTAACTGATAATGAATTCGTTATTTTATCTGAATATTTTTTTATTCCAGAGATAAATATTATAAAAGAGGTTTTTAATTTGAGAAATAGATTACTGTGCATAATAAAAATCGTGGACGTTACAACGAAGTTTCTTTTTTTGTGGTAGCAAAAAGTATCGTAGAATAAAAAAATGACAAATATTAAAATTCATGAAATATTTTTTAATAAGTAGATATTGTTTTCTCTAAGAATATTAAGCTTACAAGCTTTTTTCGTGGTGCGGTTTCTTGTTGCGGCTCTAGTTCAATTTTCACTGTAACAGTTTTCTTTTTTGAAGCCATTTTAAACAATTTATTGACATAAATAATTGAGATAATTGATTCTGCGATAATTTATCGATTATAAGTATACAAACAAATACAAGTTTGATGGCATTTAATCGGACCACAGACTAGATACTGTGTAAAGAAAACACCACAGAGTACTTTTCTATATACAAGTTAGGGAGGCGTTAAATAACATAGCTAGTTACAGAAACTGGCTACTGGGCCTGTAACCGAATAACTGGTTATAACATAATAACTACTAGTTATTTTTTTATATATTATATTTAGTAAGTGGTTACTTTTGCGTTTCGTCGTTTTTTTTTTGCATTGCCCTTGTTCGCGTATTCACCCCACATCGGCCGAATGGTCTAGCAGACTATATGTGTGAGTGAGGTCGCCTGGTACAATTTACATCTAGTTACGTTGGACTTTTTCATTATTGGTATTGCTCAAATATAATGCTTCTAGTTCACCGTATTATCATCATCATTATATCAGTCATTAACTGTCTACTATTGAACATGGGCCTCTTCCATAAAGAGGGGTTTTGCCAGAAGTTGCTACACTTGACAGGGGGATTCTCCGTTATATAACCATATAATATAACCATCAGAAATGCTCAGTAGTGTATGAGTATGCCCCTCTTTTTCTAAAAAGCTGTCATCGCGATGATTGTTTGGCTTGACTTGGTATAGTATTTTGTTTGCATTTCTCGATATATTTTTTTCATTTTATATATCTGAATGTTACAAGAATAATCGTATAAACAAATTTTAATAGTCAGAAATGAACTATTATGCTATATAGGAAACTGCATAATAGAATTTGAAAAATAACTAGTTAAAAAAAATATTTTTGTGCCTTTTCTGTTTAACACAAGATAGGGTAGACAGAAAATGTTATTCTTAATCTATGAAAAATAGGTACTGATATCAAATCACAATATAGGCTCTATAGGTATCTGTGATTAGCTCCTAAAAATTTGGCGGGAATTATGAGTAAAACAAATTTGATAATTTTTACTTTTTATTTTTAGGTTCTCAGAGGACTGCTAACAGTCAAAATGTATATTTTAAAATTATCATTCGATTAATATATTGTTCGGTAAATTAAAATTAAAGCGTTTAGCTTTATGCCTACACAATACGCTTGATTAAGAATAATAGGTACTGTGGTCCTTAGATAAATTATTTTCCCATATATCATATAAGACAGTATTAAAACTGTGCCGTTAGATCGCATTGTATCTTTTTTATATCTATGCCACTTTATAGTTTTAAGAGCTTATTAAAATTACGATTTATCAAAAAAAAAAAATCAAATGTTTACTCTAATTTTAAATTTTACTTTTCAGATCCTGTCGTGCAGCCCAAGAAAGAATCACCAAAGCCTACAAATGTACCAACACCATCCCGCCAGTCGTTACCACGTAAGAGCAACGTCACAAAAGACAATAGCTCCAAGAATAAACCGAAGATCACATATCCAAATAGACCGAGAACCGAAATAAGGTAAATATTTTTTAATACATTAACTTCAATAGTCGTAGATGACTTATAGTATCTTTGGACGTTTCACGCCGGATCATCTCAGTTTTTTGCTAATCTCTAAAGTCGCTTAACCGATTGTATTGAAATTTTGTAAATGTTTACTCCAATATTTAAAATGGACCTAATGGCAGAATAGAATTGGCCGAGTCCGTTAATTTTTAATATATATATTTTTTTTCCACAATTTTTTCTCACGCTAATCTTCGAAATTGGGGGGGGGGGGGTTGTTAAATTCGCGACTATCGGACCCGATATTTTAATATTATTAAACGATATGTATTATATAATTTTAACGTGTAGGATATAGGTAACGTGAGGGATGAGCAGCAAGCAGCATCCCTTTAAAAACATCTCCAAAGTCTAACTGCGGTTGTCAATCCGCCTGCCAAGTGTGGCAATCACTGGCAAAATCCCCCAAGGGAGAGGCTTATGTTCAGTAGTGGACAGTTAAAGGCTGATATGATGATACGTTATGGCGTTACCAATTCGTTGTCATTTCATAAAAAATCTCTTGCTTCCATCTAATGGGATTACATGATTTTTATTATTTTATTACTTTACCAAAAATTCTTACTACCTCGTATCTTCAGGTGTCTAAACGACGCGAGTCCACTCGAAGCTCCAGGTAGTTCAAGAGATGGCGCTGTAGCTGGCGCGTCTGGTGCTCGTGAAGTGCAGAAGGCGCCGCCGAAGAGAACCAACGACCAGCCACAAATCAACACTACTGTGGCCAACCTGGATAAAGTTCATAAGGATTTGTAAGTATTGATAACGAAATATCTTTCAGATAAAGAGCATGCTGTTTCTGCTAGTAATACACTCTATCAGGTTGACCTCCAAACGAATCTCCCTAAAAACTCGCGATCAACAAGAATTTTTTGAATTTGCCATTGTGACGAATTCAAAAATATCTTGTTAAATTCGTCACAATGGGTTTTTTTTTTATTGGACGATAATGGAATGGTAACCCCGCCTGTGCTATCGGTATACACTGATGGGCACCAATGTGGATGAAAAAGGATGAGTAAAGATGAAAAACCAGGTCAGTTAGCCCATCGTGACGAATTCAATAATAGATTAGTAACAATAGTTTCCAAGGGGAACCGCGAGAAGGTTGACCTGATAGGGTATATTGATAGCAATGGGGATTAACCTCCCCATTACTAACAATCCCTTCCACCCAGTCACAAAAGGTCAACTAACATGGGGGTTTACCATGAAATGAAATTTCGTGTTTTTGTTCATACCGAAATCGGCCCCGTAATTGGAGCTTAATATTTTTTTTTATACCACTGAGGTGACAAACAAACATACCACCCACCTGATGGTAATCGGTTACTGTAGCGAATAAACACCTGCAGTACCAGGGGTATTACACGCGCGTTGCTGATCCTGAAGAAACCTCTTTACCCCCCTTTTGAAGAACCCATGCTGTAGTCTCTTGGAAAAACCTCGGCAGGGAGCTCATTCCATAACCTGAGTGTTCGTGGGAGAAAACATCTTTGAAACCGCATTGTACGCGACCATCTAGGCTGTAGGATATTAGGATGCTCTTTCTGTAGACGTCGAGCCGTACGACGTTAGAAAGTGGCCGTGGGCATTATATTGAACAATTCCTCTGAGCACAATCCGTTGTACATGCGGTAGAACACGCAGAATGAGGCAAAATCTCTTATGACTTAAGGGATCGATACCGCTTGCAAACCTGGGATCATAAACAATTTTCAAAACTTGTCTTTGCACTGAGTCGAAGGGTTCGAGCGTGTATCTAGGTGTTTCCGCCCATTAGTGATAACAATACTCCATGTGGAGCCGGATTTGCCATTTGTAGAGCATCAATCGTTGATCCGGCGTAAAGTAATGCTTCGCTTTATTAAACGTGGCTTTCGTAACCCACACGTATCCGTAATACCGACAGGTCCCTGTCTTCAAGGCCATGGAGACAGCGATAACAAATGTCGGTCCGAATATACATACAAACCTCGGCATGACGAGCAAATTTATGCTCGAGTTTGTAAGCGGGGTATAGTAAATATGATATATCAGCCGGACACGAGATCTGTGTCTCAATGAGGAATAACAGAGTTTCAAGATGGTGGTGAATTGTGTTGATATTAGAATGAGCCCTCTGATATTGCAGAAGTCCACTTTAAATGTGGATGAAGGTGCTGCTGTGTATCGTCTATTTTTTTCGAGATCTGGCCATAAAATGAAAGGGTGTTTGGAGGTTAATAGGGAAAGATTGTGTCAATAACAAAGGAACAAAGTGGTGTCTACTCCGTCCCCGCGCTAAACAGGTTGTGCAAGTTATCGGCACGGCGGCCAGAAGGACCCTCGATCCCCCCAATGATGTAGTAGCCGGGTCCTCTTTGGTCTCCTCCTCCGGCACAACTACTACACCATGGATTATGCACTGGCGGCGGATCAGCCTCCCAGGGCGAAGATTGAATAATCCCTGTGTTCGGGAACTCAACAACCTGCAGGCGGCCAACGAGCAACCGTATCACCGGGTCTCCCTGAAAGCTTACTTTGCTTACTTCGGTACTTCACGCCTGCATAACATGAAGACAGTATTAAAAACACGCCGGCCCCTCTAATATCGGCACAACCCCTCCCCGAGATGGAAATGGAAACCTTACTCGCCGCAGGAACACAACGGTATTAAAACAGCATTATTTGGCTGCAAACTTCTGCAAGGTGGAGATCTGCCCAGGCGGGTGATTACACTTATGAGCGAGAGTCCCACTGTGCCCTACCTTTCTTGTCCGTTCGTATGATAATCCTACTATAAAAGTCCAAAGAAACCCCGAAATTTTGGAAAACATTTCATGGTAGATCCTCTCCTTTTATCCTATCATCTTTCACTGGTGTCCGGTCTGATATAAGTGGGGCCAATGCTGATGATATACACACATGCTCAGGCCGATGTCTCGCGGCGCGATCAAGAAGCGTATGGCGCCGATGCCACCCCCACCGGTTCCTGTGCGCCACCTGGTGTGCTGCAGCCCGCTGCAGCGGCACCAGCTCGAGCAGCACCAGCGGATGTTACAGTCTGCACACTACGCCGCCATAGGTACTGTGGGCGAACGAATGAATTGCTTTGAATAAAGGAATGAATGAATATAATAGAGTGCCACACAACCACACCTATCGACTGGTTCACAAGCTAGGATACTCTGTGTTACGAGGAATTAGGCAACAAACATTTTGGGCACAACCCAAAATAACACATTGACCAATTGAGAAAAGGTTGTTTTCTAAAAGCTAAGAACACAGGTCAATTGTACCTAAAACCTGCTTCTTTATTGCTGGCGTTTCAGTCAGTCATCGTGACCGTGACTTGATGCAATCCACGTCGAAAATTCAAATTGTGTATTTAAAATATACATATTTTTATTTGTCTAAAGTGTGTATAATATGTATATCCCTTTCAGACCCAAGATTTTTTTTTTCAGGTTAGATATATTTTCGTGTTTTGGAACCAAGCCATCTTGCCGGCACGCACGAGACTACTGCACCACCTAACCGCTAAAATGATATCTTATTGGCTGGTTTAGAATCTCACTATCATGTTATTTCAGCTTCGTGCGTAAAAATGAATTGGGCGCGGTTTTAGAATTTTCTAAAGTTACAACTCACGCCCGTATCGTTCAGGTTTGAAAGGGATATACACACATACACACATTTAGTGGACTTATAAGGAAGTGGTGGCTCATTCTATGCCAAGACCCGGCGATTTAATTTTTTATATAATAATAACAACCACTTGCCAATTTAGAAATTTCACTTCAAATTACCTTTAATTGTAAAATAATCAACAACAGCCACAAGTCTCGATGTTAGCGTCATCTAGTATTTCTTGTATAATTTTGTTTAGTGATCCAATCAGGTGGTTGAAAATCGTATGTGGAGATGTTGGTAAGGGCCGCCATAGACGGACATAAGTCGAGGTGACTTGTTGAAAAAGGGACAAATAAAAAGTAGCCGACAACGGCTGGGAAGTGTGTGGAAGTTAAACATAACATATATAATAAAGGACGAAAGTGGTATCTGGCAACACTGTATCATTAAGTTAATTTTCTCACAACTCAACGAGAGAGAGAGAGTTTGTACAGAAGCCGTTTACCTGTCATTCTCTATAAGTACCTCTTAGATGAATGTCTATCTAGTATTTCGTATTCGATTTTGTTTAGCTCATATTAATATTATTACAATTACAGGATTGCGACCAGTGTTCACTCCAACAGTTTTCCTCAATCGACATGTATACTATCAGGATTACATGAACAGGATGCATGGCCACGCGTGGCCGGGCTCGAGAATGATAGTGCCCACTGGGTACCAGCATGGATCCAATAGATCTGAACATACACCGGCTAGGGAATTGTGGCCCCAGCGCAGGTCCAGAAGCTCTGAGCATGCACCACCTCGAGAATTGCGGCCCCAGCCCAGGTCCAGAAACTCTGAGCATGCACCACCTGGGGAATTGTGGCCGCAGCCCGGACCCAGCAACTCTGAGCATGCACCAGGTGGGGACTTGTGGCCGGAGCCTGGATCCAGTAGCTCTGAGCATGCCTCGGCAGAGGACTCGTGTCCTCAGCCTGACACCACGACCCCTGAGCTTGATCCGCGTATTGACTTGTGGACCAATTTCTCTGATCTGAAGCCGATGAGCCCTCAAGAATTCGCCGACAGGTTTGCATTAATATATATATATATATATAAAGTAACTTATATGTTACGATATAACTTGTCCATATATACACTGTCTAGGATAATATGACGCGCCCCACCGAAACCCAAAGAATTAAAAATTTGTGAGTAAAAATATTCGCGAGGTTTCGACCAAGGAATATAATACTCCTCCGTCCGGGCCGCTACTGAAGATGTTTCCTCACGAACACAAACAGAGCACCATGTCTGTACACGGTATACTTTACAAATTCTTATGAAAACAAATGGAAATGAAAATTTCATTGAGATAAAGTTTACTTTTTACAGCATGTTAATAGATGCAGTTGATCAGAAGATAATGCGAAATAAAAACAATAAGCCGGTATAATTATTGCGTTTTCGCTGCTTTCTGTGTAAGTAGGGGGGGGAGGGTAGGACGAACTATATAAACCCGCGCATATGAAAGTAAACGTCAAAAACATGAGTCATCCAATATCAGTCTTTAGTCAAACGAGATATTAATTTAAATAATATCAACATTTTATCATTAATTAAAACCATGCAAAGACGAAGAGGGACGTTATGCATAATTAAAACATGCTCATTTGTGATATTCCTCAGGTTCAAGCACCTACATCTGGGCCGCGAGTCCGATGATGAAACGCGGTGGGTTATGGGCTCTGCGAGAAGTGGTGCGGGGGCTGCGGGGAATAGTGCAGAGGCTACGAGTAGTGCGTGGACAGCGGGCAATGGTGCGCGGTCACAGGGGAGTGATATGAGGACTACGCGGGGCGGTGCGACGACCGCGGGTAGTAGTGCGAGGGCTGCGGACAATAGTGCGGGGGCAGCGGGGAGTAACGCGGGGGCAGCTAGTAGTAGTGCGGAAGCTGCGGAGAGTAATGCGGGGCCAGCGGATAGTAGAGTGGAGGTTATGTCGAGTAATGCAGGGGCTGGGGATAGTAGTGCGGGGGCTTCAGGAAGTATTGCGCGATCTCCGGGGAGTGATGCGCGGTCTCCGAGGAGTGATGCGCGGTCACCGGGGAGTGATGCGCGATCACCGGGGAGTGATGCGCGGTCTCCGGGAAGTAGTATATGGGCTCCGGGAAGTGATGCGCGGTCTCCGGGAAGTGGTGCGCGGTCTCCGGGAAGTGATGCGCGGTCTCCGGGAAATAGTATATGGGCGTGGGACGGGCCAGGGGCTGCAGGGACTGGTGCGGGGGCTACGGAGGCGAGGGCGGGCGGCAGTGACCGTTTCAGCGAGATCAAGTCCTCGCTGCAGGAGCTCCGTCGAGGACTCAACGAGGTCAGTAATATTATAGTCAATTTTTAAACTCGCTTGAATTGTTTTTGAGTTTTTATTTTAAAGGATGAGAATAGAATAGTAACCTCGCTATCGGTATACCTTGGGGAAGTACCAGTGAGAGCTGATAGGTGAGGATAAAGCAGGTCAGTTAGCCCATCGTGAATAATTCCACGAGAATTAACCACGTTGGTTTCCAGGCGAAACCGCGTGGAAGTCGTCCTAATAGGATACATTGGTAGCAATGGAGCTGTTAGACCCAATTGCTAACAATTTTTTCCTCCCTCAGTTTTTGAGTTTACCCATTAGAGTTTGGTTAAAAATGGCTTTTAATATGCCATAGTGATGTGTGAAGTTTAATATATAATGTTATGTATTAATTAATCTTTATTTCTCAAACATGCTTGGAAATGTGAGCATTATTTTGACAATCTTCTTCGAGATAATCAAAATTGCCGTACTGGCCAGATACATGCGGGCAGCGGCCGGCAAAAGTTGTATGAAAATCCATATCTGTTGTGTTTTGCGGCCAGATAAATTACTATGTAAACTCATATCTGTCCTGTAATTTAAAAATGGAATGACCTTTTACTTCGAACCATGGCTACCAAAGAGGTAACTAATACAAGGTTTTATTTAAATTTCGAACTGGCTTGCAAATAGAAAGCTGTTTATTGAAAAAAAAAACAAAGGAATATTATGGCGCGTGAAAAATTATTATTGTTCGTTATTAGTCATTGAACTTAAAAAGTAAAATTGTGTTTTTGATTTCCGCGCATTGTTTGAGAAAAGTACTATACAACCCTTGGCCACAACTAGGCATTGATGGACTTACGTATGTGTGCCTCGGCTGCGCCTCGGCCCACATTTGCACGTTCGTCCATCAATGCCTCAGTTGCTGGCCGCTGCAGTAATGTACTATATTTATATGTATTATTATGTCAATATCAGATTTTTAATAACTGTAATTCTTCCACAAAATTAAATGTATGTTGTTGTTGTGTCAGCCATTAACTGATGAATGGAGGCTGTACAAAAGTCTCTTGGTCACCTCTGTCCCATTCGTGTTTCAACCGTGAAGCAGTTGTGTTTGCATGACTGTGTTTCGGTTTGACCGGGATACGGCGTAAATTTAAGGGTACAGAGGAATAAATATTAGGGATGGCAAAATATAAACAGTATACTCTGTTATGTCCATGGTACTGCTCATGTCTATAGACGAGTTGCCACTTTCCATCAGGATGGCCGTCAGCTTGTTTGCCATTCTAAGTTGCATAAAAAAAAATAATATTATCACAATAAAGTTGGCACAGAAACCACTTATAATATCTCGACATAGATTGGCATTGTACGACAGAGACTGTCACTTTATGGCAATTAAAATATACATAAATTACCGGCAGAACACAGATTTGGCAAACAAACAATTTATTGAGAAACAGTACAAGCAGCATTGTGCAGAACGCACCTTTTTAAAGTATATTTTTAAATTTTATATTTTTTATTTTGTTTTTCGATATCTGACAATGTCATCATTCAGTGATTATATTTTTCTCTACCACTAGCAGCGACCGTCTTATTATTTCGTAAAATATACAGTCCTTTCTCAAGAGCATATCTCTCGTCAAAAAGCTTACTGAAAATTAAGCCACTTGTAAAGTTTTAATGGCAAGTTTTAAATGAATAACTTTTTTTTTTTACAGAGATACAGTTTTATTACATTAGAAATATTTATTGTTGATAAACTGTATTTAAACAAATAAAGTTATTAAAACTTCATTACAAAATACAATGCTTATTTTTCATAGCTTTTTAACGAAGAGTTGAGAAAGGTGATATTTGAAATAATAAGACGATCGCTGCTAGTGGTGGAGAAAAATATAATAACAGAATGATGACATTGTCAGATATCGAAAAACAAAATAAAAAATATAAAATTTAAACATATATTCTAAAAAGGTGCGTTCTGCACAAAGCTACTTGTACTGTTTCTCATTAAATTGTTTGTTTGCCAAATCTCTGTGTTCTGCCGGTAATTTATTGTAAATTTTAATTGCCATAAAGTGACAGTCTTTGTCGTACAATGCCAATCTATGTCGAGGTATTATAAGTGGTTTCTGTGCCAATTTATTGTGATAATTTTTTTTTATGCAACTGGCAAACAAGCTGACGGCCCACCTGATGGAAAGTGGTAACCGTCGCCTATAGACATGATCAGTACCATGGACATAACAGAGTATACTGTTTCGCCCATGATACCCCCCATGCGTTGCCATTCCTGAGGATTCATGTGTTATTCCTCTGTACCCAGTAAATTCACGGCGTATCCCACCCTTCAAACCGAAACACAGCCATGCAAACACAGTTGCTTCACGGTTGAAATACGAATAGGAGAGAGGTACCCAAGCAATCGACTTTTGCGCAAAGTCTCCTTCTGGTTTTTATACTTTATTATACACAAACATATGTGATGTTTGTGTATATATAGTTAAAGTGTGTGTATAGTTAGTCTATATTAAATAAAGATGTACAACAGGCGAGCTTAACTCTGTAAGAGTTCTCTATCAGCAAACCCTGAGTGGAAAGGAGCATTAATTATTATTGATAACTGCAGTAAATATTGATTGATTAATCAAATTTCCCCTCTTAATAACTCTCCGCTTCTCCTTTTCCCCGTCAAGCCAATTCTGACTCTTGTCTCAATGTCATTTCAGGTCACGGCACCTTATAATTCTAATATCAGCCCGTCTGACAACAATATGTAAGTATTATATACAATTTTATGGATTTGGGTCTCAAATAATAAGGCACCAAAGGATATTTTGGGTCTAGCTTTTAATGAATTTCAAATTAACATTCATTGAACAAAATCACACTAAACGATTACTTGAATGATAAATGTGCATGGTGTTTTTTTTTTTAATAGGTGATAATGTAATGGTAACCCCACCCGCGCTATCGGTATACACCGGCGGGGCACTAGTGAAGGATGATAGGTGAGGATGAAGCAGGCCAGTTAGCCCATCGTGACGAATCCAACAAGAATTTTTCATGATGATTTCCAGGGGGAACCACGTGGAGGTCGACCTAACAGGTTATATTGCTAGCAATGGGGCTATAAAACTCCATTGCTAACAATCCCTTTCCCACCTATGTGCATGGTGTTAGTGGATCTTTCACGGGGTTTTAACGCCCATGTAATTTTAGACATAGTACATATAAATAAATACAGTCATAATGTTAACAGAGATTTAAAAGAGTAACTGTTGAGCTTCTTGCAGGTTATTTAAATCTATCTGCTATGATCTACTATGTAAATCTGCAGTAGTTATAAAAAATGACGATTTAAAACTGCTTATAAACAAGTTTATTTTATTGAAGATGTTTCGAATGTACATTCATATAATTTTTATTCATATTTATCTTAAATATACATAGATATACATAGAACTATATACATACATATACATAGAACATTCAAAAACAAAAGTGAACGAAAACTATGGTTTCCTTCAAAGAATGATACGGTTTGAAAAGATTGTCAATATGTACAAAAAATGAAATAAAAAAAAATGTATACGTGATTATATATGTTAAAAATTGTATGACTATACATATACATATATATACATACATCATATCAGCCTTTAACTGTCCACTGCTGAACATAACCCTCACCCTTGAGGGGGTTTTGCCAGTAGTTGCCACGCTTAGCAGTCGGATTAGCAACCGCAGTTGCTAATTCGACTTTTTTTTAAGTGGGACGCTGTAGCTCGTCCCTCTATCATTAAGTACCCTTAGTCGCCTCTTAGAGTAGCCATGGGAAAGGAAGGGATGGCCCATTATACGGCGGAACGACACGGTATAGAATTTACTATATTAATCATAATTTATCAAAACAGGTTCTGTAGTTTTGCTTTTAAATAAAAAAAAAACTGGTCATGCCATCATTGAAGATTTTTTTTGTGAAACTAAATCTTATGTCTTTTATAAAAAAAAATTAATACTTTAAAAAAAGTGCCCATTGTATTCTTATTATAGTAATGTCAGGCCGTCACCCCGGCGAGTTAATCGGGACCCCCGGGGCTCCCAGGGCTTCCAGGGACACCAGGGTCTCCAGGGACATCAGGGTACTCGGGCCCCCTGGGGTTCCCAGGCCTCTGACGCCCCACAGGCCGCTACACAGGTCCCCCTGACAGCCCAAGCGATAGCAGCACACGACGGGTGCGAGGTGAATGCGCAACTTCCGTGTGAGTTCTGCAATGTCCTTGTGCCTGCAAACCACCTCGTGTTGCATCAGGTACGTGTATCTCATTCTCTGTCTTTCTCAACACACGCACGTACGTACGTACGCATGCACGCACGCACGCACTCACGCACGCACGCACGCACGCACGCACGCACACACGCACGCACGCACGCACGCACGCACGCACGCACACACGCACGCACGCACGCACACACGCACGCACGCACACACGCACGTCACGCACGCACGCACTCACGCACGCACGCACGCACGCACGCACGCGCACGCACGCACGCACGCACGCACGCACGCACGCACTCACGCACGCACGCACGCACGCACGCACGCACGCACGCACGCACGCACGCACGCACTCACGCACGCACGCACGCACGCACACACGCACACACGCACGCACGCACGCACGCACGCACGCAAAACCCACCCACCTACCACGTTACCACGTCACGCCACGTCTGGTGGCAAGACAATACTCCATCAATATATATATATATATATATATATATATATATATATATATATATATATATATATATATATATATATATATATATATATATATATATATATATATATATATATATATATATATAAGAAAAACTATTATAGGGGGCTTTATGAACGCGATAGAATGATTTTTAGAATTTTTGTGTTTGTACGTTTATGTACGCTAATCTCAGAAACGGCTTAACTGATTTAAACGCAATTTCCATTAATGCGTTGCGGTTTACTTAACTCCCCGCCGAGGTTTTTCCAAGAGACTACAGCATGGAGTACTTCAAAAGGGGGTAAAGAGGTTTCTTCAGGGTCGGCAACGCGCGCGTAATACCTCTGGTATTGCAGGCGTTCATAGGCTACGGTAACCGCTTACCATCAGGTGGGCCGTATAAAATAACCGATCAGTTGAATTGGCTGAAACTTTATGAAGGCCTTAGGTACGTAATTATCATTTAAGTATATAATACAATATAAGATCGGATTCATGAAGAGTTCCAATGGGAATGACATACGGGAGCTACATAGTTAGACGCTGGAAATGGCTGGTATTTTAATACTTTCAAAATGGCCGCAGTGAGAAGATGGCGGATTGATTAAAAGTGTTGTCAAATGTCGTCAGACTGGCTGTCGGCCGGACCTGACGCAGCTGCGGCCGGACCTGATGCAGCTGCAGCCGCGCGGGCGCGGCTTCCGCCGTGCAGCGCCCTCGTTCTACGATACGTTACACGAGGAGCCCGTCATACCCTGCGAGTTCTGTACCGAGTCGCTGCCTTTATACCTCATCATTGAGCACCAAGTTAGTATTTTTTTTCGTTTTTTATACTACTTAGAATGGCAAACAAGCTGACGGCCCACCTGATGGAAAGTGGTTACCGTCGCCTATAGACATGAGCAGTACCATGGACATAACAGAGTATACTGTTTCGCCCATGATACCCTCCATGCGTCGCCATTCCTGAGGACCCAGACGTTATTCCTCTATACCTTGAAAATTCACGCCATACGAGGTTTGTCCGGAAAGTACGTATAAAAGTTTTTTAAAAATTTTATTTTACAATTATTCAGGTAAATCAATTTTATCCCCTTCAAAGTACTCCCCCTGTGACATAATGCACTTGTGCCAACGCCGTTTCCACTGTGAGAAGGCTCCTTGAAAGTCCTCTGGTTGTAGGTTTCTCAGCTGCCCCGTCGTAGCTTTTTTTTATCTCATTTATGTCCCCCAAATGCCGCCCCCGAAGTACCAATTTGGTTTTTGGGAACAAGAAGAAGTCACACGGGGCCAAATCCGGCGAATAGGGGGGGTGTTCGGTCACCGTAATGGAATTTTTACTCAAAAACTCACGGACAACAAGAGAGGTGTGGGCAGGGGCATTGTCGTGGTGAAGAATCCAACGCCCCTCTCGCGCCAATTCTGGACGAACTCGTGCCACACGAGCTTTGAGGCGTCTGAGCACATCGACGTAGAATTTTCCATCAACTGTCTGGCCTGGAGGGACGAATTCTTGATCCTCGAACATCGAACTCTTTCTCGGCCCTCTCTGAATCTTTTTAGCCACTTGTGGACGGTTGGTTCCTTCACAGCATCATCCCCATAAACTGTTCTGAGATCGGCAAAAATTTCACGGCCATTCTTGCCGAGTTTCGAGAGAAACTTGATTACGACGCGCTGCTCTTCAACGGAAGCGGGCTCCATGCCGACGGGGTTTCGTTAAGAGGTAACTTCACAGATGGCGTGACAAGCCAGTTCGACCGCACGGCGGTCAGACCAGAACTGAAGCATTTTTAGGGACATAAGGAAGGGGTCCTGCGCTTACCTGGCCTCCCCACTCCTCTTTCTCGCATTCCAGAACACTTTTATACGAACTTTCCGGACAGACCTCGTATCCCACCATTCAAACCGAAACACAGCCATGCAAACACAACTGCTTCACGGTTGAAACACGAATGGGACAGAGGTACCCAAGCAATCGACTTTTGTACCCAGTAAGGGTACAGAGGAATAACACCTGAGTCCTCAGGAATGGCAACGCATGGGGGGTATCATGGGCGAAACAGTATACTCTGTTATGTCCATGGTACTGCTCATGTCTATAGGCGACGGTTGCCACTTTCCATCAGGTGGGCCGTCGGCTTCTTTGCCATTCTAAGTCGTATAAAAAAAATATATATTTCTCCACAGGAACGTTGCAGAAGAGAGTCCGACCAACAGTTCCCCGACTGAGACGAGACTTGCCACACACATACATACATAATGTACGATACATTTATATATTGTCCCCTAGCTAGTAATATTTAATTGTGATTATAACGTATACTAAAATATTAGAGGAATATTTAGATAGAGACGTATTTAAAATTGAGAGAGAAATATTTTTTTAACAATTTCCCTTGTCATTCAAAATATTTTTAAAATTATCGTTCCACTGTTGGACACGGGCTGGTCATAGAGAGGGAATAAAGTGAACAAATTAAATGTAAGAAGTCCAGCAGCTCTAGTATATTTTTCAATGGCAATGCCAATGGTTTTGTAAAGTTAATTGTATATAAAATATGTTATGGTACTAAGATTTATAAATACCAAACTGGTCAAATAGAGAATTGGAAACCGTTTGCAAGTAAAAACTGTGTATATGTAAGATATCGACAGACACATTGATGATGTAAACAAGTATTGTAAGAAAAGATTTACTCTAACTTCAATTTTGACACATAATTTAAAGTTATGCACTTCAGAAGACGAAGCTGGCCCGTAGCCATGCTGAGTATATGTCCGGCGAAGTGTAGCCACGTCGAATATGTTTGCCACAACGGCAATCGACAATTGTCTCCGACTGTCCCATCAAAGATTACAGTCGTGAGCATACTTGTTCATTTAAAAAAATTAATAATACTATTTCGTTTAATATTTAAGGAATACGGTTGCTCTATGGTACAGTTTTTTTTTTTCTAAAACTTGCATCAGACAAAGCACATCACAGTATTCATACATATAGTAAAATATTTTTAATTTAATAGTTCATGTAAATATTGTAGTAATTTGCTAAATTTATGTAAAAAAAAATATTGACTTTGTTTTTAAACTTGACAATTGACAAAATAAGTTTTTTTTTTTTTTATAAATATGTGGTCACAAATTGTGATAAGAATGACACAAATTTTTGTCACATTTAAAGGAATATACTGGGACCCCTATGGTAGGTACATTATAAATGTGTTTGCATGTTCAGGGTTTTTTTTTTAATGTATGATAATGGAATGGTAACCCCACCCGCGCTATCGGTATACACCGGCGGGGCACCAGTGAAGGATGATAGGTGAGGATGAAGCAGGTCAGTTAGCCCATCGTGACGAATTCAACAGCATGTACAGGGTCGCCACTAGTTAACTTTAACAGTTTTTTAATCTGCATTTAAATATAAGATTACTCATGGCTATGTATTTGATAGTGACGCGTTTTCAAATCGAGAACAACGCTGTATTTTTTTTATTACATACTATATAAGCTCAGATATAGCAATTAAAGGTTTCTAGTTTTAAACATACATTGTATAATTTGTTGTTAACTTGTTCAGCCACAGTTATGTTAACCTGAGAGATATTTTTATAGCAGTTACTAAGCTAGGAATGTAAATATATTAAAATAATTTAAAACTTCCAATATAAAAAAAAAAGTTGCATGCGTTATTTTGACACGATTATGTTTTTGTTTTTATATAATTGACGCTTCCTTATGCACAAAAAGTCAGTATTCCAAAAAGCACGTTGGTAACAGAAAAAAAAATTATATCGATCTATCTTTCGAAATATCTATCATCGTCATGCTAATGATTTAGTTAGACGAATCAATAATTCGCTAAATACATTTTTTTTTTCGTAATGTTTTAATTTATAATAGATAAGTTTGTTTAATTGAATCATACAAAATTAATCATACATAACTCTTGTGTTCTTTGTGCCAAATTATCTTTTTTTTTTTTTTAAATTAAATATTATAAAATTGACGTGTTTAGCCAAGTTATTATGACTAAATACATATGCATGTAATAGAATTTCTACGTGTACTGTAAAAAAAAATTGCATTTTATAAATTTGACATTTGTAAGGATTATAATGAAATATTGGTGCTATAAACCCTAACATCGACTATGATTGAAAAAATTTATTATTTATTAGTAAAACTCAGTGTAGACAACCCTTTAAGACAGTGTAGACAAGTCTTTAAATTGAGATATTATGACTATGACTAGAGATGGGTTATATATGGCAATACCTATATATTGTTAGTTACAATATCTATATATTGGTCTTATATCACGGTTATCCATATTACCCATCGAAATAAATACAGATAACAAACTAGTGTGGCTAATATTGAAATAGGGGAACTTTTTTACCGCTATCAATTTTCAGAGAAGTCCAATATATAGATACGGGAACGGTACCGATATAACGCATCTTTAAATGTCACGAGAGATACGTCAGTAGGACGCTGTTCTTGACTTCACACATTATTCTGGCGAAATGATAATATAGCTCTAGAGATACAAGAAAGCGCCATCTAGTCCAAAACTAAGCAAACTTATGGCACAACTGATAAGCGTAAGTACTTATCCTTATGACCGCTGCAGTTGGAGATACCTGACAAAGTTCCTCTACCGTGCATTTTTCAAGGCATTTTCTTCCACATTCATGCTTCGGAATCAACTTCCAGCAGCAGTATTTCCTAAACGTTACGACGTCGTAGCCTTAAAGAAAATTGCATATGCCTTTTTAAAAGCCGTCAGCACACCAGCAATGTCTCTGGTGTTACGAGTGCTCATGGGCGGCGGTAGTCATTTGCCATTAGGTGAGCCGTATGCTCGTTTGCCTTGCAAACCTAGTGTCAAAAATAAAAAACTGTCTTACTGTGCTATCATTTTATACTTTTATAATTAAAATATACCTGTGGATCTAATAACTCTATGTAATTGTGATTTATGATAATCCAAAAATTTCTACTATAAGTTATTAACCCTTTTTTGCATGATTTTTTTATTGGTGAACTAAATCAAGGTGATATAATTCATGTTCAAAATTATAGGAAAAATGGTTAAAAAATAAATTTGACAGCTAAGTTTTGCTTTTTGCAGTAGACACTAAAAATGTATCCGGACACGATCAACTTAAAGTGAACTTGTTCTTTTATATAATTTTTGGGCATTCAATGTTATGATGGAAATTTCCACTAATATGCAAAGAAGGGTTAATAACTATTTTTCCACTTTTGTACAGTGGAAGTTTTTTTGTCCAAGGCAGAAAACATACTACCATACACGTGTAGTGTAACACGTAAAGATCAGAGTAGATCAACGAATTAGCACCTTTAGGTGTATTAACATACAGCCGAAATTGGTATAACAAAACCAATAACCACTATGGATGGGTGATATATAAAAATATATATATATATATATTGCGGTTGCAGTACCTATATATTGGCTCTATAACGATTAAATTAAATATGAGTTATCCAATATTGAAATGAATATAGATATCCAACTGATATGGGTCGTATAGTAATGTGTAATGGTTTTTTCTGTCATCAATGTCCAGACCAATATCGGATATACAGATATCGGACCAATATATAGATATCGGAGTAGTACTCATTCGATATTACCCATCCCTAAAAGGACCTTTATTATTCTGTACTGGCAAATATATTACCACGTAATCTGTGAACTATGGCAGTGTGTTTACTGCCTAAAACATAATTTGATACTTGCTCATTTTCAGTAGAAATTATGTTGACGAAGTGTGATTCTATAAATTTTTTTTTGTGGTCAAATGTCTCACTTAATTTGTGATAAATTTATAAACGTAATGAAATGTGCCAATCAAATAAAATATCGTATTAAATAATTGGTTTTTAATTTATCCATCAAAAATTTTTTTTTATGGTACTTACAATGGTAAACAAGCTCACGACCCACCTGATGGTAAGTGGTACTTTTATAATGTCTATAGGCGACGGCTGCCACTTTCCATCAGGTGGGCCGTCAGCTTGTTTGCCATTCTAAGTTGCATAAAAAAATATGAAAGAAGAAAAGTTATTATATTATTTTTAATGAATTTTATTACATTTAAATAACATAAACCTTAAGGTAATAATAAAAATACCACAGAGTAGATAACATAAAACTTGCTACAGTTAGGTATAAGCTGAAGCGGGTAAAGTCGCGGGATTGTTCAAGTAAACACCAGTGCTTTCGTCGTAAGCTTTCTAATTTGAGATGCTGATAAATATGTGAGATTTTTTTTGATGGGTGAAAATGGTATGATAGCCCCGCCTGCGCTAACGGGATGCGCTGGCGGAGCACCAGTGAAGGGTGATAGATGAGAATGAAAACAGGCCAGTTAGCCCATCATGATGAATTCATCAGGAATTAACCATGATAGTTTCCAGGGGGAACCGCGAGGAGCTCGACCTGGTTGGGTATATTGCTAGCAATAGGATTCTCAGTCTCCATTACTAACTTAGAGTTGAAACACGAATGGGTCAGAGGTACCCAAGCAATCGACTTTTGTACAGTCTCCCTCTGGTATTAGGTCGACCTCCACGTAGTCCCCCCTGGAAACTATCGTAAACAATTCTTGTTGAATTCGTCAAGATGGGCTAATTGACCTGCTTCATCCTCACCTATCATCCTTCACTGGTGCCCCGCCGGTGTATAGCGACAGCGCGGGTGGGGTTACCATTACATTATGACCCACAAAAAAAAACAGGTGGACCATATAATTGGTTATCATATTTCAATATTCTATATATAAAAATAAATATATAAATTTGCACGTGTCTGGTTTTATGTATATAGAACTAAACGTTAAAATGTATTTAGTAAATAATTCAGTTTATTTACGACGAAGCTTGATTTACAACTGTTGGCTAATAAATATGAATTTCGTTCGGTGGGACTAAAACGAAAACTTGCGAGGAAATATCTGTAAGGTCACATATACCTACATAATATCTCAAAAGACCTGCGCAAACGAGGAATTGTTTATTTTTTTTTATATGACTTAGAATGGCAAACAAGCTGACGGCCCACCTGATGGAAAGTGGTAACCGTCGCCTATAGACATGAACAGTACCGTGGACATAACAGAGTGTACTGTTTCACCCATGATACCCCCCATGCGTTGCCATTCCTGAGGACTCAGGTGTTATTCCTCTGTACCCAGTAAATTCACGCCATATCCCACCCTTCAAACCGAAACAGCCATGCAAACACAACTGCTTCACGGTTGAAACACGAATGGGACAGAGGTATGCAAGCAATCGACTTTTGTACAAAGTCTCTGTTTGTTCAGAAACTCATTGTTTCGGCCCTGTAGTTATACAACACTTGTGCGTTATACCCCCCTTAATAGGGGAGACCTATGTTCAGCAGTGGATAGTTAACGGCTGGCATGATGATGCTGATGATGATATGCGTTGTAGCATGCAATCTTAGAGGTCTTATTTTGACCGCTTTAAACCAAATAAACTGTGATTGCCAATCCGCTTGCAGATGGCAACTGCTGCTGGCAATATCCTCCCAATGGTAAAGTGCCATTAAGAATGGTCACGCTCCTTATGGCGGTCTATGGAGGAGCAGTGGAAAGTTAAAAGCTGTATAATGATGATGTGTGTTGCAGCATGCAAACTTAAGGGTTTTATTATGACCGCATTAAAGTACATTCAGGATTGTCTCTTGTCAGCGTTGGTGTATTTCAGATTACTGTCCAGAGGGGGGTCGTTCAAAGCTTCGTTCCCATCCTGGCATGTGCACCGAACAACAATCCCACTTCGCCCCTCCCCCCCTTAAATATGCACCTCAGATTTTAAAGTTTAGAAAGACTCAAGATCAATTTTGTTTACGGACAAAATGTATTTAGTAAGTACGCATTATAATTTAACTGTAAAAATAACCGAAGTAATTTGCGCTCGCGTCACCACAGCTCCTGATTAAGAGTTCCGGATAGTCCCGAAACTAGTCGAGCATTCTCGATTGAAATAATTGTAAGAAACCAGTTATTTTTACAGTTAAAATAGAACGTGTTTCGTCCGCGCAGGCCATAAGAGATAGCTAAATTATTTTAATATTTTTTATTTATCATAAATACTTTAAAAGCAGCATAAGAAATATTCATTGGGACATCGCGGCACTGTGATCTGCAACTTCGGACAATTCCATATCTTCTCGCATCGACACTTGGATCGGAACCTCTTCTTTCCACCGGTCTCCAGCAAATTGATCGAGCCACCTGAACTTGTTGTTTTGTGAAAATAACTTAACTTGGAAATGTATCTTGGTGGTTTAGTTCTCGCTTCGTTTGCAACAGTTGGTGATTCAGACGCTTCTGTGGTCTCTGCATCATAATTAGCCGTTGTGAAGTCCTCGTTTCTGGCAAATCTCTTGTCGTGATTACTCTCGGATAGACTTTCTGTAGAAATCGTGATCTGAGCGAGACCGTCAGGGGATATCCTGTTCAGTTTATTTATAATAGCCGCATCGATCGTCTGATCTGAAAGTGGTTTGACAGATTTGACACCTGTACTGTTAGTACCAGGATAACTGTCATTATTGTCAGTGTTATTAGATGTAGTAATTGTTTTTTTAAATACATCATTAATAATTCTAACGTCCGCTTTGGTGGTGATCTCGCTTGATTTGGTCGACTGGTTGTTAGCGTTGTCCGGAGTGGTCCCGCCTATGGACAATGGCAGGATTTGAATCCGGGACTCCCTTGAGGAGTGGTTCGGAAGAGGGTCGCCAGGTAAAGGCTGGATTTTGACGTATGTGATGTCACTGTTGTCCTGTGGCGCTGGAGCCACGGTTGAGCATACGAGTAACGGGAGCAACCATCTGTAAATTGAAAATATGTATATATAAGTAAGTAAGATAGATCTACGATTAGACATTTGGAAATTTACAATCCAAATTTCATAACTGATTCCATGTATGTATCAAAATTGAACGCATAGACGAGAGGGATCTGAATTGTCAGGATTCAATTCTTTTCCCAAATGCGTATATCATCTTTGTTCAAATAGACTTGTTTGCAAGCACTTGTAAATCGTCAATTTGTTTTTTAAATATACTGCAGGGTTCGGAAAATTGTTATCTGCTGAGATGAACCCGCAAGAAACTCAACAGTTTCTCTTTTTAATCTCTTTTAACATATAAGTATATACATTATAAGTACATATATATTTATCAGCTAGCTATCTCGTTCATTGGAGTTACGGTCTTTTTGTGGAACTAAATCTATTTAAGACAATTTTTTTATGATCAATTTTGTATCTCAAATAAGTCCGAAACGGAGAGAATTTCATGGTAGTTACATGGTGAAATGGACACTGAACACCGTAAAATGAATTTACGGTAAACGGTTCGGGAGTATTGAACTTCATTGTGATCAGCGTGGGACAATGGCCTAGTTATAATGTAAATAAAAAATGCTGAGTCAGTAAAAATGTTTTATTGCATAATTAGAATAGGAGTATGGGAGACGCCATTGGCTTTATAGAGTTATTCAACCAACTTCAAAAGTAGACTAGGTTCTCGATTCTGTTGTATTTTTATTTTTGATTGGTCCCATACAAATTTTATCAAAATTGGTTCAGTAATTTAGTTTTTAATTCGAAATAACTGGTTTTGCTACGATTGAGACGTACGACATGATATCATGGGAGGTATCATGGGCGAAACAGTATATTCTGTTATGTCCATGGTACTGCTCATGTCTATAGGCGACGGTTACCACTTTCCATCAGGTGGGCCGTCAGCTTGTTTGCCATTCTAAGTTGTATAAAACTAAAACTAACAGTTTTGACCGAATCATCTGGGATTTTTTGTTTTATTAATCTTTCCCGTGGGTGTCGTAAGAAGCCACTAAGGGTACTTAATGGTTGAAGAATAAACAGCAGCGTCCCTTTTAAAACATTGCCAAAGATTTACTGCTGTTACCAACCCTGAAAGAAGCTCTGAAAAGTGTGGCAGCTACTGGTAAAACCCACTAACAGGAGCAGGCTTATGTTCAGCAGTGGACAGTTTTATTTTTTTAATATTTTTTTTATACAACTTAGAATGGCAAACAAGCTGACGGCCCACCTGATGGAAAGTGGTAACCGTCGCCTATAGACATGAGCAGTACCATGGACATAACAGAGTATACCGTTTCGCCCATGATACCTCCCATGCGTTGCCATTCCTGAGGACTCAGATGTTATTCCTCTGTACCTTGTAAATTCACGCCATATCTCACCCTTCAAACCGAAACACAGCCGTGCAAACACAACTGCTTCACGGTTGAAACACGAATGGGACAGAGGTACCCAAGCAAGCGACTTTTGTACTAAGTGTCTCTCTGGTACAACTTATTAAATAACTAGATAATTAGTATAATAATTATAATCTCTTTTGCAATGGCCTTGTTTTAAGAACTGTGCATCATTGTCAAACTTGTAATACCATCGATGATGTGCATCATATTCTATTAGAGTGTCGTATTAACACGAAGGAAAGAGAAGAATTCATGCGCCACTTTAACTTATATAAATTGAATGTTGGTCTTATTCAAACTATGTTAGCTGAACTTAAACCAGAAATTTTTTAACATCTCTGTAAATTATTGATGCCCATTAATTCTTCTCTTTCCGCGTCTAGGGAAGGTAGATAAAGTTTTGTTGGAGAAATCAGTTCAGGGTACAATAGGACTGATATACCTGAAGAAGGTAAAAGCCCTTAAAATATTTAAAAAAAAAAGAACTGTGCACGTACCTACAATTCTCAATATAGAATAATCTATATATTGTTCATATATAAATTAATTATATATGTATATTTATTTATCCTGTTTCCTTCAATGAGACATCAATTTGTTTGTTTTTGTATACAATAATTGTTTTAACAGATAAAAGTCACATTGTCTGTACTTATAACTGTTGGTCCGGCAAACGCTGTTTTGTTCCCTATTGCTTTGCAAATGTTCTTTTGGATAAAAACTACCCAATTTCTCGAACTGTAGCAAACCATCATTATCATGTCAGCTTTTAACTGTCCACTGCTAAACATAGGCCTTCTATTAATGTGGAGTTTTGCTAGTAGTTGCTATGTTTGGCAGGCGGATTGGCAACCGAAGATAGAATAAAATTCTATGTACATTTGACGGACTTAACACCGGACGGTGTTCTCTACCAGTCAAAGCATTGGGCAAACAGAAAAAAAAAGTAGGTGGTACAAACACGAAAGTGTGTAAGCATGGATGAATAAATGCATGTTTGTTACTCTTTCACGCAAAAACTACCGAACAGAGTCGAATGAGATTCGGTACACGCGTAGATTATATTGTAACTTAAGATATTTTTTTATTATTTCAGCCGTAAACTGTCCACTGCTGAACATAAGCCTTCCCCATAAGGGGAGTTTTGCCAGTAGTTGTCACGCTTGGCAGGCGGGTTCACAACCGCAGTTTGGCTTTTACAGATGTTTAAAGAGGGACGCTGCTGCCCATCCCTCCACCATAAGCTCCCTTAGTCGCCTCTTACAACACCCACGGGAATGGAAGTGGTAGCCCATTCTATGGCAGGACCGAAACGGCTTATAGCTTAACATATAGGACAGTTTATATACGTACGCGCGCGTTTATATAGTCACGCGTAAAGCCGCAGGATACGACTAGTTATCGAATAAAAATATAAGTTCTTTATTCTTTATTGTACACAAAAGGTTATTGAAATGTAAAAACAAACATAATAGTGCACAAGGGCGAGCTTATCTCCAATAGAGATTTCCTCCAGCAAACCCAATATGAGAACAACTGACAGTTCATTAGTAGTTACAGTCATACATGTGTACCGATCGACTTAAATGTTATAGTTAAAAATAAATAAATAAAATGTCTTCACAATTGAAAAGACCGATAGGTTTAGGAGAAATGGTGCTTATCGACTCCAATATGTATTCGGCCGTTGACATGCTCAGGTGAACATTGCGTGGCTACCTTCTATTCTAATATTACATGATTATAGTAAATATTGACAGGCCCTGACCTGTTCATGTATGTATGTATGTATGTATGTACATTGCACGCGCGTGTTGTACGCCGTTGCCCCCATTTGTAACGTTAAATACATTGCAGTTAAAAATGTTAACTAAAAAGTTTTGTTGAATTTATAAAAAGTAGGTAAACAATTTGTTAAAATTATTTAAAATGCCTTTTGTTAAACATATTTTTCAAATAGGTAACATTGTTACTATGAGGTTTGGTATATTAAATCACCAATACGTGGCAACGCATGAGGTGTATCATGGGCGATACAGTTGTTAACATCACTGTTGCTGTTTATGTCTGGAAGCGTCACCATCAATCGAGCCGTCAGCTTTTTTTTTATAGCTGATAATCAAATAGTAACCCTATCCGCGCTATCGGTATATATCGGCTGGTGCCAGTGAAGGATGATAGACGAGGGAGAAGCAGGCCAGTTAGCCCATCGTGATGAATTCAACAAAAATTGTTCACGATGGTTTCTAGAGGGAACCACGCGGAGGTTGACCTGATAGGGCATATTGCTAGCAATGGGGCTGTCAAACTCTATTGCTAACAATCCCTTCCCCCCGCCGTCAGCATGTTAGCTATAATTTGTAGCAATTCTATGTAAAAAACAATTATATTCTATGAAAATTGTTTCACAAAAAAAAATCAACTTACATTGTGTTAAAACCAATCATTTTGATTTAAAAACAAAATTATTCAGCCGATTTTGATAAAATTTCTATGTAACCAATCTGTAAGTATAAACTTTCAGGTAGAAAAAAGAATAGTTCAAATCGGTTTACAACTGACGGAGTTGTGAGGTGACAAACATAAAAAAAGTACAAGTGTATTAAGAACCTCTTTATTTTTAAATCGGTTGAAAATAGAGTTATTAAATAGATGTAGTGCCTTTCTTTTCACCTTAGATTGTTAAATAGAGCATCGAGTTTTAAAAACGGGTCAACTTTGTGTCAGCTAATTTTCAAATTAGCCGACTCGTTTTTTTTCTTAACAGTATTCTATATATTTATGTACATAATGTATCGTGAAGTATCCATATTTAATAAATACAATGAGTTCTTACGCATTGAAAAAAATGCAAAAATTATAAAACAAAATAAATATAAAAGTTATAAAGGAAGGAGACTTTGTACAAAAATCGATTGCTTGGCCACCTCTGTTCCATTTGTGTTTCAACGGTGAAGCAGTTGTGTTTGCATGGCTGTGTTTCAGTTTGAAGGGTGGGATATGGCGTGAATTTACTGGGTACAGAGGAATAACACCTGAGTCCTCAGGAATGGCAACGCATGAGGGGTATCATGGGCGAAACAGTATACTCTGTTTTGTCCATGGTACTGCTCATGTCTATAGGCGACGGTTACCGCTTTCCATCAGGTGGGCCGTCAGCTTGTTTGCTTTTTTTTTTTTTATACCACTGAGGTGGCAAACAAGCATACGGCCCACCTAATGGTAAGCGGTTACCGTAGCCTATGAACGCCTGCAATACCAGAGGTATTACGCGCGCGTATTCTAAGTATTGCTATTCTAAGTTGTATAAAAAAAAAACTATTTATCATGCAAAATTGTATGAAAACGTTGATCAGCTGTTCTTGAAGCATTCGTGTCTATATAATGTAAGCTCACCACCTACTTTACCCTTAGACTACATAGCTGGTCAATCAATCAGCTTGATTGATGGCTGACCATGTACCTGAATTCGAGGTTTACAATTTTCAGACCTGTTTGAAGGCAATTTACAAACGCGATATTGATTATGTATTGTTAGCTCCCACATCTATAGATCGACGTATATAAAATGGATACCTACTCTTAGGGGGAAAGGGATTGTTAGTAATGGAGACTGAGAATCCCATTGCTAGCAATATACCCAACCAGGTCGACCTCCTCGCGGTTCCCCCTGGATACTATCATGGTTAATTCCTGATGAATTCATCATGATGGGCTAACTGGCCTGTTTTCATTCTCATCTATCACCCTTCACTGGTGCTCCACCAGCGTATCCCGTTAGCGTTGTATATATATATATCATATATATTTATCTTTCATCATCTTTTAGACATTGTAATGGGAGCGAGAGAGATAGACATAGTCGTACTATAAATCTATAAGTTAGTAAAATTTTTTGGGATATGGCAGTGAGTTTACTGGGTACAGGGCACAGAGGAATAACACCTGAGTCCTCAGGAATGGCAACGCATGGGGGGTATCATGGGCGAAACAGTATACTCTGTTATGCTCATGGTACTGCTCATGTCTATAGGCGACAGTTACCATTTCCATCAGGTGAGCCGTCAGCTTGTTTACCATTCTAGGTTGCATAAAAAGAATAAAGAAATTCATAGAAGTGCCTATGGGATGCAGGAAGACAGTATACAATAAATGTGGCTCCCATAATCTGTGTACTCACTTTACACTTGGGTTTTTTGTTTAAAAATTATGTAATGAAGTGTTTTGGCGGGTCATTAGCTGCAGACGTTTACAAATAGAAGGTTATTCAGTCATTACTTAACAAAAGCAACGGCAAACTACATTGTTAATTTAATGTAACAAGACATACATAGTAATAACTGTTTAGTTTAAACTTTCACGCTTAAATGAGTAGGTAAGTATAGGATATATATGTTTTAGAAAATAGTTGTTAACATTTTTTCTAATTGCAACATTGTTGGCTTTGGGTATTTTTTTATATAGCAACATCACTGTTAGACAATAGGTTATTCAATTTAAAGTGAATTCTTTATAATGTAGGGCTTAAAAGGACTTGTATCCAGAGCCCTAAAACATATTAATAAAAAAAAAAAATAGGTTAAAGGTTTGTAATGAAAAGAAGAAAAAAAAAAAAAATATTTTTTTTTTGGTGTTGATATTATGCTTGCGTTTATGTTTTTAATAGTTTTAATCTTCAACCGACTTCATAACATTATGTTATCTCATAAGATCGTTAGATTATTTTTTTTATTTGAAATGATATACTTACAAATTGGTCCTATATAAATATAAAATCGGTTCAGTAGTTTTATTACTTTTAAAAATAAAATTTTTTTAATTTTTTTTTTCTGTCAATTAATATTTTGTTATTAGAGAACGTCATTTTTAAATATCACTATTATTGTGTTAGAAAAAATATTAATATTTCTTTATTCAGTCATTCAAATTAGTGTTGAATCAAAATAACTGATTGATAACTGGTTTCCATAATTGAAGTAGACTTTTCTTGTGGTCTTAATAATCGGTGTTATTATTATGCTTGTCTTTGTGTTTTAATAGTTTTAATATTAATGTTTTTGAGTTCATGCATTTATAAAGACAGTTCAAATATTTTTTTTTTTTTATATTCTGTAATATATACGATTGGAAGCTATTGCTATATATTTTTACTACTTATAATACGAGGGAAAAATATCATTTGCACGATCATAATCTATACTTGTCAATAGACAATTTTTTCCGCATACTGCATATGCCACATAAATAAATGTATGCGGTAAAAATTCGCGAGGATAAAATCGTGCGATGAAAATGCAATGTTCAAACTGATTGGATGAGACACTAACCTGAGGCAGACAAACGAATCTGCCGGTAGAGACGTTTACGCTACAGCATGCTTGAGATAGAAGGAGACAATGACGTGCGGTATCATAGATTAAGACAATCCGGTATCTAATTCTATCTTATGCGTGACAAAAAAGTAAAAAAGACATATTTTTAAAGTTCTTTTTTCGTTTAAAATTTTTATCTATTTTTAACCATTTGATGGCATTCGATTTTGTTGAGATTTAACACACTTGGGTATGCTCGGAGTTAATATAGTATTATGGTATCACTGCGCTGGTCTGATGTCCTTACCGGATCAGCGCGAGACGGAAGGTCGCAATTGTAGGAGTTCGTGAACTACGTATGATAAAACCATCATGTTTGGGCTCCTTTGATTTGTCTTAATAAAAACTATAGTTCTGTATGGTGTCCAGTGTTTGATGATAAAGCCTAAAAGTTATAAAAGCTTTTTTTTTTAATTTTAAACAGTCTTTTTACGACACTGACAGTTTCCGAGAATACAGCTCTTTGCGCGCGCACTTTAGAAGCTGTCATAGACAATTCCCGCCAAGGTGACAACCGTAAAATTATGAATATGAATGAAAACCTCTGAATAGAAATTATCGCCACCACTGCAGTCAATATACAGTTTTACTGTACAGTTTAAATTTAATTTGACTCTTAACCTTGTGTATTAATACACGAGCAGTAGGTATTTTGGGTTTTTTTAATGGGTGAAAATGGAATGGAAAACCTGCACTTTGGTATACGTTAGCGGGGCACCAATGAAGGACGACAGGTGAATATGAAGGCAGGTCAGCTGACCAATCGTGAAGACTTTAACAAGAATTAACCACGATGATTCTTAGGAGGAATAGCGTGGAGGTCGACCTAATATGTAATATAACTAGCGACCCGCCCCGGCTTCGCACGGGTGCAATGCTGATACTAAATATACCTATCTACTACATAATGCTACTGCATTTTAAATATGTAATGTCTTCGAAAATATTCATTTAAATTACATGCTGTAAAGGTCCATATTGATCTATATTAAATGGACAATGTAATTAAGCACTTAATTGGATAAAAATCCATGCTGTATTGCTTAAAATCACTTCGTAAATAAGCTATTTTTTTCCCGTAAAATGTAAAGGATAAAAAATGGTTATTGTAGGTTATCCTTAAGTGATAGACATATACCATCGCAGACTTTTTTGTTGACCTTTTTAAGGTGTACAATACTGTACTACATTATTTTAATTTATCTCGTGAGGTTCAGCCAGCGTTTGCAATGTAAGTGCAAAAAATGTGTTTATTTACGACATCACATTAGAAACCTCTAAATTTATCAGTGTTCCTCTACAATATTATGCATGTATTCTACATATAAACCTTCCTCTTGAATCACTCTATCTATTTAAAAAAAAAACCGCTTCAAAATCCGTTGTGTAGTTTTAAAGATTTAAGCATACATAGGGACGGACAGACAGCGACAACGACTTTGTTTAATACTATGTAGTGATATACCCTATATAGTTATGAATGGGCTTGTTGGAACCGATTACTAACAATACTTTTCCTTTCGGTACTTCGAGGGTAGGGAAACGTAACTGGGACTATTTTTTTTTATTGGATGAAAATGGAGTGGTAACCCCGCCTGCGCTAACGGGATACGCTGGCGGAGCACCAGTGAAGGGTGAGAGATGAGAATGAAAACAGGCCAGTTAGCCCATCATGATATATTCATCAGGAATTAACCATGATAGTTTCCAGGGGGAACCGCGAGGAGGTCGACCTGGTTGGGTATATTGCTAGCAATGGGATTCTCAGTCTCCATTACTAACAATTTCTTTTCCCTCTACTGGGACTATTGGTAGCAATAGGGCCATCCATTGTTAGCATGTAAATAATATATTTTTCTACGAACCATGCGTTTTCGATTGACTTCAAAAAGAAGGAGTCTTTCAATTCGGTTGTATTTTTTTTTCTATATATATTTGTACCTCATAATACCTTCAGTTCTAAACTAAATTGAATTTTTTTTTATTTAAAAAAATATAGATTGGTCTCGTGAAAATTTTATCATAACTTAACTGGTTTTGTCACAATTAAAGCCTGCTTTTTTTGTAAACTATGTAACTTTTTGTTGTTGTCAATAAATGTTTTCTTTCTTTCTTTCTTTCTTTCTTTGTGGGGCACAATCTTTAATCCCGTCACATTTGAAGTAATTTTTTTGAGCAAAAAGCACTTGACATTCTGCTATACACCTATTAAAATTTAATCTATGGAACAATAAAGAAAGAGTACCTAAGTATCTATTTTGACGTTAATATGCGGAACGCTCGGCATGCATTTTCGAGTCCCACTTGTTGCATTTTTCAATCACGTAATATCACGCTTTGAGTAGGAAACTAATTAATAAATTCCACACCAATCCGTCCATCAACACAACAATGGCGGTGTTTATCACTAAATTAATTTATTAATTACTCTGTGATCACTCATTGACACTAATGTGACCACCTTAAACATGGTTACACAGGTAGATGTTAATTGGACATCATGTGTTTTTGTGTAAGTCCTTCACACAAAAACAAATTATGTTTTTTTTTAATGTATATTTTTTTCTTTTATGCATGTATTGTTTACCAATAATTATTAGTGCAATTTTTTTTTTAATTTTTAAGGGCTAACGTATCTATTGTACTGCAATGTAATAGCCTAACCAAAATATCATTGCAACTAATGTTGGTGCTCCTAAATAAATAAATACTTAGTTTGTAAAAAGAGTTCCAATATTATAAAACTTACTCATTCTAGAATAATCTGGTGGCAACCCCCAAATGTAACAACAGACCCAATGCTAGCCATGTACATTATAAGGTCGGTCTCCACTGTGGTTTCTCTGGAAACCACTGTGATCTTAATAAATTCGTCATGATAGGCCAGTTGAGCTGATTTCATTTTTATCTTATGTTCACTGAGGCCTCGCCATCGTATACCGATAGTGCTGGTGGGCTTACCATTCCATTGTCATCCATTAAAAAAAAATCCAGGAATAGAGTTAACTTTTACGAGAACATGTCTGAGAGTATATATAGCCTTTTTTAAGGGGCCAAGTCCACCCTGTAAATTAATTTTATAGAGGCCACTGCCCTAACGTGGTAGTCTCAAAATTGAGTTTCCTTTATAAATCGGCCCTACTAATTGCGATAAATAAACCCATGTCTGATGTCCGGTTTTAAGTAAAAAATAAATAAATGGTCACATTAAGCATAGCATAATGGCATCAATAGGGGGGGAAGGGATTGTTAGTAATGGGGAGGTTAGTCCCCATTGTTATCAGGTCGCTCTCTACGCGGTTCCTCCTGGACACCATCGTGATTAATTTATCGTAGAATTCGTCATGAGTGGTTAACTGACCTGCCTTTTCATCCTCACCTATTACTTCTCACTGGTGCTCCGCTAGTGTACCTATACCGATAGTACAGGCGCGGCTGTCATGCTATTTTCATCCATTAAAAAAAAAGGGCACCAAGATTGATAAAGTTTAGGAATCGCTGCTCTATAGTAAAAGTCATCCTTGTAGGCGAGAAAAACTAATTTCCTACATGTTGACATATTTCGCAGCAATCCAAATATTGTTCTGAGCAATCACGACGATTGTTCAACGTTTAAAACCTATTTTTTTTCTCTGTTGATCACTACTCGTATCAACACGCAACTAGAATCGGAACGCAACCGAATATAAAAAAAATAAACATTGTCCATAGACAATGGCGACGGGCGGTAATTAGTAAAGGAATGCTTCCAACATTTTGTAATTAAGTGTTTGGCTAAACAGACAGACGGACAAATGTATTATTGTTACGTAGACGGTGTACAACGTGTTTGTGATTTATTACATAGATTTACACATAATGGATAGTCAGATAATTTTATTTCAAGTAATAATAGAATCTTTATAATAAGTCGAATGGGTGACTTGTGTGAGTGTCGCGACCAAGTAGATTTATTTTTAATTAAATTTCTGACAGACAGCGTGTGAAATATAAGACCATGGAATCGGTTATAGTATTTATAGAGTAAAAAAAATATTACCATCATATGAGCTTTTAATTTTTTTTTATACCGTCGCCTATAGACAAGAGCAGTACCATGGACATAACAGAGTATACTGTTTCGCCCACGACACCCCCCATTCCTGAGGACTCAGGTGTTATTCCTCTGTACCCAGTAAATTCACGCCATATCCCACCCTTCAAACCGAAACACAGCCATGCAAACACAACTGCTTCACGGTTGAAACACGAATGGGACAGAGGTACCCAAGCAATCGACATTTGTACAGTCTCCCTCTGGTCTGTCTACTGCTGAATGTAAGCCTACCCCATACATGGTTTTTTGGCAGTAGCTACTATGCTTAGGCGGATTGGCAACCGCAATTTTTTTTAATGGGTGATAATGGAATGGTAATCCCACCCGCGCTATCGGTATCAATAAAAAATATCGCTAGCAATGTCGAACTCCATTGCTAACAATCCCTTTCCCCCCTGGCAACCGCAATTAGGCTATGGTGATGTTTAGAGAGTTATTGCTCATCATTCGAACATTAAGTTTCCTTAGCCGCCTCTTACGACACCCACGGGAAAGGAAGGGGTGGCCCATTCTATGCCGGGACCACATGGCAATAATAAAAATATTAATAAAAAATTCTTATTACAAGCAAATTATATGCCGAAATATATTAAAGAAATACAAACTTAGAGGGGAGGATAATGGATTGTTAAAAATGGGGATTAATAGCCCCATTACTAGCAATATACCCTGTCAGGTCGACCTCCTCGCGGTTGCCCCTGGAAACTATCGTGTTCTATTCCAAGTGAATTCATCAAGATAAGCTAACTGACCTGCCTTTTCATTCTCACCTATCATCTCTCACTGGTGCCACGCCAGCGTATACCGTTAGCGCAGGCGGGGATACCATTTCATTATCATCCATTTAAAAAAATACATATTTAAAGGGGTTTTGTTTTATTGTATGAAAATGAAATGGTAACCATGTCATATATATAGGGGATGGTTACCAATTTTTATCAGGTGGATCGTCGGGTTGGTTGCCGTTCTAAATTACATTAAAAAAATTGCAGGCGCTATCAGTATACGTTGGCGAGGCACCAGTGAGCCAGTCACCAATCCCTTTTCCTTCCGACGTTTGATAGGTGGGATATGGCAGTAAAATACATAATACAATGTACAGAGGCATAATATCATATCCTTCAAAATTGGTAACGCATGAAGGATGACATGGGCGTCACAGTATATTTTGTAATGATGGGTATTACAGGATGCTGTTCATGTCTATAGGCTGTCAGTATTCAGTTTCATAAAAAAAGGTATAACTAGTATTTAAAAAACGATTAAATATTATGATTTTACATTAACAATTAACGTCCTACTGCTGGGTTTCTCTTGTAGAGAAGTGAAGTAATACTTTAAACTTGGAGCAAATTAAGTAAAATATACCAAATAATTATTAAATTAAAAATCACGAGTCCTAAAATTAACTGAAAATTATCTCCCTATATTAAGAAATATAGACTGTAAACAATAAAATACGAATATCTATTTATTTTAGAAGTTTTTATTTAGTTATAGGTAATTACAAACAACTTTATAACTAATCAATGTCTAATTTGATATTTGCTAACAAATTATTACAAAAAAAAAAACAAAATATTTAGGTTATGGAATTACGAAAGAAACGGAAATAGATTTTTTTTTATATGGATTTATGATTAAATTTAAATTGATTAGAGATAAGCATAGATTAGGGATAGCATCTCCCGCCGTGCGAAGTAATGTGAATTTTGTTAACAAGTCTTTACGCATTAATTACTGATTAAACAGAGATGTTTAGCTTAATTACTCGTAGTTATGTTGTAAGGATGTAAATGATCGAAATGAGAGATTTCTCTTTCTAGACAAAAAAATTCAAGAACACCATAAAGAAATCGGCTGTCATTGAACTCGAGCCGGCTTTTAAAAAGTTTGTAAAAAAATATGAAAATCTACTAACCGATGCATGTTGACGTCTTAAAATCACAGATTATACACTATATATAAAGTAAATCGACAACTGAACGAGTTACTTCAATTTACAATGCACTCTTTATAATTCCAGGCATAGACAAGGAGCGGGTATGTTTTTCCCGCCAAGCGATACAAGACTGATGTTCACGGTAGCGCAGCCTCCGTCTCGAAAATGGTGGGGCGTGAGATTATTGTAGACAATTTTTTATTATTTATTCACGAACTTGAAAATAGTTCCCATGCGTTTATTGTTGTTGGTCAGGAAACTATGCGAATTTAATGCGCAAATGAAATAATAAGTTTATTATTATTATGTTGTATTAGATAATACTTGTCATGCGCGTTCTGTGTTTACATTGAAAATCGCATTGAAAAGCCTTGTTGTTTTTTTATTTATTTTTATTTTATTTTATTGGCACATAAAACGGATCACAACCATAAAAAACTTAAATAATAGTTACATTTGTGATTCGGCTAGGTTATAATCCAATCACATTATGTGCACAGCTTGAGTGATTCATGAAAAGCAAATACATAAAATAAAGAAAATACTTAAAATGTTATATAAATATATAAAAGATAAAACTATATAAAAAAATGTCGTATATATTTCTTTTATTACTATTTTAAAGGAATATTTTTGTGTTAATTAGAGATTTTGGAATATCAAGAACGCCTACTGGAATACAAGCATCTAATAGATTTTCAATTGATAATCAGCACGCGTCAGTTTCTTGAGTTTCTTTTCTATTCTAATCAACGCTTTAATGATTAGAAAATTTAAAGTGAACTTTAAAAAGTGTTTGTTACGTTATAGCGTTTTAACCAATAACCATGAAGTTTGGTATACACGTATTTATATGGGATGGAGAAGAATATAAGCAATTTTTTAACCCAGTCAGTAAGGTAATAGCTAGTGTAGAATAAAAACAGATTTCAATTTGTAAGATTTATCTATTTAAATAACTTTATTGATCAAAAGAACATATTGTATAAATTTATACGCAATTCTTTTTTTAAAAAGACATTTTTGTTTCACTCATTTGGAATGAGTCTCATGAAATTCAATGCAACATTTTTATTTAATTAGCTACAAGTAAAAACTGATGATTTATGTAAAATTCTATTGTGTGTTAATGAAATCTTTTTGTCCCATTTTGAAGGAGTTCTGATGAAATGTTGAAGGACAAATTTTGTTTCGATTTAGACATAATTTATCTGTTTTTTCTTTTTTTAATATTTTATATATTTATTTCAATGCTTAAAGGTTTTTTTTATATAATTTTTATTACATGTATATTAAGAATTAATTTTCAATATATTTTTTTTTATTATTAGATTTGTTTACAGTTTTCTGCAAACAAACCGACAGGCCATCTGATTAAAATTGGTTGTCGGCTGTAGATAAAAACTGCATTAATAATAATAAAAATCATTAATTAATTTTTAAATCTATATTTATTTTGTTTCCAAGCTGCATCTAATATTTGGTTTTTCGCCACAAAATCATAAAAATTTTTACGTGAAAAATCGAAGTTTGTTAGTACTTGTAACGTTTTTTTTACAACACGGAGACAAACGAGCATGCGGCTCACCTGATGGTGAGTGACTACCGCCGCCTATGATCGCCCGCAACATCAACGGCATTGCAGGTGTGCTGCCGGCCTTTTAAAAAAGAATATGCTCTTTTCTTGAAGGTTATGTTGTCGTATCGGTTCGGTAATTCTGCTGCTGAAAGTTGATTCCAAAAAGTGGAAGAAAGTTGGCGCGTATCATGTTATGGTATTTATGGTATTATATCATAACAATTGTATAAGCATGTCGCCATTTAAGACTAAGTATCCATATTTCATGGAATTATTATCCCATCAAAAACATAAAAGTGTAAAACAATGCCAAGCCTCGCACTATACTTCTTTCACTACAAAAAAATATGAGATCCCATGATCCCATTGTGTTTCGGTTTGAAGAGTGGGATATGGCGTGAATTTACAGGGTACAGAGGAATAACACCTGAGTCCTCAGGAATGGCAGTGCATGGGGGGTATCATGGGCGAAACAGTATACTCTGTTATGTCCATGGTACTGCTCATGTCTATAGGCGACGGTTACCACTTTCCATCAGGTGGGCCGTCAGCTTGTTTAACATTCTAAGTTGTATGAAAAAAAAAAGATATACCTGAAGAAGGTAAAAGCCCTTAAAACAATAAAAAAATATTGCATATATACGTACATATCTGTCACGCCTGTCTCCCATTAGGGTAGGCAGAATGGAACGCCAGATGTTTCGATTCCAACAGACCTCTCGCTTCCTCTACATTTATCAGTTTTTTCAAGTCATCAATCATGTGTTAATCATTTATTTGCATAAACCTAGGTATTTAGTTCAGTAGATACACGTTAATTACATTGATGTATAAATAACCTAGATATATAATTAGAGATAAGTAATTAAAAAATTAAAAAAATAATAAAAAAAAAATATATATATATGTTTAAAGATAAAAAATTTCTTCGCGATCACTGCCAGCCGGTAGGGTGCCTAGGATACTTGCTGAATTACCACGCTGAAGAGCTATGGAAATGCATTGACCAAAGTAGCCAGCCTTCTGGTCACCAGAGGTTTTCACCAACCGGTTAGTAGATTATATTGTTGCTTTTATGTTGCAATAGTACTTAATTTCCCCTAATTTGGTATTAAGATAAAATATACATACTGAACTTGTTAGTTCAGTGTTATAGTAAAGTAGTTAGTTAGAAGTAAACGAATTATATGACGTAAGGGTCGTCCATTGTTCTCTCACTGTGATTATTTCTTGTAATTGTTTATATTTATAATAAGTTTACTATTGTAATCTTTTGGAGGAAATAATAAAGAGTATCTATCTATCTATCTATCTACGTGTATATTATATCTAATAATAATTAATCTGTTTAAAGAAAAAAAAAAAATTTTATAATTATTAGCATTGTAGCATTTTAATTTAGTAATTAATTATATATACACCAGGAGTTTATCAAGCGCCGTAAATGTTCATCCCTTGGAAATGGATATATATTTGTGGCGTTTGGAGTTGAAACTCTGGGTCCGTGGGGCCCCGAGGCTATGAATCTTTTCAAAGAGATTTCACGCCGGCTGGTGGAAACCTCTGGTGAGCAGAAGGCTGGCCTATACTTTGGTCAACGCATTTCCATTGCTATTCAGCGTGGAAATGCAGCAAGTATCCTAGGCACCCTACCAGCTGGCAGTGGCAGTGATCTCGATGAAATTTCTTATCTTTAAATATTTTTTTTTTTATTTTTTAATTACTTATCTCTAATTATATATCTAGGTTATTTATACATCAATGTAATTAACATATATTAATGTTGTGTAATATTATATATATATATATATATATATATATATATATATATATATATATATCTGAATCTTGTATTTAGTTGAATCATGTATTAAGTTACATTATATATATAAAATATGCTTTGACTATATTTTGCAAAATACACAAAATACGAACACAGATTTTATAATATTAATTGGAAGTAATAGGATAGTAGGTTACTAAGGATTTCTATATTAACAATTGTATTATGTATAAATACACAATCTACTCATTATGTTTTCCTGGTATAACGGTTGTGGTTTGGATATCGGCCAGCTGCGAGAACGGTACGGGGAACGGCTCCTGCCCATAATAACGGTAGGTTTTTACATTACTACAATTTTATTACTTGACTAACGCTCTGGTTTAAAGTTTTAGTTAAGATGAACTTTCGTAGGATCTAGTTGCCGGATCTCGGTCCTGCATTTTTTTTTCAACGGGTAATATTGCAATGGTAACCCTGTCTGCGCTACTGGTAGACGCTGGCGGGGCACCAATGAGAGATGATAGGTGAGGATGAAAGCAGATTAGTTGGCCCGTCGTGGTGAATTAAAAAAGAAATAACCAAGATGGTTTACAGAGGGAACCACGTGGAGATCGACCTGAAAGGGTATATTGCTAGTAATGGGGTTGTCAGATCCTCATTACTAACAATCCCCCTCCTCGGTCATTGGCTTTATGCCATACTATGAATATGAAGAATGCCCCCAGAAGTTATCTCGCTTGATTCCTGGTGAATACTCCTACAAAGATTAGTACGTTATACCAAGACTATAAATATTCTATTAATATAAAAAAAAAATTATACTCTATGGTGACATGTAACTTTTTACGTTATTCTGTGGTTAAAAATTGAACAAAACAAAAAAAAATGTGTTCTTTTTATGATTTCAATCGTAAATTTGTTAAATTTACGAAAAAAATGTAAAATAACTAATAATAAAACAATTTTTATTTGCATAATTGCCAAAACACTATGGATCAATTAAAAAAACCTACTTGTCAAAGTTTAAACAATACGATAATGGCTTTATCTACAATTTGTGTTTTTTTTTTTTTTTATTTATACAACTTAAAATGTCAAACAAGCCTATCGGCCCACCTGATGGAAAGTGGTAACCGTCGCCTATACACATGAGCAGTACCATGCACATAACATTTTGTGTAAATACATTATATCTGTAGTATTAATTCCTGAGTTTTATGTATCAGGTCAAAGTACCCATAGTAATAAATACTTATCGTTTTTTTAACGTAGCAAGGCCAAGGGAAACATTACTCGACCATGCCAGGCCAGTAACTGAATGGGATAATAAAATCTCGCGCATTTTATTTTTTAACTTGACTCCGTATAATTATGTTTCGAAGTAATTTATATTCTTTGGTTGGTGTGGATAGAGTAGGTCCAAGTGGACCTACTCTTGACTGAATAAGATATTTTTGAGAAATATTGATATGTTATGTGCCTCCATACTATATTTTGTAATTTGGATACCAATCCAATATATAGAAATTGGATTGGTATCCAGAAGTTCTACCAGAGAGAGACTGTACAAAAGTCATTTGCTTGGGTACCTCTGTTCCATTCGTGTTTAAACAGTAAAGTAGTTGTGTTTACATGGCTGTGTTTCGGTTTGAAGTGTGGGATATGGCGTGAATTTACAGGGTACAGAGGAATAACAACTGAGTCCTTAGGAATGGCAACGCATGGGGGATGTTATTGGCGAAACAGTATACTCTGTTATGTCCACGGTACTGCTCATGTCTATAGGCGACGGTTACCACTTTCCATCAGGTGGGCCGTCAGCTTGTTTGCCACTCTAAGTTGTATAAAAAAAAGAACATTGATCGTGGTAAAAAGGTCGGAAATCTATTTTGGGACATGTTAAAAGTCTGTTATCCAATATTATTTTTTAGATAACAGACTTTTAACATATTCGTTACTGGATCAGTATGTATATACCAGTAGATATTGTTGACAATACAATTGACAGTGGAGTCAATTGTATGTATAATAGTTATTCGATGTTTATATATATTTAATTTTATTTATCTGTACTCTGTTATTATATATATATATATATATATATATATATATATATATATATACTAGCTGACTCGGCAAACGTTGTTTTACCATATACATTATTTCTAGAACTATACATGAAAATATATCGTACTACAATTATTATATTCGATTGCCATCTTGCAACCCTATTGCGATATATAAAAATCGCGATTAATAAACAGGGGTTGATCGTAAAAGCGTGAAAATTTCAATTTGTATGTATTTTTCAATGCTAAATCATATTTAAATAAAAATAAAATATTTTGTCAATAAAATAAAAAAAAATTTTTAGGGGTGGGTTACCCTTATCATTGAGGGGTTTAAAAATAGATGTTGGCCGATTCTCAGACCTACTGAAAATGCACACAAAATTTCATGAAAATCGGTAAAGCCGTTTCGGAGGAGTTTGGTAACAAACACCGTGACACGAGAATTTTATATATTAGATATATATATATATATATATATATATATATATATATATATATATATATATATATATATATATATATATATATATATAGCTACAAATAATTTATTACTTATTGTATTATTTTAGCATCATTAATGTTATATTTTATATACAAACGCTACAGACACTTTCTCCTTACGGGTTATCAAGGTTGACTGGAAGAATTCCCTTGAAGGTATAAGTCTACCTGTGTAGGTACATATTTGTTATAACTTAATGTTCATACTATAAGCAATGTACAGAAGCATATAATAATATATGGATATTGCTATTATACATATTTATTTATATATAAAAGACACACCAACAATATACTCACAATAATTAAGCAGACAATATACAATGTTATTAGTAAGTACAAGAGAAAAACTACTATTAAAAAATGCTTAAATCTAAGTTTGAACAAAAACATCTCACTCCTCTCTACCAAGCTTAAGGCCATATGAACACATCCATTAAAGGTGTATACAGCTCTCACAGACAAGCGTCAATGTACACTAACTATTATTATATATATGTATACCCACCCCTAGATATTTTTTTTAATGGGTGATAATGGTATGGTAACCTCGTCTGCGTTATTGGTATACACTGGCGGGGCACCAGTGAGGGATGACAGATGAAGATGAAAGTAGGTCAGTTAGCCCATCATGACAAATTAAACTAGAATTAGTCACGATGGTTTCCAGGGGGAACCACGTGGAGGTCGACCTGACGGGGTATATTGTTAGTAATAGGGCTATTTGAGTCCATTACTAACAATTCCTTTTCCCCCACCCCTAGATATTACTACATGAATTTCTTATTGTCATTACACTAATGTAACTACGTACAGTACATAGTTCGGTATCTTTGGTATAAATAACGAGTTTAATCACATGTAGAGATTTTATTTTCTAAAAAAATCTTTATTTTTGAAGACGAGCCTCATTGCAGTTACTGCAAAAACAAATGGAAGTGAATTAACTAGCCATACAGGCGATGACCTGGAGGCATTACCTTGAGACTACGCGCTCGAGATCGTCCGAACTATTTAATCGATGCTCTTTACCACTTGTTCCGACACAAATACGATACGACACCATAACCTTCGAGCATAGGGGGGAAAGGGATTGTTAGTAATGGAGACTGAGAATCCCATTGCTAGCAATATACTCAACCAGGTCGACCTCCTCGCGGTTCCCCCTGGCAACTATCATGGTTAATTTCTGATGAATTCATCATGATGGGCTAACTGGTCTATTTTCATTCTCATCTATTACCCTTCACTGGTGCTCCGCCAGCGTACCATTTATTTAGGTTACCATACCATTTTCACCCATCAAAAAAAAAACCTTCGAGCATATTCCTTTTTAAAAGGTCGGCAGCACACCTGCAATACTTCTGTTGTTGCGGGTGATCATGGGCGGCGGTAGTCACTTACCATCAGGTGAGCCGTACGCTCGATTGCCCCCTGTGTTATAAAAAAAAAATTGGGGTATCATATGAAAATAAAAATTAGTTTTAAGAATGTACATTCTTTATTTTCTTAATTTAAAACTAATTTATTTATTTTTATGTGCATCATCATCTTGGCCATTATCGGTTCACTGTTGAACAGAGGCCTCCCCCATAGACTGCCATAAAGAACGGTCCTGAGCCACCCGCATCCACTGACTACCTGCAATGCATTTGAGGTCATTATTGTATCTAGTTTAAAGTCGCACTACACTGCGTTTACCCATACAGGGTCGTCACTCAATAACCATGCTGTATAGTTTTCGTAAATGTTAGAAAAAAAACATTCCTCCCTTCCCAACCCTTATTTTCGAAATTTGTAATGCAAAAGGTCTAAAATAAATGCAATTTATAAAAGTATACGAGAATATTACATGGGAAAATAAAACTATGTTTCTAACTGGCATAGTTTCTGATAAATTATCAAAAAAAAAAAAACCACCATAATAAATTTAGTTTTGCGGTCCAATTTTTTTAATTACAATTATGGCTCAAAAGATCAAAATTACGAATTGCAATAAGAGCAAAAACTATTTGATGTTATTTTTTGTTTTATTTTGAAAAACAAATATTACGTGTCTATTTTGTGTTTACTCGGTAGTCGTACAAATGGGAACCCGGGATCCAACATAAGCGCCTCGAGGTACGTCGTGTGGTTTTTAGTGGGTACGAATCCCACACACCCCAGCTGTCCTCCCTCCGGCAGGTGGGACGGTCTTGCTGAAGATTTTCCACACGTTAAACAAAAAACAAAAAAAAGTGTCTATTTTGTGTAAGAAATGAAAAAAAAAGCCATTTTATCTTATACGTGTGTATGGAACTGTTGGCGTACGAGTTTAATTCGCATCTGAATGGTTTTATTTTAAAGTAATTAATTAATTACTTCCTTTAATTATTACATTTTGACACACAATATGTTTTTAGAAAAAGTACTTCAATTTTTTTCTATGCATACTAGAATGGCAAACAAGCTGAAGGCGCACCTGATGAAAAGTGGTAACCGTTGCCTATAGACGTGAACAGTACCATGGACATAACAGAGTATACTGTTTCGCCCATAATACTCCCCATGCGTTGCCATTCCTGAGGACTCAGGTGTCATTCCTCTGTACCTTGTAAATTCACTGCCACATCCCACCCTTCAAACCAAAACACAGTCATGCATGGTAGAAACACGAAACTTCAAACGATAGAACTGTACGAATGGGACAGGTTGTAGATGTAAAGTCCAAAAGCACTTGGTATTATTGAATATTTATTATTTTAAACTATATATAAAGAGACGACATGTTTTGCGGAGTGGCGGGAGCGAGAGAGCTCGAACGAACGAGTCAGAATGAATGATTACTCCATCTGGTATCTCTATATCTACAATTAGTACACAGTTTTCTTAACAATCTGTTTACTTATACAATGTTGACACAAATAAAATGATTGGAAAACTGCATCATTAGACTGCGCAGGTATAAGTCGCTGCATGGTGTCCTTGTAAGGTCATGAACACACGACAGGCGTCCTGGCATCCGACGAGCCTATCATTTGATAGTAATTACTCATCTCCACCCATTAAAAATCATAAGCTTTAAGGGACACGTTAATTTCTTTAACGAGTGATAAATTATTCTGTACATATAAAAATTTTACGGAGAAAATAACGTATGCGCAATGCGTATGTTTTGTATTTTATTTGTGTAAAAGTATTTTTTTTTATAGAACTTAGAAGCTGACGTCCCACCTCATGGAAAGTGGTAACCGTCGCCTATAAACATGAGCAGTACCACGGACATAACAGAGTATACTGTTTCGCCCATGATACCTCCCATGCGTTGTCATTCCTGAGGACACAGGTGTTATTCTTCTGTACCTTGTAAATTCACGCCATATCCCACCCTTCAAACTGAAACACAGCCATGCAAACACAACTGCTTTACGGTTGAAACACGAATGGGACAGAGGTACCCAAGCAATCGACTTTTGTACAAACTCTCTCTTTGAGAAGAAGCGATTTACCTAAATTGTTTAGACTTTTTTTCAGTATAGGTAGATTATTGTAATTACTTGAGACTAGTGATCCGGCCCGATTTAGAACAAATAGAATTTTCTAATAAAAATCTCTAGATTAATAAAAAAAAAAGAAATATGATTTCTAATATACAGTAAACATATATACGCTAAAAGGAAGCACAAATTGTATATAATATCATGTGGAATCTTCATTTCTCTTTCGTTGAACAACTCTGCCTTTTGTTGCCCTTCGCTAGGCAGCTGGCATACAATACTCAGCAAACTGCCATACGATGAGCCGCAACCGGCGCGAGTTCGTCTTCATTCTTCTCCGAATTCTTCATGTTCTCCATCGCGTAAGTCGTTGGCGTGTTCACTGATCATTGGCTCATATCCGGCTCGAAGGACCACGAAACGCAAATTAAACAGCTAATGCCGTTTTGTCGAAATTATCACAGAAATACATACAGTCTTAATAAAATTAGTAATAAATTGAAGTATTCCGTCAATTAATTATTTTTATTTGTACTCATTTTTTTATTGGCTAACAATGGAATGGTAGGGCCAGGCAGCGTATACCTGGCTGGCCGTATATAATATATATATGTAATAATGAAATGGTAACCCCGCCTGAGCTATCGGTATACACCGGCGGGGCACCAGTGAAGGATGATAGGTGAGGATGTAGCAGGTCAGTTGGCCCATCGTGACAAATTCGACAAGAATTATTCACGATGGTTTCCAGGGGGAACTACGTGGAGATCGACCTGATATTGTATTTTGCTAGCAATGGTACTGTTAAACTCTGTTGCTAACAATTCCATTTCTGTCCAGTGAGGGATGATAGGTAAGAATGAAAAGGCAGATCAGTTAGTCTATCGCGATGTATACACCTGGAATTCAGCACAATGGTTTTTAGGGAAGACCACGTGGATGTCGATATGACAGGGTATATTGCTAGCAATGTCTAGACTGGTAGTCCAGATTAGAATGGACTGGTAGTTCAGACTAGAATGGACTGGAAGTCCAGACTAGAATGGACTGGTAGTCCAGATTAGAATGGACTGGAAGTCCGCATTACTAACAATCCCTTCCCCACCATTTGTAGTACTGTTGGACATCGACAGACTGTCTTATGGTCCGGAGAATTATTGGTTTATTTACATTTTAAGTTTTATTTTAATAGAATAAAAGTATTTAGGTTTCAATAATGGAGAACGTTTAGTTTTCAATGACGGTTTATTGCAAGAGTTTTTTTTTTTTTTTTTAATATTTTAAGGGCTTTTACCTTCTTCAGGTATATCAGTCCTATTGTACCCTGAACTGATTTCTCAAACAAAACTTTATCTACCTTCCCTAGACGCGGAAAGAGAAGAATTAATGGGCATCAATAATTTACACAGATGTTCAAAAATTTCTGGTTTAAGTTCAGCTAACATGGTTTGAATAAGACCAACATATCAGATTCGAATAAAATCTAATATATAAAATTCTCGTGTCGCGGTGTTTGTTACCAAACTCCTCCGAAACAGCTTTACCGATTTTTATGAAATTTTGTGTGCATATTGGTTAGGTCTGAGAATCGGCTAACATCTATTTTTCATACCCGTCAATGATAAGGGTGACCCACATCAAAATATTTTTTTTTTATTTCATTTTATTATGCTTTAGCATTGAAAAATACATACAATTTCAAATTTTTAAACGCACATTTTATATTACGCAATAAGATGGCAATCAAATATAATAAATGTAGTACCTACGATGAATTTTTTGTGTATAGTTCTAGAAATAATGTATATGGTAAAACAACGTTTGCTGGGTCAGCTAGTCTTTTTAGATAAAAAAAAATAACACTCTAATTTCTTTTATAACTAACGGAGTTATGAGGTAATGAATGTAAAAAAAAATGCAGCCGAATCGAAACCCTCCCTTTTTTAAAACGGTTGATAAATAGTTTAAAATATAAATAAATAAACAATATAATGCGATCGCTTATTGTGCATTTATAAGTTCAATATCTTGGTTTTGCATATGTACGAGCTAATGCATAATTATTCTTTTTCATGCATGCATATGCATGAAAAAAAAGATGGGATTAATAGACGATTTCTATAATTTTATAACTTTGAAAGTCAAATTAATATAACGAGGTTTTCAAAATTCTATTTAGGGGGTCACAACACTAAAAAGTTTGAGAAACGCTTATTAAAAAAGCCCATAAAAAAAAAAGACAAAATATGTACTCACCGCGGCAGTATATTTAGTCCCTCCTCGCACAAACATGAGTAACTTTAAAACGCGCATTTCAGCAAATAAATACTGTTTATCTACAAGGAAAGCCACCGAGTTTAATAAAATAGCTAATTAGGTACCATATAACGCTGCTGTTTTAGTAACAACTACAAAACAATATTGTTTAGAGGCGGTACATGAACTTTAGTGATGTGCACGTGTACCGGGATTATGAAATCCCGTGGGAAAAATATATGACGAGTGAGGTGCGAACAGTTTTTGCGTACGATGATAGAATGGCACGCTTTTTTTTTATACAACTTAGAATGGCAAACAAGCTGACGGCCCACCTGATGGAAAGTGGTAACCGTCGCCTATAGACATAAGCAGTACCATGGACATAACAGAGTATACTATTTTGCTCATGAACACCCCATGCGTTGCATTGCCATTCCTCTGTACCCAGTAAATTCACGCCTTATTCACATATAATGTATCTTTCTGTAGATGAAAGAATTTTTAAAATTGATTAAATCATTTTCTGAATTTGTCCATTACAAACGAAAAATCAAATCTTTCCTTTTTATAATGTTAGTATGGATATAGATAAACGTTAAGCTATTTGTTGCCTCTTGGTGTCTAAAAGGCATAAAAGTTCAACCAATCCTCATGAAAGTTACCATCCATCTACTATTAGGAAAAGAGAAGGACAAAGGTTACTTTTATCTTATCCCAATCAATAAAAGTGCCACACAATTAGACCAGAATCGCTTGGTACTTAATTCGATCCCGTCGGGATAGCAAACACTTTGTTGTGTCATGAGGCATCAGGCATGAACGAAGATCTGGGGTCACATTGATCGGGATAAGATAAAAAGTTGCTATTCCTAATAGTAGATGATGGTAACTTTCATGAGGATTGGTTGAACTTTTATGCCTTTTAGACATCAAGAGGCAACAAATAAATCTCGTATCACAAATTTGTGTTTGGACAAATTCAGAAATGATTTAATCAATTTTAAAAATTCATCTACAGAAAGATACTGGGTACAGAGGGATCGAATCTGGTATCGAAACGTTTATGCAAAGTTACCACTTTCCATCAAGCCGTCAGCTTGTTTGCCATTCGTTGCCACCACTGCACGATGGGGTTGTATACATATTAGGAAGGACATTTATTTATTTATTTATTTACACATACACTGAACAAACTTTTCACTTAAATAACTTAATTAGATACAATCTCTTTATAAGAAAATAATTTTAACATACATACATATCTGTCACGCCTGTCTCCCATTAGGGTAGGCAGAAACAATGGAACTACAGATGCTTCGATTCAAACAAACCTCTTTCGCTTCTTCCAAATAATTTTAATTACAAATACATGTTATGACATATGACAAAACAACACAAAAATTAAGATTTTACAATTATATAACATTATTATTTTATTTTGAAAAATAAAAAAAAATATTAAAAAAAAAATAAAAATAAAAAATAATATCTAAATGTCTTATTTTAACTTGTTGAAAAACTTGACTCGTTTAAATATAAACAAGTAATTATCATAAATTGTTAATGAAAAGAGGTTATTTTGGATAAATACATACATGATATTTTGAAGAGAAATAAAAAATCCCGTGGTATATGTTCCCATCACTATTTGCAACGAAATAATGCCCTTATCAAAGTCCACAGGAAACGTGGCAGGATGGATCGGGATTGCAGTTCGTGATACGCTTCCAGTGTTACAAAAAAAAAAAACTGCGCCTAAATAACCATTCCTACATCTAACAGAACAGTTATTAGGGATGGAGCATAAATATAGATATAATGAGATATAGATGGAGTTAGATGCAAGAATCTCGATTAGGTAACGTTTGATTTAATTTAGACAGAGTCCAAGTAGAATTTTAAATTAGTTACAGTAAAAAAAAACAACTGAAATAAAGGCAGGGGTGCCAATTGTTGTTATCTATCATGATTTAATCCAGTTTTACTGATAAACTTTATTTAAGCCGTCGATTTAACTTAAAAATGAAGGTAGTTTTAAATTCACTTGTTCTTTTATGTGCATGTTTCGCGATATCTGTGCCAATTCTGATCCGATTTTGATGGTTCCTTATGGAATCAATAAGTTTTAAACCTGTGTAGGTCGCATATTAATTTTGTCATAATTTAATGTTTTAGGAATTAACTATCTATTTACTGTCTTACCTTTACTTACTTACCTTTTATTTTACCCTTTATTTACCTTTCTATTAATACCATAAATGTTTCAATGATTGCGACTAAATGAAGGAATTTTATCGCTTTGGATATGTTTGTAGATGGATAATATTGCTAACGTACTATCCGTATGTCAGAATATCAGTAGTGGATGAAACAACGAGATTGAAGTCAATTCAAATTATTTATTCCCTTTTTATGGGTAATAATGGAATGGTAACCCCGCATGTGCTATCGGTATACGTTGGTGGGGCACCAGTGATAGATGATAAGATGAAGATAAATGTAGGTCCGTTAGCCCATCGTGACGAATTCCACAAGACTTAACCACGATGGTTTTTAGAGGAACCGTGTTGAGGTCGATCTGATAGGGTATATTGCTAGCAATGTGTCTGTTAGACCCCCATTACTAAGAATTCCTTTTTCCCTAAATGATCTATTTCTAGGGGGAAGGTGTGGAGGTAGACCTGTGGGGTTACTCTTGAAATAAATTCCAATAAATCGATATTGATGTTGAGACGTTTCGCACACTCGAATTGCAACACTAGCGACATAATGGTTCCATATTGTTCTGATAGATGCATGTTAGTGTAACTTGAAAATGCAAACTATTGTAAACCGATCCCAATTATAACCTAATTCCTAATTGTTGTTTTATAAGTGCAGTATAAAATTCATTTACAATAGATTGAATTGGGGGAAAGGGATTGTTAACAATGGAGTTTGACTGCCCTATTGCTAGCAATATTAGGTCAACCTCCACGTGCTTCCTCCTGGAAACCATCGTGAACAATTCTTGTTGAATTCGTCACGATGGGCTAACTGATCTGCTTCATCCTCACCTATCATCCTTCACTGGTGCCCCGCCGGTGTATACCGATAGCGCGGGTGGGGTTACCATTCCATTATCACCCATTAAAAAAAATTATTGGATTGATATTAGAATCAAGGGTAGATTGGCTGACACGACGTTTTTTTGTAAATAGTCCCTAGTGTTCCTGTAAATGCTAAAATAACCCAGTAGGTACCTTTTACCATGTCGAATTTCGTCATTCAGCTTAGGGTACACAGATTACAAAACTTTATTAACATTATATCATAATTACAGCGTGCAAAATTAGCGGGCTACATCTAGAACTTAAAATGTATTAGTGTCTATGTACACATAGGTGCCTATTATTTTACGGGTGGTCGGTTATAGAAATAGTATTATATTATCTATGGTTTTAGTTACGTAAATAAATATACATTTAATTAACGTTCAATACAAGCAGATATGATATTTAATAATTAAGTTACAGGAATGGTGCACAGGAAAAACCTATGACGGTGTCGTTAACCACATTTTGTGTATTTGTCGTTTCAAATGGTTATATTTTATACATATATGTAGGTACCTACTAGCTATGGGTTATTTTTTGTAACATTTATATATGTTTATACCGTCCGGGGGGAGGGGTGTTAATAATGCGGGCTACCAGTTTTTTTTTATACAACTTAGAATGGCAAACAAGCTAATGGTCCACCTAATGGAAAGTGGTAACCGTCGCCTATAGACATGAGCAGTACCATGGACATAACAGAGTATACTGTTTCGCCCATGATACCGCCCATGTGTTGCCATTCCTGAGGACTCAGGTGTTATTCCTCTGTACCCTGGTAATTCACGCCATATCCCATCCTTCAAACCGAAACACAACAATGCAAACACAACTGCTTCACGGTACAAACACGAATGGGACAGAGGTACCCAAGCAATCGACTTTTGTACAAAGTCTCCCTCTGGTACGTAGTTTCCCTTGGAAATCGTCGTGCTGAATTCCAGGTTTCTTCATCACGGTGACCTGTCCTTTCATTCTCACTTAGCATCTCTCACTGGTGCCCTGCCAGTATATACCGTTAGCGTAAGCGGAGCGACCATTTCGTTAAAGAATTAAAGAATAAACTACCCTAGTCCACAGGTACAGCAACGCAGGAGGTACCATGAGCATCCCAGTGTATTCTGTGATGTCCATGGCCTGTAGCCGACGGTAATCGTTAGCTATCAGCTGGGCACTTAGCTTATTTGCTATTTAAGTCTCATAAAGAAAGGTTATTGAGCAAAAAAAGGTATCAGATTATGAATACACAGTAATTCGGTTATTTTGCTCCACTTACCTGATACAGTTCAAGTTTAAAGCACCCCAGAACAGCTGTATTGATTCACAATTACCACAAACACAGAGACCAAGTGAATGTTTACAAATTTCCCAAATAGATACACAACAAACAGCGATAAACTATGTAACACCGCAGTGGAATTGTTTTCTCTCTTATTGAAGCGAGTTGTTACGAAAATTTCGAGGGTCAGCCGTCTGTCAATGTCACGACCTTGAGGTCAAGGACGGGGTCTGATCATGCGCACACGGTACAACAATGTTATCAAGGTTCCTGCCACCCGGCAGGAATGGCTGAAGAATTCAAAATACAAAACGTGCCCCCCTAAAGCGGTGCCACTCTTGAGGACTTTTTTTATGCAATTGTACAAATGCCGTTTGTTTGGATACCTCTGTCACATTCGTGTTTCTACCGTGAAGCAGTTGTGTCTGCATGGCCGTGTTTCGGTTTGAAGGGTGGTATATGGCGTGAATTTACAGGGTACAGAGGAATAACATCTGAGTCCTCAAGAATAGCAACGCGTGAGGGGTATCATGGGCGAAACAGTATACTCTGTTATGTCCACGGTACTGCTCATGTCTATAGGCGACGGTTACCACTTTCCTTTAGGTGGACAGTCAGCTTGTTTGCCATTCTAAGTTGTATAAAAAAAAACTGATTTAGATAAAATTTCTATAGGACCAAACTGACTTAATCATGTTTTATTTTTATATATGGGATAGATAAAAATATATGGAATTATATATAGAATAGTTTTTTTTGATGGGTGAAAATGGTATGGTAACCCCGCCTGCGCTAACGGGATACGCTGGCGGAGCACCAGTGAAGGGTGATAGATGAGGATGAAAACAGGCCAGTTAGCCCATCACGATGAATTCATCAGGAATTAACCATGATAGTTTCCAGGGAGAACCGCGAGGAGGTCGACCTGGTTGGGTATATTGCTAGCAATGGGATTCTCAGTCTCCATTACTAACAATCCCTTTCCCCCATATATATGGAATAGTTAACTGCTTATATATTATTAAGTGTTAACTGTCCCCTATTGAACATAAGCCTATAAGGCTTATGTTCCCATAAGGGGGGGTTTTGCCAGTAGTTGCCATGTTTGGTATGGGAGTTGGCAACCGTAGGCTTTAGAGATGTTTTAAGAGGGACGCTGCTGCCTACTGCACGCCTTTCCTTAGTCACCTCTTACGACACCCACGGGAATGGAAGGGGCGGCCTAATCTATGCCGGGACCACACGGCGAATGTTTTTCACTACATTTTTATTCAATGATAAATTTTTACTTGATTTTGTATATATGTTTAATTTTCTCGTTGCACATGCACATACAACTTCATACGATGCGTGTATTACTTATTAATATTACTTCGTGATAAAAATATCCGAAGTTACTCGCTTTTGTAACGTCCGGCTTAAAAATCTGAAAGGTTACAAGGTACAGCCCTGACCATTATTTGCTTTTAATACGTACAAAGCAATTATTAATAACTTGATAAATGAGCCAAAGTCAAAAATACTTTTTTTTAAATGGGTGATAATGAAATGGTAACCCAGAATGCGCTAACGGTATATACTGACGGGGCATCAATGAGAGATGATAGATGAGGATGGAAGCAGGTCAGTTAGCCCATTGTGAAGAATTCCCCGAGAAGTAACCACGACGTAACCCACCAGAGGGAACCACGTGGAGGTCGACCTGATTGATAAGATTGCTAGAAATGCGGCGGTTAGACCCCATCGCTAACAACCCTTTGCCCCGCCAAAAATACTTATATTTAGTACAGGATTAAGCTTTGTGTTCCCGGTACAGAATGGGCCACCCCTTCCTTTCCCGTGGGCGTCGTAAGAGGCGACTAAGAGAACTTAATTTTCGAACCAAAGCCTAATTGCCAACAACTAGCAACTGTCCACTGCTGAACATAGGTCTTCCTCATAAGGGAGGGTAGTTTACCAGTAGTTACCACACTTGGCAGGCGGATTGGCAACCGCAGTGAGGCTTTTGGTGATATTTTAAAAGGGACATGATTAAATAGATTTTCGAAATTTGCATGCAAATATTAATACACATACATTAACAGAGTCTGTCGAGTTTGTTGCGGGTTTTCTTCGGCAGATAACACACCGATCCCAGAGCGGTAGAATAAAAAATTGGCCGAGTTTTTATAAAAAATTTACACGCCCATATGCTCATTTCGTTAGTTATGGTAATCCATTTAAATATAATAATTAAAACACAATCATGAAATATATAATAGTGCTATATTTAAGTAAAATAACGTATCAATAAAATTTTACATAAATGGAGGTCACAAAACAGAAAAAATAAACGTAATATGCGTAAAGCTGCCTTTAACAAAATGGTTATCGCTATAATTACATATAATATAATATCAGCGCCAGTATTTAGGCCTTTTTCCATAAGAATAAACATCCATGTAGAACTGACACTCTCGTGAATCCAATATTACGTTGATGCTCTAACGCTCTAACGTCCAGTTCGCGTCCAATCAGCTAGGGCTTGCATTCAACAGACATGTGCAGTGATATTTTTTTTTAATGGCTGATATTGGAATGGTTACCCCGCCTGTGCTATCGGTATACACTAGCGAGGCACCAGTGATGGACGATAAATGAGGATGAAGCAGGTCAGTTAGCCCATCGTGACGAATTCAACAAGAATTTTTCACGATGGTTTCCAACGGGAACCAAGTGGAGGTAGACCTAATAGGGCATATTGGGGGGAAAGGGATTGTTAGCAATGGAGTTTGACAGCTCCATTGCTAGCGCAGGCGGGGTTACCATTCCATTATCACCCATTAAAAAAAAATAGGGCATATTGCTAGCAATGGTGCTGTCAAACTCAAGCTAACAATTGCTTTTCCACCTGTGCAGTGATATTAGTACGTCGCGCTCATACAAATTGTTAAATGCGAATGAATTTGTGACAATCCTTTAAACTACTGTGGAGGGTAAAGGGAACAAGGGCACATCGTGTATTTAGTACAAGCATACAAGTGTCACTTCCACCGAGTATGTTTACTCTTATGCATTTCTCGATATTGGAAAAATAATCTGAAATTTACAGACTCGTTTTCTGCCAACAAATTCGTATCGAATTCGAGGGTTATTTATGTTTTATTATTGATAACATGCTCAACATACTTGTAGTTCTTGTAAATTTATAATTCTTTACTATTTCATTGAGCTTATTAAAAAAAAAAAGTTTAAATGTTAACCCTTAATTAAGAAGTCTTAAAATTTACAAGGTTAAAAAACATTACGTCTCGACAATTTACCGCTCGGTCTATTTGTTTTGTCACATAACATATAATAGTATTTCTTTCCCCCTTCTATAGGTGGGAGGGGATTCTTAGGAACGGGGACTAGGGGCCCTATTGCCAGCAATATGGCGATGATGATAAATTAACCAGGAATTACTAAGCGCCCTCCCTTCACCTGAAAACCGTTGTAGTCTTAAATGGATGATAATGCAATGGTAATCCAGCTGGCGCTCTCGCTATAGCGCTGGCGGTGCACTAGTGAGAAGCAATAGGTGAAGATGAAAGCAGGTCTTCTAAATAAGTGTCAAGAGTGGTCATGTGGACCGTGCCCACTCCAGATTTGTTTAGTGCCCACCCTTAAATGCAGGCGAAGAATCCCATTATGTACAAAGATATGTCTGGTAATTGTGCCTTCTTTAAGGGTCAGCCCCTCCCTCCTACCCGGAGAAAAAATATTAAATACGCCAATAATTGGATACCAAATGACGGGAGTTCGAGTCTGGTCGGAAGGACCTCGTTTAATTCAACCTAATATATTTTGAGCGGGGTGAAAGGGATTGTTAGCAATGGAGTTTGACAACCCCATTGGTAGCAATATGCCTTATTAGGTCGACCTGCACGTGGAAACCACGTGAACAATTCTTGTTGAATTCGTCACGATGGGCTAACTGACCTGCTTCATCCTCACCTATCATTCTTCACTGGTGCCCCGCCGGTGTATACCGATAGCGCGGGTGGGGTTACCATTCCATTATCATCCACTAAAAAAAAATATATATATTGAGCTTATTCTATCAAACTCCTGGAACATACATTTCCTCACACATTTGCGACTTTTGGCATTACATCTTATTTTTTTACGTGTTACAAGTTCTTTTTACAATTTCTTTTTTGAAAATTTTTACACAATTCATAAACTTATTCAACTTTAAAATTGGTTTAAATTTTTAAAGTTCAATTCATAATTCGGTGCTTAGTTTTATCGTAATTTTAACTATACGTTATTGAATTATAAAAAAATTTATACAGATTTTCCCCGTTATCTATAAAAATTAAAAACTACACACCTTTTTTGGCTATTGAAGTGTTTTCTGTCTTTCATATTGAGAAATTAGTGCAAAACACCTGAGTCCTCAGAAATGGCAACGCATTGGGGGTATCATGGGCGAAACAGTATACTCTGTTATGTCCATGGTACTGCTCATGTATATAGGCGACGGTTACCACTTTCCATCAGGTGGGCCGTCAGCTTGTTTGCCATTCTAAGTTGTATAAAAAAAAGACAAAACACTTCAATAGCTAAAATGGGTTTATTGCAAGTTGGGTGTTTGATAAATAAGGAAGTATATTTGTCAGGTCGACTGATCTAAAATGACCGGGGTGGAAGGTATTTCTAGTAATGTGGACTACCAGTCCCATTGCTAGCAACACACCCTGTCAAATCGACCTCCGAGTGGTCCTCCTGGAAACCCTGCTGAATTCCAGGTGTATTCATCACGATGGGCTAACTGACCTGCCCTTTCATCCTCACCTGTCATCCTTCACTGGTGCCCCGCCAGCGTATACCGTTAGCGCAGGCGGGGTTACCATACCATTATCATCCATTGAAAAAAAGGAATAGTAACCCCGCCTGTGCTAACGGTATACGCTGGAGGGGCACCAGTGAGAGACGATAGGTGAGATGAAAGGGCAGGTCAGTTAGCCCATCGTGATGAATACATCTGAAATTCAGCATGATGGTTTCCAAGTGGGACCACGTGGAGGTCGACCTGACAGGGTATATTGCTGGCAATGGGACTGATAGTCCGCATTAGTAACAATCCCTTCCCCCCATCCCCACCCTTGTAGGTATTACAAATATAATAAAATTAATAAAAAATCATTTGAAGACTGTACAGGCAGTGGAATTTACTGGGTACAGAGAAATAACACCTGAGTCCTCAGGAATGGCAACGCATGGGAGGTATCATGGGCGAAACAGTATACTCTGTTATGTCCACTGTACTGCTCATGTCTATAGGCGAGGGTTACCACTTTCCATCAGGTGGGCCGTCAGCTTGTTAACCATTCTAAGTTCTATAAAAAAAATATTAATTTTAAAATGGCGATTTAACACTATTATTGAATATTACAAAATACAAATGGCATACTTATTCAGAGCTTTATTACACTGTCAAATATGTAGGAATACATTTATATGACTAATTATGAATCCAGAGTAGAAGAAATAATACCTTATTTCTCGATAGAGTTTATTTTCTTATTTCTTGATATATATATATAATAGTCTGAAATTGAAATCAGCATCCTTAGAGGAGTATTCTACCAGGAATATTGAACATTTTTCACTAAGAGACACGGATCGTAAGGCGGTATAGTACATTACTGCAGCGGCCAGCAACTGAGGCATTAATGGACGAAGGTGCATATGTGGGCCGAGGCGTAGACGAGGCATACAAACGTGAGTCCATCAATGCCTAGTTGTGGCCAAGGCTTGTATAGTACTTTTCTCAAACAATGCGCGGAAATCAAAAACACAATTTTACTTTTTAAGTTTAATTACGAATAACGAACAATAATAAATTTTCACGCGCCATAATGTACCTTTGTTTTTTTTTTTCAATAAACAGCTTTCTATTTGCAAGCCAGTTCGAAAGTTAAATAAAACCTTTTATTGGTTACCTCCTTGGTAGCCATGTTTCAAAGTAAAAGGTCATTCCATTTTTAAATTACAGGACAGATATGAGTTTACATAGTAATTTATCTGGCCGCAAAACACGACAGATATGGATTTTCATACAACTTTTGCCGGCCGCTGCCCGCATATATCTGGAATTTTCATTTATCTCGAAGAAGATTGTCAAAATAATGCTCACATTTTCAAGCAGGTTTGAGAAAAAGAATTTTTGACACTGTAAGCACTGTGTGTACACGACCGCTTACCCACACAGAGACGTTCATACCCGATATCCGAACACCGTCTACCTTATCTGTGACGGTACCGCGAGCATCTACCGCTCGCGCACAGTAGGCCGAGGCGCGCAGTCAGCTCGCGTTCACGTCACACCCGCTCATGATTAAGGATCACGAATTAATCCTGAAACTAGTCGAGCTTTCTCGATCTAATTACACGTAAAATAAATCGGTAGCTACATTAGAACGAATTTTGAGTTTTCATTGCAAATTTTTTAACTCGCCTTCCCCGGACGGTTAAAATTTTTTGTTATTATTCGATCCACGTTTCATTGAAAAATGTTCAGTTTTCGTGGGAGATTAGCGAATGTTAAAAGGAAGGTAATGCTTTCAAATTTACTTTTTATATTTCATTCAAACTTGGCAAACTGACATTTTAATATTTAGCCGATATCATCACGACCAAAAATCGACGAAGATTACGTTACAGTTTACACATTAACAATTTGGATGGCTAAAATCGGGTGGGCTTTGGGGTACTTATGTGAAGGCAAGGCCAAAAAAAAGATTCGAATTTCAAAATTTAAATTTTACAACAATGACAAATTTAAAAATATAATGTTTTTTTTCAATAACACATTTAGACAAAATGTCCTTTGACCATTTTTTTGTAAAGTCAACGAATTGTCAAATTTAGACCTTACAGAGATACGATTTAAAGTTGAATTTTGATTGAGGAATCATTAAGAAAAAACTATTTAATTTTTTAATAACATAAATGGATATATTAAAAATGACGTAAATTTTTAAAATGGCACCAGTAATTTTACGTTTAATAGGTAAATATATTTATATTTGTTTTGATTATGATAGAATAATAAAATACAGATACATTCAAGTAATCTGAGGTAATAATATGAATTTTTCTATTTTTTTTTTATTGGATGAAAATGGAATGGTAACCCCGCCCGCGCTAACGGGATACGCTGGCGGAGCACCAGTGAAGGGTGACAGATGAGAATGAAAACAGGCCAGTTAACACATCATGATGAATTCATCAGGAATTAACCATGATAGTTTCTAGGGGAACCGCGAGGAGGTCGACCTGGTTGGGTATATTGCTAGCAATGGGATTCTCAGTCTCCATTACTAACAATCCCTCCCCACCCCCAATTTTTCTACTATAAACGATATCATAAAATGAGTACAAATAAAACATTAGTATAAATAAAAAACTAAATATTAGGTTGTCTGGAAAAGATTGCTTAGCAATAAGACCGCTTCTTGTCTCTCGTACCTATCGAAAATCCTTTAATAAACCATATAATATTGGTGCAATGTTATTTTTTTTATACAACTTAGAATGGCAAACAAGCTGACGGCCCACCTGATGGAAAGTGGCAACCGTCGCCTATAGACATGAGCAGTACCATGGAAATAACAGACTATACTGTTTCACCCATGATACTCCCCGTGCGTTGCCATTCCTGAGGACTCAGGTGTTATTCCTCTGTACCCAGTAAATTCACGCCATATCCCACCTTTCAAACCGAAACACAGCCATGCAAACACAACTGCTTCACGGTTGCAACACGAATGTGACAGAGGTACCCAAACAAACGACTTTTGTACAAAGTCTCCCTCTAGTTCTTTTTGTCACACCGCTCTACCCGCTGACATTGATGCTCCTTTCCACTTTGGGTGTTGCTGGAAGAGAACTCTAGAGTTAAGCTCGCCTTTGTACATTTAATTACCTGTCATATTTCTATATTATTAGTGTCTACAATAAAATATAAATTAATTAATTAATGGCAAACCATGAGAGGTAGCATTAGTGTCACAGTGTATATTCTGTGACGCTCATGGTGTCATGTCTATAGGCGACGGTCAGCACTTTCAAATTGTAACGATTTATAATACGATACCAGAGGGAAACTTGGTACAATAGTCGATTGCTTGTGTACCTCTGTCCCAATCGTGTTTCAACCGTAAAGCAATTGTTTGCATGGCTGTGTTTCGGTTTGAATGGTGGGAAACGGCGTGAATTTACTGGGTACGGAGGAATAACACCAGAGTCCTCAGGAATGGCAACGCATGGGGGGATATCATGGGCGAAACAGTATACTCTGTTATGTCCATGGTACTGCTCATGTCCATAGGCGACGGTTACCACTTTCCATCAGGTGGACCGTCAGATTGTTTGCCATTCTAAGTTGTATAAAAAAAAACAGACTATGGTTTACAGTTTACCATATTTTACACTCAAAAATACATACATACATACATATAATTAAAATATTTAGAATTAAAATAACTCTTGTGTAATATTATATTTATTTCACATTAATACAAAAGATACGTCTTCCTGTTAACTAAACGTTATTTACAAAACAAAACATATTATGAAACTTTATCCGACTTCTGCGTCGTTTTTTTTTTTGATGAGTAAAAAATGGTATGGTAACCCCGCCTGCGCTAACGGGATACGCTGGCGGAGCACCAGTGAAGGGTGATAGATGAGAATGAAAACAGACCCGTTAGCCCATCATGATGAATTCATCGGGAACTAACCATGATAGTTTGGGGGGAAAGGGATTGTTAGTAATGGAGACTGAGAATCCCATTGCTAGCAATATAGCCAACCAGGTCGACCTCCTCGCGGTTCCCCCTGGAAACTATCATGGTTTTTTTTTATACTTTACTAATAAAACTAGCTGTATTCCACGGCTCCGCCCGCGTATATACACAGTACCCCATGTGCTAAGTGCTTAGCTGGCCGTGTGGTCCCGGCATAGAATAGGCCGCCCCTTCCTTTCCCGTGGGTGTCGGTTTCAGGGATGGGCAACAGCGTCTCTCTCAAAACATCTCTAAAGCCTGATTGCGGCTGCCAATCAAATACTAACAATTCTTTTTCCCCAATTGGCGGTTGCCAACCCGCCTGTCAAGCGTGGCAACTACTGGCAAAACCCCCCAAGGGTAGGCTTATATTCAGACTCTACCTATACAGCACATATCTCTCATAATGGCTCTTTCAATTTATTCATAATTTGAAAGGAAATGACAAAACAATAGCTAAAATAGGTTCGTAGAGGACTTAGTTTTTAAGAATGACTTTTTTTCTATTTAATTTAACCTACCCTCCAAAAATAAACATAATGTTGTCTGGTATACAAATTGGGAATCTGTAATTGGCTAATGTAAGGGTGTAAACATAATACTTTTAATTGGGGGGAAAGGGATTATTAGTAATGGAGTTTGACAGCCCTATTGCTAGCAATATGCTCTATTAGATCGACCTCCACGTGGTTCCCCCTGGAAACCATCGTGAACAATTCTTGTTGAATTCGTCACGATGGGCCAACTGACCTGCTTCATCCTCAACTATCATGCTTCACTGGTACCCCGCCAGTGTATACCGATAGCGCAGGCGGGGATACCATTCCATTGTCACCCAATAAAAAAAAAATACTTTTAATTATTCTAGATATAAGCTGTTGATTCCAGATATAATATTAAAATAAAATAAAAATAAATGAAAGGGGTAAATTTTTATCTAAGCTTTGCATACTTCACATTTTTACTTAAACACTGTAAAATCTTATTTATTTTATTTAAACTTTAACGCACAGTAAAATTCTATGTACATTTGGCGGACTTAACACCGGACGGTGTTCTCTACCAGTCAACCATTGGCCAAACCGTTATTTATAATGTGGGAATAAAAATAAAAAAAAAAGCACACTGAGTTAATATCGTATTAGAAACACAGGCCTAGCTTTGACTCATTCTAATATACTAGTGTTGCCTTATAATTGGTGTGTGTCGATTATTAATCGATTCGATAGCACTCAACATTAGGACATAATTGATTATAAACTATTTCACGATTGTAATCGAGTGAGATAATATTGATTAATATATCACATATTGGAGCATGTAGTATTTTAAGTTCGTTATCAAAGGTGTAACAATTAAAAAAAAAAAAAAAAAAACAGTGAATTTACTGGGTACAGAGGAATAACACCCGAGTCCTCAGAAATGGCAATGTATGGGGGATATCATGGGCGAAACAGCATACTCTGTTATGTCCATGGTACTGCTCATGTCTATAGGCGACGGTTACCACTTTCCATCAGGTGGATCGTCAGCTTGTTTGCCATTCTAATTTGCATATAAAAAAATCGCATATTCCATATCGATCTAGTCAATAATCAGTAGCAACATTCGAGTATCGATTCAATCTATACTATAAAAGTAATGTAATTAATAGTAGTCAATTGTAATCGATTATTGCCGATGTCGACAGACCAATCGATATTTCGATTATTCCGACTCACAATCGGTTAATAGATAAATCAATTTATTAGGCTGCACTGTAACATATCTGTAGTTACCCTGCCGTGTCCATCCGTACCCCAGCCCCAGTTTTTATCCGGGGAATTAAAAAGCCCACCTTACGAACTACAATAGGATTAGCTTAGAACTCGCTGTGTTTAGTGTTTTTTTTTTTTTTTTATATATGATAATAGAATGGTAACCCCGCTTGTGTTAACGGTATACGCTGGCGGGGTACCAATGAAGGATGATAGGTGAGGATGAAAAGGCAGATCAGTTAAGCCATCGTGATGAATACATTTGGAATTTAGCACGATAGTTTCCAGAGGGGACCACGTGGAAGTCGACCTTACAGGGTATATTACTAGCAATGAGACTGTTAGACTGACCTGCCTTTTCACTCTCACCAATCATCTCTTACTGTTGCTATGCCAGGATATACCGATAGCGCAGGCGAGTTACCATTCCATTATCAACCATTAAAAAACCAAAGTACATTTCACATGGGTGGGTTATACAATGCAAATTCTATTACGACTTGTGTACAATGGAGTCTCCAGGCCCCCAGGTCATCTGTCTGACTTGCCAGCGTTGTGCAGATGGTTGGGGGCGTCGGCGAACGCGAATTTTAGCCTGTACGCCTCGGCAACTAAGATACTAATGTTCGAATCTGACCAGTTCTGCGTTGGTACGTTTTGGAGTAATATCATGAGTCCTTGAAAGTCCTTCTCGAGCATGAGCCGCTCCCGCCAGTGGAGGAGGAAGGCCGCGCATACGTACAGCTGGAACGTGGCGAATCCGTCCGATTCAGCGAGGTACGTGTCCCATAGACGGATGGTGCAAGGTAGGGGTATCTCTCTTGTGAGCAGGTTGTTCATCCAACGGAATGAGAATTGGAGGTAGTCCACGCCGTGGGTCTGGAGGTGCTCGTGGAGGGGCAGGTCTATGCGGCGGATCAGATCCTTCAACTGATTCACCTGTGAATGAAAGTTAGGATTTTAGGTGTCGTAATATCAGCTTTTAACTGTTCACTGCTGAACATAAGCCTTCCCCATAAAGGTTTTTTTTTATTTATTTAATTAAAAAACCCACAACTCTTAAAAAAAACAACTTACATGCTAAGTCTCTTATAAATACAGCCAATAACGGATTTTAATTATAGAAAGGAGAAGTAGTAGGCAAGTTAGAGTGGATGTATGTAAGTGATGTATGTATGTATGAAAGAAACTATTTTGATTATGTTTTAAGAGAGACGCTGTTGTCCATCCCACTGCGATACAGGCACGACCTAGTTCAGTGGCTAGTAGATCTAATTAAATGTGTTTTTGTTTTGTTTTATACAACTTAGAATGGCAAACAAGCTGACGGCCCACCTGATGGAAAGTGGTAACCGTCGCCTATACACATGAGCAGTACCATGGACATAACAGAGTATACCGCTTCGCCCATGATACCCCCCATGCGTTGCCGTTCTTGAGGACTCAGGTGTTATTCCTCAGTACCCTGTAAATTCACGCCATATCCCACCCTTCAAACCGAAACACAGTCATGCAAACTTAACTGCTTCACGGTAGAAACGCGAATAGGACAGAGGTACCAAAGCAATTGACTTTTGTACAAAGTCTCCCTCTGGTAACTAAATGTTATTTATTACTCAATAAAGACAACTATATATATATATATATATATATATATATATATATATATATATATATATATATATATATATATATATATATATATATATATATATATATTAATATTATTTATAAATTTCATTATCTGTGCTGTATTTGACATTCATGTACATTGTATTAAAGTAAGAAATGTCTATCTGTCTATAACGATAAGGCCGCCCATTGTTTTCTCAGTGTAATATTTCCATGTAATTGTTTATATCTATAATAGGTTTACTATTGTAATCTTATGGAGAAAACAATAACAATAAAGAGTATCTAACTCTTTTGAGGGCAAAGCAATAAACTGAGTTGTGACCATTTTCTGTTACTATGAAAAAAGGACATGGAGGCATGAAAAAAGGAAATTGTTGTTTTATATATTTTGCTTTTTGTTTTCTTTTTTTGCTGCTTTTTTGTTTTTTATCCTTTTATCTCTTTTACTGTGTATTATGTGTATGTTTGTATTGTAATTTGTGTGCTGTAAGTAATGCAAATACAAGAGGGAGACTTTGTTCAAAAGTCGTTTGCTTGGGTACCTCTGTCCTATTCGTGTTTCAACCGTGAAGCAGTTGTGTTTGCATGGCTGTGTTTCGGTTTGGAGGGTGGGATATGGCGTGAATTTACAGGGTACGGAGAAATAACACCTGAGTCCTCAGGAATGGCAATGCATGGTACCCATGATACCCTCATGGGCGAAACAGTATATACTGTTATGTCCATGGTACTGCTCATGTCTATAGGCGACGGTTACCACTTTCCATCAGGTGGGCCGTCAGCTTGTTTGCCATTCTAAGTTGTATATAAAAAAATTATCTATCTAACCTTATACTGAATGCCGAGTTGAGCAAATATATAGTTGTCTTGTATGCTGTCCAGGAACTTGGACAGGCACCAGAACGAGTCCGCCTCGATGACGTCGCGCTGTGCCTCCGTCAGCTTGTCCAGGGGGAAGTTATCCAGCTCCTGGCCGGGGGCGGCCTCCTGTAGGAACACCATGAAGAATGGCGTGACCAGGTCGTTGATGCCTTGCACGTACCCTGAGGCCGGGTGCCGGATCGCCCATATGTAGAGTATTCGTTCGAACATCACCTGGGGAAAAAAATTTAATTACAAATAAATAGAAATATATTTATTAATAGACTTTGTACAAGTTATCTGTTTCTTAGTGGATGATAATGGAATGGTAACCCGGCCCGTGTTATCGGTATACTTTGGTGAGGCACCAGCGAATGGTGTTAGGCGTGGAAGAAACTAAGTCAGTTAGCCCATTGTTACGGATTCAACGACAATTAATCACGATGATTAATGATCACGATGACTGAGAATCCCATTGCTAGCAATATAGCCAACCAGGTCGACCTCCTCGCGGTTCTCCCTAGAAACTATCATGGTTAATTCCTGATGAATTCATCATGATGAGCTAACTGGCCTGTTTTCATTCTCATCTATCACCCTTCACTGATGCTCCGCCAGCGTATCCCGTTAGCGCAGGCAGGGTTACCATACTATTTTCACCCATCAAAAAAAATCACGATGATTTCTAGAGGGAACCGCGTTGACGACAACCTGACAAAGTATGTAGTTAGCAATGGGGATTAATGTCCCCATTACTAACAATCCCTCTCTCTCTCTCAAGTCGTCTGTTTTTTTAATGGGTGATAATGAAATGGTAACCCCGCCTGCGCTATCGGTATACACCGGGGCACCAGTAAGAAATGATAGGTGACGATGAAAGCAGGTCAGTTAGCCCATCGTGACGAATACACCTGGAACTCAGCACGATGGTTTCAGGGGGGATCACGTGGAGGTCGACCTGACAGGGTATATTGCTAGCATACGCATATAATAGCATAGCAGACTGAGAATACGCATTACTAACAATCTCTTTCCCATTTGGTTTGAAGGATGGGATAGGGCAGTAAATTTACAGGGTACAGAGGAATAACACCTGAGTCCTCAGGAATGGCAATGCATGAGAGGTATCATGGGCGAAACAGTATACTCTGTTATGTCCGTGATACTGCTTATGTATATAGGCGACGGTTATCACTTTCCATCAGGTGAGCCGTCAGCTTGTTTGCCATTCTAAGTTGCATAAACAAAACTCATTACCTGAACGGTGCTCTGCTGGAACAGCGCGACGAGCGGACTCATCCGCGGTATGTCGATGTGTATTTGTCTGTAAGTGTCGTCGTCCCGCTCCGCGTCGTAGTATTGGCGCACCAGGTGCTTGTAGTCCGCCCGCTTGCGCTCCAGAGTTTCCGCACGCCGCTCCGAGTTCGCTGGCAGGTAGCCGGCGAGCAGGCGCCATGTAATCGCACGGGCCTGTAATGGGATTCCATTCATCACATCAGCCTTTATCTGTCCACTGTTGAACATAGGCCTCCCCCATAAGGGGGTTTTGCCAGTAGCTGTATGCTTGGCAGGCGGGTTGTCAACCGCAGTTAGGCTTTGGAGATGTTACAACAACATGTGGTAATTTAGTATACTTCATGAAGGTAAAGCCGCAGGATACAGCTAGTAAATAACATAATAAGCATACATAGCTGTCTGCAAAAAATTGCAATTGTAAGAAGTCATGAAAAAAAAAGCAGTCCCTGATGATAACTAACTTAGAGTACCTATAATAGTCAAAGATGGTGACCCATAAAAAAAACAAGTTCAATTATAACTAAACCAGTTATTTTGGTCTAAAAATTAAACTAATGAACCGATTTTGATAAAACTCCTATGTGACCAATCTGTAAGTATATAATAATAATAACTTTATTGCTAAAACCATGATTGTAACAAACTCAGCACTGGAAATTACAGTAAAAGTAGATACGAATTCACTTGTACATTTGGATTAGTTTAAACACCTGTGTCTGAACTAGGTTATAAAACCTGTATCTCAGACAACAGCGCTCAACCCTCATTACATAGTATATAATATTAGTTCAGCTAATTTTTTATATAATTTATCCTTTCAGGTAAAAAAAGAACCGTCCAAATCGGTATAGAACTGACTGTAAAACAATCTATATAACATACATACCTTGTATTAGTATGTAATAATGTACATAGGTATTGGCGCGAAAGGAGCACGTTGGAATGCGCATGCGTCCTTTACTCACATAGTACTGTTTTTATACCGTTAACTGAATCCATTTGTTAATAATAATGGAGTGGACACAGTGTATAACTTTTATTTAGTCAGTCTACCATAGGTAATTTATTTATTTAACCGTTTTAGTGCCATTGATTTTAACTCATATCTGCTTAAAAATACCAAAGAAATCTTTGTCGTGTCGATGTTATTTAGCCTTGTCTCTAAAAAAAACTGTATCTCCTCCAAAAATTATCCAATTTTAATAAGTTTTCTACAGCAAGTGATGTCACGAACGCTCTATGGCGCTCAATTGGTTAAACTTTTTTTTTTATACAACTTAGAATGGCAAACAAGCTGACGGTCCACCTGATGGAAAGTAGTTACCATCGCCTATACACATAAGCAGTACCATGGACTATACAGTGTATACTGCTTCGCCCATGATATCCCCCATGCGTTGCCATTCCTGAAGACTCAGATGTTATTCCTCTGTACCCTGTAAATTCACGCCATATCCCACCCTTCTAACCGAAACACAGCCATGCAAACACAACTGCTTCACGCTAGAAACACGAATGGGACAGAGGCACCCAAACAATCGACTTTTGTACAAAGTCTGCCTCTAATGAGGTCAAACAAAGTCCTTTATTGCATCCCTTTAAAGCACAGTAAAATTCTATGTACATTTGGCGGATTTAACATCAAATGGTGTTCTCTACGAGTCTAAATAAGTAGGCAGTGCATTACTGAATTGGGGAAACATAAAGTAATACTTAATATATTTATATATTATAAACATATTAGACTTTTGTAAACATTTACATGTGTACATGTTTACAAAAGTCTCATTATATGTATTTGTGTACATATAACATGTGATACTGTACCAAAGATAATGGATTTTAAAGAAATCTTTTAATTAAACAAAATTATTCAGATACACTGATTCATAATTGATAAAGTTATTTCTTAATATTCTTCAAAAAAAAAAATACAGTTAAATCATGACTTCCTCTTGTCTGAATTAAGTGTAAAAATATATATATATATATATAACTATGTGTGTATATGTATTATCATGTGTTCATATTGTATCTGCTACGCCTAACAGCTTTTATGTTCTCCAACTGTATATATTACCATAAAATGTTTCATGCCAGGGAGGGGTCCTGGTGCCTTGTGATACGGGTTCTTCGGATACCCAGTTCAGACACCAGTTCACTGCAACTTTAATGTATCTATGGTATTATTATAAATTGTTCATTGTACTCAAAAAGTTGTCAGAAATAAATAAACATTATTACTATTATTATTATTATATATATATATATATATATATATATATATATATAGATGTAATATGAAACATATCATTTTATATTACAATTACATAATTGTACCATTTAGTATTTTATTGATTAATTTGATAACAATACAAAAGAGTTTATGAACAAGTTGTAAACTAGTTGAGTGGCACATTTCAAAGAAGTTGTTAAACAAAAATGCTTATAGAATACACATGGCTCCCTATAATAGTGGCTATACACAGCCCTCTATGACAAAACTGTTCTAATGCAGAAGAAACGGTTTTTCAAATAATCCTGGTATGTGTGGCTATAACCCATCAATGTTCACAAATCCTCGACGCACAACGGCCCAAATGAGAGGCTAAGTGCGGAAAACAGAGTCTTTCTTTCACAAATCCTCGGCACAATGAGGTCGCTTTGTGAGACCTGTGATGATGCCAGGAAGCTTATGTGCTATGGGCAGAGCTTAGCTGGCTGTATTAGCCACAACTCACATAAACAACAGCTCAAATGAGCGGCTTAGTGCAGTAATGAGAGTCCAATTTGCATTTACACATTACTCACTTAAATAGAGTGTAAATAAAATTGTGTGCTACAAAAAAGAACCAACTTCATTTGCAATAAACAGTAATTTCATAAAATAAATGAAAATATTGGGTTTAAAGAAATGGCAACTCAGAACATGTCTCACTTTTACTACATGTAAATAAATGGCAAGATTGTTTACACATTGTAATATTGAAAAAAAATTATAAAATTTACAAATTACTGAAAGAAGACTATTGCCTACATACCTTGTCTGAAGTTAAAAACAAACTTTTTGAGGCAACAATTGTAGAGGAATATTGGATAGAAGATTTACTTTTTTATATTTATAATTTACTAGCAGTTGACAACCTTTTTGGAGCTACAGTGGAAAGTTTTATAAAGAAACTCATTTTTTTTACATCTATCTTTACTCCAAAAATTTTCATGTATCTAGAGATGTAACCTATTCTGAATATCTTGAAGGAAAATGGTGAATATAATACTGTTACTAAAAGAATACTATTTATTCTTACCTGTCGCATAGCAACTAAGACATAAAACAGTTTAAGACTCACCTTAACTGGAATTCCAGACCAACTGAGATGTTTCAACTCATTCAGATCAACAACAGCGCTCTCATGTATTTGCTGGAACCTTTCCAATTTCGATTCACTACTCTCTTCTCTAGACAACAAAGCCGACGGCCTAACAGCCCGCGGACGGCCCGGATAATGGCGCATTGGCCCCGAGGATCCCCCAGAACCTCCACCAACTTTCCTAACCTCATTCTTCCTCGCTTCATCACGGGATTTCACATTTTCAGTCTCTTGTATGTCACTCAATTTTTTACTACTATTTCTATGTGAATTAATCACGTTTAATGCGGCGGTTTGTGATATCGCCTTAGATATTTTCGTTTCTGCAATTCCGGAGACGATGTCGTCGTCGCCCAGGTCCCAGGCATCGTTCACAGACGCCTGGAACTGTTGATATGATGATCCCGAGCCAGACATAACCTCGGTCTGACCGACTCTTTGTAGAGGTCTACCCGGGTACGCGCGCTGTGGTGTTCTCCAAAAGGTGTCAGACAACAAATCGCTCTTGTCATATTCGAGTTGATAACTTTCCATAATAAAATATATCTAAGAACATTATAAATAACTTTGTTGAACAACAAAATAAAGTGAAAAATGTTGATATGACAATGACATATTACTCGTTGTCAGAGACAATAAAGCACTCTTGTTGCCATATAAGATTAAAATGGTTTGTTTACTTTGTTTATACATTAAATTAAAGTAATATAAGACATTGATTTAATAATAATTATAATGATAATAATAAATTCATATACATAATAGCAAAGATCACTGGTTATAATAAAAAATACAATAAATTTGATAACGAAACTATTTAAGAATAGCAATACCATTTATTTATAGACAAACAGCTACGTTTCAAGAATTTTATTAGTTTGGTTTCTTTGTCATTTTATGAAATTAAAAATAATAATGATTAAACCTAGCCTCTTTCGTTTTAATTATGTAATATGCATTAATTTGGCATTTGGCACATATCAAAATACATAATCAGACATATAATTTAATTAGATTATTTTAGTACTTATTCATTTTTCATTTTCATTCAAATATTTAATATTTACTTATTTGTACACTACAAACTAAATTCAAATAAAACATTTATTGAATAATTATTTTCAAACCCAATGAAATTTAACCTGAATACATCCAGTAACTAATTATTACTACAGCAACATATTGGGGTTTCTAAGCGGTTTATTTGATCAATACACGCAGTCCATACCTACTTGTGAATTAGTTTATAAAAATGTCGAGTCCAAATTCTGAGACAGATTCCACTTCTATGTTTATGCAAAAAGGCGATGGTAAGAAAACAAAAAGTCCAACACGCTCCGAATCGTCCTCCAGAAGAAATTCTATGGTAAAAATAGTACCAGCCGAAGTTATCACGGTAAAAGACTTTTTTGACTTTATGAAAACAGCTTATCAAGTTTATGAGCATTTGGAAGGTGATGAGGACGAAGGATCGAAGATTAATTGGGAGGAACTGACAAAATTAACGGTTATCAATCACGTTATTGAACAACAAGAAAGAGATCTTCTCTATCAGACAGCTTTTGCAGAACCAAAGCCTATAGTCAGTAAAAGTGATACCGCAATCGAGAAGAAAAATAGCACTGACCGTATTGAAAAAAGATTTAGTTGTAGTGAGCTTGAGGGTAAGTCGAAATTTTAAATTGTTTTCTATAATTTTTGGCGATATTATAATTGTACTTGAGTTCAACATTTTCATATTCCGCGTTTTAGGAAAAGGTCGGAGGCGTTCATTACCACCTGAAGCAAGAGTTGAGATGCTAGGAGTGTGGACAGAAGCTAATCTCAATTGTAAATTAAATGACGTAAGTGAAAAGTTTGAAGAATTTGTATTTGTATTAATCTATTGTGGATTTTAAATACAGGTATCTTTCTTATTACAGGTGATAAATGAAGGAATATTGGATTCTATCTTGCCTTACTTAGTTGGCTATAAAAAATCATCGAAAACAACAAGCGTTTATGCTCCTATAATTAAGAAAGCTCCATCAAATTCCACAAGTGATTTAAAAAAACCAGCCAGCTTTGGAGGTTGTGTATGAATTATTTTTTTAATAATAGAAAGTCATTAAATTGATGTTTTTCTAAAATTATATTTTTTTAGACATTATAAATGGTACATACATGATATACATCTTTCATTGTATTTTTCTTTATAATTTGTACAATGAAAACATACTGATTGTATTTAATTCGTAGGTTTCGTGAATGAAAAAGAATCGAGAGATCGACTTGGGAGACGGAAATCTTCAGTTGTAGCTGCTCAAGAGCGTAACAATCAAAAACAAGAGTAATTCAATAAATTATAGTTTTTATAAATTATTATAATTGAATGAAGAATATATATCTGATTTTCAACACTTTTAACAATATCCCATATTGTCTAGTGGTTAGGATACCTGGCTCTCACCCAGGAGGCCCGGGTTCAATTCCCGGTATGGGAATTCTCTTTTTGTTCACTATTTTTAAACTGTCATCAAATATATTTATTTAGTTAATGACATGATTGATATTTTGTCTGTACTTACTTAATTATATTTTATTTAAATTCAATTGATATATTGAGAACATTTATTAAATAAATAAGGCCTTTTTTTATACAACTTAGAATGGCAAACAAGCTGACGGCCCACCTGATGGAAAGTGATAACCGTCGCCTATAGACATGAGCAGTACCATGGACATAACAGAGTATATTGTTTCACCCATGATACCCCTCATGCGTTGCCATTCTTGAGGACTCAGGTGTTATTCCTTCGTACTCAGTAAATTCACGCCATATCTCACCCTTCAAACCGAAACACAGCCATGCAAACACAACTGCTTTACGGTTGAAATACGAATGAGAGAGAGGTACCCAAGCAATCGATTTTTGTACAAAGTCTCCCTCTGGTCATTCGAAAGGCAAGGCTGTCTTATGTTTGGCGGCCCCAATGGAAATCAGGGTTGTGATATTATCAAATGCCAAGTAGGAGCCCCATTTAATATCCACTGAAGTACGTCAAATGTTTTTCTATTTCTAATAAAGATAGATCGCTTGGTCTATCGTGATGAATCGACCGCATGGAGGTCCACCTGACAAGGTATTTTACTAGCACTAGGGCAGCTAGTCCCCATTACTGACTATCACCTTCCCTCTGTGTCCAGAAATGGAGTGGAATTGGGTTATTATAAACACCATCATGTTACAGTGGTGAAGTGGAAATCCATGTGTGCGATGAAGTCAAGGGCCTGAAGAAGGACTTCAGGTGTCCCCAGAAGTTGCTAGTCTCCAAGATGGGGTACTTCGCTGACGTCACCGCAGGACAGCGGCTCGAGGACATGGATATATCTGTGCATTGCGACATACAGGTAATCTATATTACCATATTGGCGGGAAAATATTGTTACACCAACGCCTCTACCGGCAAAATATTGAAACATACTAAAATGTATACAAAGATTTTTTTTTGATGTGGCAGTTTAGGTTGAGATTGTGTGTTTAAAATTCAAAACTTTAACTAAATTTATAATTTAATTATATAAATATATTATAAATATTCACCAGAGGGAGACTTTGTACAAAAGTCGTTTGCTTGGGTACCTCTGTCCCATTCGTGTTTCAACTGTAAAGCAGTTGTGTTTTCATGGCTGTGTTTCGGTTGAAGGGTGGGATATGGCGTGAATTTACAGAGTACAGAGGAATAACACCCGAGTCCTCAGGAATGGCAACGCATGGGGGGTATCATGGGCGAAAAACAATAATATATAATTTATTCACTGATAATATATATGCAATATCTTTCTAGGGCGGGTTGTCTGAGAAAACTTAGCAAATTAGCCGAGAATGATATATAATTTATAATTATTTATAATATATAATTTATTCGCTGATAATATATAGCTTTCTATAAGTTAAAATCGGCTGAGTGGTTTGTCCATTATAAACAAACAATCAAAAGTTTCCTCTTTATAGTACATATTAATATAGATTTATAAAATGTGTCTAGATTGTGAAATAACAATTTCTTCTTGTCGTAGATATTTGACTGGCTGATGAGGTGGGTGAAACGGGACAGTATCCTAGTGGCGGACTGGCCGCTGCTCGACCCTCACAACGTGGTGCCCATACTCGTCTCCGCGTCCTTCTTACAGGTCTCTGAGCTCAACAATTAATCAATCATACGTATAATAAAATCGTAACTGGTCGCTGTCTGTACATGGAAGATATATATAAAAAAAACTATTATAGGGGAGCTTTATGAACGCGATAGAATCCGAAACAATGATTTTTAAAATTTTTTACTATTTCTCTGTACGTTTGTGCACGCTAATCTCAGAAACGGCTTAACCGATTTGAATACGGTTTTCATTAATGCATTGCGGTTTACTTCGCTTAACATTTAGTGTTTGTTTTATACCAATCGTTTTATAAATAAAATAAAAAAAGTTATATCGACCTAAATCAATATATCTAATATATAAAATTCTCGTATCGCGGTGTTTGTTACCAAACTCCTCCGAAACGGCTTTACCGATTTTCATGAAATTTTGTGTGCATATCGGGTAGGTCTGAGAATCGGCCAACATCTATTTTTCATACCCCTTAATAATAAGGGTGACCCACCCCTAAATATTTTTTTTTTTGACATTTTTTTTTTATTTTTATTTTATTATGATTTAGCACTGAAAAATACATACAAAATCAAATTTTCACGCTTTTACGATCAACCCCTGTTTTTTAATCGCAATTTTTATATTCCGCAATAGGGGTGCAAGATGGCGATCGAATATAATAATTGTAGTACGATAAATTTTCATGTATAGTTCTAGAAATAATGTATATGGTAAAACAACGTTTGCCGAGTCAGCTAGTCACATATAAAATGCTATAAAATAGCCTATCAGTTGATTTATAATATTTTGTTTTGTTCTGTTTTGCATTTCTCGGGTATTTTAATAAATTTATAGTTATCATACATACATATCTGACACGCCTGTCTCCCATTAGGGTAGGCAGAAACAATGGAACGCCAGATGCTTCGATTCAAACAAACCTCTTTCGCTTCTTCCATATTCATCAATCTTGTCATACACGCTCGCCGGTTACGGGTACTTTTAATTTGGCCCTTCTTCAGCACGTCGCCTATTTGGTCGACATACGTCCGTCTAGGGCGGCCCCTACCGACATCTCCATTCATTCTATTTATAGTTATTTTACAAATTTATGTAATAAATAAATATTCGATTCATCCTGTGATCACCATCTCTCAGATCAAAGCCCCCTCGGGTCTGGGGCCCGAGACATTTTACGCACTCTGCCATCGTATTGTTACGCCACTGCACTGAAATGCTTTCCCTGACGAGGCAAATGTTTTATATTGGACTCGTTGGTGGTACATAGATGGAGCCACTGCTCCACGACTGCCTGATCTACTGCCACGCGCACATGAACGACATCGTGAAGACGTCCACTAACCTCGCCTGTCTGAGTGACGCTCTACTTACCAGGTATGGCGTATTGTAACACTAGATAGATAGATAAGGGCGGAAGGGAGTGTTAGTAATGCGGATTAACAGTTTTATTGCTAGCAATATACCCCGTCGACTTCCAAGTGGTTCTCCCTGGAAATCATCGTGCTGAATTCCATGTGTATTAGTTACGATGGGCTAACTGACCTACTCTGGGGGGACAGGGATTGTTAGTAATGGAGACTGAGAGTCCCATTGCTAGCAATATACCCAACCAGGTCGACCACCTCGCGGTTCTCCCTGGAAACTATCATGGTTAATTCCTGATGAATTTATCATGATGGGCTAACTGGCCTGTTTTCATTCTCACCTATCACCCTTCACTGGTGCTCCGCCAGCGTATCCCGTTAGCGCAGGCGGGGTTACCATACCATTTTCACCCATAAAAAAAAAACTGACCTGCTCTTTCATTTTCGCTTATCATCCCTCACTGGTGCCTACCGATAGCGCAGGCAGGGTTACCATTCCATTATCATCAATAAAAAAAACGGCTCCATTGCTAGCTTTGTATCAGGTTGATCTCCACGCGGTTTCTCCTGGAAACCATCGGGTTAATTCTTATGGGATTCATCACGATGGGTTAACTGACCTGCTTTCATCCTCAACTATCATCTTACATTGGTGCCCTAACCAGCATATACCGATAGCGCAAATGGTGCTAACATTCTATTTTCACCCATTAAAAAAAAAGTTAGCCCAGTTCCGCCTAGAAAAACAGAAACTTTTTGGACTCTTCGCAGGCCTCACGGAGCGGCCTCACTTCTCGAGGATTTCTGAACTGTTTGTTTCTGTGGCCACAGCTACATATTCCAGGATTACGTGAACAGCCGTTTGTTCGGCATCAAAACAGCTTCGACCTAGAGAGCTGTCTTTATCTATGTGGTGAATAGATATTAAGAAAATATTATCTAAACCAGGTTAGCGGCAATGTACACGAATGCGGAATTAGAAGCAATAAGAGATCGGAAGGACAAGGTCCAGTCGCGTCTCTACTGCAAGATGATAATGTCCCTGGCCGAGCCTGTACCTGAGACGCTGCGCGGACATTACGCCACTCTCGCCACTCTCTTCAAGTGTTCCAAGTAAGATATATTTGGGATGAATTCATCCTCACACCTTTAAACCTATTTAATTATAAATCTATTTAGTTTTTGCCAGAGACTACAGTATGGGGTTCTTCAAAAAGGCTATATTAAGATTTCTTTAGGATCAGCAACGTATATATGACACCCCCAGTGTTGCAGGCGTCCATAGGCTACAGTGACCGGTTACCATCAGACGGACCGTATGCTTCTTTGACATCTTTGTAGTATAAAAAAATTATAAGAAAATTTGAACCCTCTGACTCAATGCAACAACGAGCTATGGGAATTGTCGATGGTCCCAGGCGTCCAAACGGTATAACCCTTAAGTCTTAGGAGAGATTTTGTCTCACTCTGGGTATTCTATTGCTTGAACAATGGACTGTACTCAGAGGAATTGGCACAATTAACTGCCTTTTTTATAGAAGTAAGACAAATCATTCATAAAGCTTTGTGTTATTCTAAATCAGGTGCAACAAATTACTAGGGCGGCACATAGCTGAGCAGGTGCCGTGCCAGCCCGCCAGCATGAGGATCGACCGGCGAGGGAACGTCATCTCCACACACAGCAAGTTGGTGTTCTCTTCAATCTAAATACAAATCTATTATTTGTACGAGAAAGTGGATTTTAGAACAATTTGAAACAGAACAAAAACTTCTGTTTTTTCCCAAATTTAAGTGTATGCATTTTTCACAAGGCTGTTCTGTTCAAATCCTCTGAGTTGTGTCAACTACAGGTGAGTTGCTTATTTAGCATTCATCATCTTCATCGTTAACTCAGCCACTATATGTCCACTGCTGGACATCGGCCTTCTTGAATGCCTTCCACTATGACAATAACACAAGTCTCCCCTATAGAATGCCATAAGGAGAGCCTCCTGCATCCATTTGAATTCTTCATTTTATCTAAAGGAGGTGGGAGTCGTTCTGCATTTAGTATTGCTGGCAGTATATTCTGTCAGGTTCATTTTCACGTGGTCCCTCTAGGAAACCTCGTGGTTGATTCCTTAATATTGCTACAGTAGGCCCATTGACTTTATCCTCATTCTCCGCTGGTGCCCACCATAAAGTCTGGTGTCATCGTATACCATTAACATTCCAAATGTTGACGGTAAATGTGTAATTTTTTAAAGCCAGTATTGTGGTAGTGTATATAAGCTTTTAATGACTCTTTGATGACACATGACTCATGATGATTGCAAGCAAGATCTAATATTATTTATAATGTATGGAAGAATATATATACAGGGACCAATCTTGGAGCCTGAATGAGTACATAACCTGGTTATATGGGGAGCTGCGCTCGTGGCGTCGCGTCTACTGGAGATTGTGGGCTGACTGCCACTTCCTCAGGTGTCAGTTGTGCGACAGCTACTTCCCTGCTTATCAGGTAAGGTCACGGATACGAATCTTTTTCTACAACTTAGAATGGCAAACAAGCTGACGGCCCATCTGATGGAAAGTGGTAACCGTCGCCTATACACATGAGTAGTACCATGGACATAACAGAGTGTACTGTTTCGCCCATGATACCCCCCATGCGTTGCCATTCCTGAGGACACAGGTGTTTTGCCTCTGTACCCTGTAAATTCTCTGCCATATTTCACCCTTCAAACCGAAACACAGCCATGCAAAAACAAATGATTCACGGTAGAAACACGAATAGGACAGAGGTGTCCAAGCATACGACTTTTGTACAAAGTCTCGCTCTTGTAAATACATACGTATATACGAATCTATTAAATAAGGTCTCTTTCACATTTTTAAATTCTACATAATTTTCTTATTAGAGCTACAAATAAAGTATCATAAAGAAATTGCGGAGATACTGCTCGTAGCAGACAGGCATAAAGTTTTTTTTTTTTTTGAGATCAGCAAACAATCGTTATATTATTATTTCAGCCTTTAACTGTTTACTGCTGGACATAAGCCTTCCCCATAAGAGGAGTTTTGCCAATAGTTGCCACGCTTGGCAGGCGGGTCGGCAACGCAGTTAGGCTTTTAGAGATGTTTAAAGAGGGACGCTGCTGCCCATCCCTCGCTCCGGGAAAGGTCGCTACGGGAAAGGAAGGGGTGGCCTATTTTATGCCGGGACTACACGCTGAATCGTTATATAGGTGGTACTTAATTCGGTTAAAGACGTTTAAATGCTAGTTAACCACACATTTATATTTTAATTTACATACGTACATACATACATATCTGTCACGCCTGTCTCCTGTATTTTAATTTAATTTCTTGATTTTCCAAAAGGCAAAAACTTTTTTAACAAAAATAAAAAATAAGTTACGTATTAATAGAAAAACCACACCTATTCATGGTGCCACTGCCTCAGTTCTGAATCTTCAGCATTACTGCGTTTAGATTCACAATATAATTAGCAATAATCGGAATATTTTTGTTCCTGATCTTGTTGTTATTACTCCAAAACAACACCGGGACTTAATCTTCACTAGGACCCAAATCAGGTCTTTGCAATCAAGTCAATTTCTCCTGTTATTATTCAGATGGAGTGGTGTTCTCACCACGAGCAGTCGGCGCACATGTTTGCGGTGGAGGGGCGGCCCCCACTGCCGGCCGGCCGGTACCCGTGCTGCGGGGAGAGAGCCTACCGCTTCGAGACTATCACCAGGAACACTGTAAGATGTTTAGCATTCTGAGCCAGAATTATTTATTTATTTTTATTTATTTACACTTTATTGCACCAAGTAAAAAGAGAAATAACAAATACAGTAAATATTAATGAGAAGTGATACAAAAGGCGGCCTTATCGCTAAGCAATCTCTTCCAGACAACCTTTGGGTAGAGGACATTGAGAAAAAGACAAAGAGTAGGTGGCGCACTATTATATAAATATTATCATATAGATACATACCTACATATATACACATACATATATAATATATACACAATTAAATATATACATAACATACATACATACATACACATACATATATAATATATACACAATTAAATATATACATAACATACATACATACATACACATACATATATAATATATACACAATTAAATATATACATAACATACACATACTTAACAGCACACATACAACAGAAAAAAAAAATGACGAAGGAAAACGAAGAGAGAACACAGGAAATAGTACTAAAGTGAGAGGTAGTAAGATTATGTCCACTGTTGAACATAGATTTCCTCCTAGATAGACTTTGTCAGTAGTTGCACTGCTTGGTAGGTGAGTCTTTTTTCAATGGATGAAAATAGAATGGTAACTCCGCCTGAACTAACGGTATACACTGATGAGGCACCAGTAAAGGATGAATGGTGAGGATGAAAAGGCAGGTCAGTTAGCCCATCGTGATGAATACACTTGGAATTCAACACGATGGTTTCCAGGGGGGACCACGGGGAGGTCAACCTGATAGGGTATATTGCTAGCAATAGGGATGGTAGTCCGCATTACTAACAATCCCTTCCCTGCGGAATACCAACCGCTTACCAAAGGAGATTCCCTTACTATTTTTCTAGAGAGCCAAACGTTCGTATACTGCGGTAATCATTTTCCACGAAACAAGCTATAAATTGGTCATCTTAGTTTTATAATAAATTTCTACTAAGTAGGAACGAACGGTGATAGATCAGACGGACGTAGCTGCGGTTCAGAAGCCCCAAGATCAAATCCCAGCACCAATCCCAGAATTTTCAAAATCATGTTTGATTTATTTAAAGATGTTACTTGGTCCGTACTTTGAAGAATATGTAAAGCCAGGTTAAAGGTCCGTATATAAGGTGGTCTTGAAGCTCTTGGCACCAGAGGGCGTTATACGAATAGTAGAAGTAGTACCAGACTTACTCCCCAGGGTTGTCAATTCCGCGAGCACGTGCCAGACGAACGGCTGGCGACGGATGCTGCGGTGATGGAGGTGTACAACAAGTTTCGGGACATCATCGCCATGAGGCCACCGCAGCTGATGTTTCCGGAGCGGCTCACCAGGCTCGTGCCTAGGGGTAATAATAATAATAATAACTGTATTGAATAATAAATTAATTTTTTTTATACAACTTAGAATGGCAAACAAGTTGACGGCCCACTTGATGGAAAGTGATAACCGTCGCCTATACACATGAGCAGTACCATGGACACAACAGAGTATACTGTTTCACCTATGATACCCCCCATGCGTTGCCATTCCTGAGGACTCGGGTGTTATTCCTCTGTACCCAGTAAATTTACGCCATATCCCACCCTTCAAACCGAAACACAGCCATACAAACACAACTGCTTCACGGTTGAAACACGAATAGGAGAGAGGTACCCAAACAATCGACTTTTGTTAGACATTTAGTTAGATGTACTAGCCACTGAACTAGGCCATGCCTGTATCTCAGTAAGCAGTAAGAAGCGACTAAGAGAACATAAAAGTCGAGAGATAGACAGTACCGTCCCTCTCAAAATATCATCAAAGCCAGTAGCAGTTAGCGGTTGCTAACCCGCCTGCCAAATATAGCGACTATTGGCAAAACCTCCTAATTTATGGAAGAGGCCTTCATAGTTGACAGATAACGATTGATATGGTAATGAATGAAGATGATGAACTCGTTTCCAAGAACTAGGTGAAGACAGCGGTGGCCGTCTGCAATGCAAAGAGGTGTTCTGGTGGGAGGGCATCCAACTGGTGCCTCCGCGTCAGCACCTCGGCCTGCTCGGGAAGATGTATACCAGCAACAACAAGTTCAACCGTGAGATATTACTGTTTATTTGATCATGTGGTAGTAACTTGGTCGGGTGACGTGTTGGAAGATGTTATATGAAAGGGTTTTTATACACGTGTTTGAAACCTTCAAATTAAATTTACACTATATATTACAAACTACATTAATTTAATCCAACACGTCATCGCATCATGTAAGTACTATTCACATTAATCATATACCTAGATAGTGTAAATAGTATGTTATGAAATAATCACACAAGTATACAATCTGTCTGTCCAGTATTGCTTTTGTCTAAAATTGTCAAGCGTCAACATTTAGGGGTTGTTTGGAGGCGGACTGTAATCATATAAAATATCACATTAAGGGTTAAGGACAACAATAACATAACTATACTATTTCTTAATCATCAATATTATTTCTGTTATAAAGTACTTGTTTTATTTGTGTAATAGAAAGAAAGAAAGGAAGAAAAATTTTTATTTAAGTAAACTTAGATTTAACTTTCATTTTTTCATTACCGCTCATTCGAAATGCAATTTCAGCCAAGAAAAACGGGCAAGAAACTTAGCTATTGTTTTTTTAAAAGTTAATTTTACTAATAAAACTAAACCGCATTTTAAGAAATTAAGCTTTATTGGACAGATTGTGTATTTTCTCTAGTAGCGAGTTTGTGTAGCAGCCATGTGTAAATTATGCTTTGGAATGGTGCGTAATGACTCGGTAATTTGCAATTGGCTGACACATACAACAAAATTGTATATACACTGAATGTGCAAAGTATATATTTATATAGCAATCGTTAGCAATACAATTTGATATAACGGGTAAGACTATCCTAGCTCGAAGGACCAAAATGTTTTGGTCCTTCGAGCCGCACTGAAATGTAATAGTAATTTTAGTTACCTCGTGGCTGCTATAATTTTTTTTAAATTTAAAGCGTAATTTTTTAATTTAAGTAAAATTTTGTATATTGATTAAAATTTATTTATCACGTTAATTAAACCATTGTAAAATTTGATACAATATAAAAAAAATTAAAACAAGGAAATAAGTACATTAAAAAATACTGCACGAGGAGTATTTTGGGCGTTACAGTAATAATGTTCATGTCTATAGGGGATGGTTACCACTTTTTATTAGGTGTGTCATCAAATGGTACCCATTCCGAGTTGTATAAAGTGGTGGTAGTATGAATATTGTGAAAATGGCGCACACGCAGCGTGCGCTCGGCCCGGCTCGCCGACGTTGGGCGGCGTGAGGGTCTCCACTCAGTCCCTCGCCGGGAACTGCCCCGGGGGCACCTCCCAATCACCAGATCGGGAGACCAAATCGAAGCCCCAACTGCGCGAAGCCAAAGAGGAACCATTACAACCCAAGGTAAGTGATTGACGCGTATCCGGCACGAAGGATCAAAGCCAATATGATCGGTATTGGGGAAATTACAATTTTAAAGAGTATGTACCTTTATTTTTTTTTCTAGTTTCTAGTTCTCGCTGTGATAGATAAATATGGAAGAACATATATGTATTTAGTAATATCAAAGGCACCATAACACAACTCATATGCTGGTAGTAGCGCCTATAATTCTCGACAAGTCCAGTTGACAAAGTCATAGGCGTATTTTAAGAGTGAGAGAGTCGTGCCTATCTTATAATTGTCCGGTGTCCTACCGCAGGATGCGTACGAAGCAAAAGCAAAGATATGTCTTGGAATACATATACTTCTATGCATTATTAAGTGGCCAGGGACCCTGAAATATTACTTTAATTACGCCAATGACCAAGTCCTGTACAACATATAATTATAACTTACTACCTATTTCTTGGTATTTAATACCAACTAGCTGACCCCGCGAAAGTCATACCGCCTAACAGTCGTATCTGAGGGGGAAAGGGATTGTTAGTAATGGGGACTGAGAATCCCATTGCTAGCAATATACCCAACCAGGTCGACCCCTGGAAACTATCATGGTTAATCCCTGATGAATTCATCATGATGGGCTAACTGGCCTGTTTTCATTCTCACCTATCACCCTTCACTGGTGCTCCGCCAGCGTATATCCTGTTAGCGCAGGCGGGGTTACCATACCATTTTCACCCACCAAAAAAAAAAACAGTCGTGTCTTTAATTTTTTAGTTTTTTTTTTAATACTTATTCTGCTATTCGGGACACCTGGTCAGCTAGTAAGATAAAAAAGGAGAAAAAAAATGTAATAAGTCAACAATTACATTATGTGAAAAAATAAAAATGACAAAACACGCCGTGCCACGGCACTCAATTGTTTTGCCTTTCCGGAACCTCTCCATTAACACTGAACTTTATGGATATGGCATATAAAGTTCAAATTGACATTTAAGTATTACGTATCGTTTGTAAGGGAATATAGAAAAGTGTTATTTTTAGACTTTTTCATGCATTTTTTTAGATATTTCTAAAAAAAGAGTTGGCGGAATCGGTTCAGCTATTCTCGAGTATTTGCCCTTAGAAACACATTCAGCGATTCATTTTTATATTATAGATTACCTAGTAATTACTACCTATTACTTAGTACTTACTATTTAGTGCCTAGTGATTAGTTAAATATACACAAAAGTATGCAATTCACTCATTAATGTCGTAGTAATTATACTGTCGCTACCAAGAGGGGATTTGACACCATTGTACAAGTATTGTATATAATATTTGAGCAGAAACTTGCACTAGTCTAGCTTCAAGCACTCTCCAATACATTCATACACACACAGAATGCGTGTGAGTATATTTTTAATGGATGGAGATGAAATGGTAACCCCGCCTGCGCTAACGGTATACGCTGGCGGAGCACCAGTGAAGGGTGATAGGTGAGGATGAAAGCAGGTCAGTTAGCCCATCAAAAGGATGTATTAAGGTTTCTTCAAAGTCAGCAACGCGCATGTAACACCCTAGTGTTGCAGGCGTTCATACGTTGCAGTAACCGTTTATCATTAGATAGACAGCTACTGTGTTAGGTTGACTGGAAGAAATCTCTTTTAGAGATATGTTCGCCTTTGCTAACATTAATATTGCATTAACAATTAATATGCAATAATTTATTTGCATTACTTACAGCACACAAACAGCAAAAGACACAAATGCAAAGGAAAATAGATAAAAAAAGATGCATGTACAAAAAATAAAAAAAAAAACAAAATCAGAATGTATAAAATTAGTAACAATTTATTTTCTTCATGCGTGTGCCACAGTAATACAAAATGGCCACAACTCAGCTTTTTGCTTTGTCCTAAAAAAGAGCAAAACACTGATATTCTGTTGTGGCCAAAGGTGAGCCGCGAAATACCACTGAAAAAAATAAAAATAAAAAAAAAAGAAAGAAATATTGATCAAATACATTGTGTGCGTTCGTTATATTCGCTATTTAGAAAAAGGGCTGTATACTTGTTTGACACCTTCGTGGTATAAAAAAAAAGTATGTCTAATTATTATATATTTAATGTTTCGACATGTATCAGGAGAAAATATATAAAGCTTTACTTTTCATACGTTATTTACGGATAGTATTATGTTATCTGTGCTTAGGGTTATAATCAAAGATTTCGGAATAGAATAGATGGAATGAATAATTCGCATAGTGTGTTGCTCGTTGTATTAATGACATTGCTAATGCGTTAGAGAGAGATAGGCATATAAAAACGCATCTGCCTTTTAACTAGTCCGTAGAAGTCAATTTCATGAAGATATGTCACTTGTTTTTATTGAGTGTAACCCTATCAAATTCAGATACAACCTGTTTGCATAATTTCTACATAAACTGTGTCGAATATATAATTTAGTAATGTAAATGAACAAAAATTTTTACGTATACATTTTCTATATATTAGCCTGCTATGAATTGGAAAAAATAGCAACTGATGGTGTATCTTTCTTCCTCTTTTTACTAATTATATTTGCATAAGAAGAAAGGAGGCAACCAAATGATTTACAATTTTTATTTCATCATTCCTTCTATGTAATTCCTTGTTCTTAGGTTTCGACACTTGGATTTTTTTAATTTAACTCTTTCTAACCGCTTTCTCATATTCTTTCTTTGCTTCCGGTTGATCTTATGAGAACATTTGCCTCACATAATCATTCTGTACTCGTTGAAAACTTAATTTTATATTGACATAATTCTAATATACAAAGAAAGGTATCCAAGTGAGCGGAGTGTTACCGGCCGGCGGTGATGCCACTGATGATGGAGGTGAGCAGACCAGCTCGGACGAGAGCGAGCAGAGTTCGGCGAGCGCGAGGAGTGAGGAGGACGCTCCGCCGAAGAGGACTCCTCGTCTGCCGCGCCCGCGGTCCAATCCACCAATCAAGTGAGTGTACACAGGGACTTGTATATTATAAAATATTAGTATAATTGTTGTAGCTAATTTTGGTATATTCTTTAGAAAGGCGTATACGAAAATCCCTTCTTTGCATAATGGTGGAAATTTCCATCATAACATTTAATGTCCAAAATTTATATAAAGGACAAGTTCGCTTTAAATTGATCGTGTTTGGATACCTTTTTAAAGTCCATTGCGGAAAAAAAAAACATAGCTGTCAAATTTATTTTTTTCTAACCATTTTTCCTTTAATTTTGAACATGAATTATATCACCTTTATTTATTTCACCAATAAAAAAAAATCATGCTAAGAAGGGTTAACATACAATCCACACACTGATCCATTCGATATACTTTACATCCATATTTAACGCACACAAACACACGACACGCCGTCACCTAATGTTTTATAATATAAGTGTAGGTTAGGGGGAAAAGGGATTGTTAGTAATGGAGACTGAGAATCCCATTGCTAGCAATATACCCAACCAGGTCGACCTCCTCGCGGTTCCCCCTGGATACTATCATGGTTAATTCCTGACGAATTCATCATGATGGGCTAACTGGCCTGTTTTCATTCTCATCTATCACCCTTCACTGGTGCTCCGCCAGCGTATCCCGTTAGCGCAGGCGGGGTCACCATACCATTTTCACCCATTAAAAAAATACATGGGTCATATATATATATATATATATATATTTTTTTTTTTTTTTTTTTGATATGAGGTTTGTGAATGCAGGCGCGGGCGCGCGGCTGGCCGGCAGTGGGCGGCGGCGCTGTCGGCGCGCAGCAACCAGGACGCGCAGCGCCGCTACGAGGAGCGCGCCGCCCGCGCCATGCGGGCCGCGCTTGGCCGCCGCGCCGCGCCGCCGCCCGCGCCGCGACGCACGCCCGCCGGTACGTTTTATTTTTATTGGATGAAAATGGAGTGGTAGCCCCGCCCGCGCTAACGGGATACGCTGGCGGGGCACCAGTGAAGGGTGATAGGTGAGAATGAACACAGGCCAGTTAGCCCATCATGATGAATTCATCGGGAATTAATCATGATAGTTTCCAGGGGGAACCACGAGGAGGTCGACCTGGTTGGATATATTGCTAGCAATGGGATTCTCAGTCTCCATTACTAACAATCTCTTCCCCCCCCCCCCCCCAAATGCAATGTTAACTGAATGAATCTTAATTTAATAATTAATAATTTAAAAAAGCTCATCGAATACCGATCAAACATTTATTTTTTAACAGTTTTTTAACACTTTTTATATCAATTTTTTATGATTCGCCGAGAAAATCTAAACTAGCAAAAATATTTTCTAAGAAGCGACTAAGGAAGGTCGAGGGATGGGCAGCAACGCCTCTCTTAAAAAAAAAACACCAAAGCCTAACTGCGATTGCTAATCCGCCTGCCAAACGTGACAACTACTGGAAACAATTCATCAATCATTATTTTCCAAGAGCACAATACGCTCAATGTATTCCGCGTGGAGGTCTATCTGACAACGTATATAGCCAGTAATGGGTCTGCATTACCTCATTACTTCATACAAGGTTATTTTATCTTGCAATATGAGCAATTTTTATCTTCAGGAGGTGTTTACGTCAAACTAGAGACAGAATGGCGCGAACGACACGGCCAACGGACGCGGAGCACGGCGTCGGCCCGGCCGCGGCAGCCTGCCAACAAATTCAAGTGAACACACGGACAGACAGCGAGCTATATCTATAAATACCAACACTATATTATTAATAATATAGAGTTTAGATGATATAATTACACGATTATTTATTTGCTTTGAGTCGATATTCGAAAAATTTCATCCCAACCATCTGGACGAGTGGCGGTCCTCCACCGTGCGTTTTTCAAGGCACTTCCTTCCACGCACAACCACTCTTTGGAATCAACTTCCAGCAGCAGTATTTCCGAACCGATACGACATCGTAACCTTCAAGAAAAGAGCGTATTCCTTTTCAAAAGGCCGGCAGCACACCTGCAATGCCGTTGGTGTTGTGGGTGATCATGGGCGGCGGTAGTCACTTACCATCAGGTGAGACGCATGCTCGTTTGCCCCCTGTGTTGTAAAAAGAAAACAGTGAAAATCGTAAAGTTTTATATATTATGATTCTTGTATACAGGCACTCCTCGTACTTACGGCATGTTTTTTTTTTGATGGGTGAAAATGGTACGGTAACCCCGCCCGCGCTAACGGGATACACTGGCGGAGCACCAGTGAAGGGTGATAGATGAGAATGAAAACAGGCCAGTTAGCCCATCATGATGAATTCATCAGGAATTAACCATGATAGTTTCCAGGGAGAACCACGAGGAGGTCGACCTGGTTGGTTATATTGCTAGCAATGGGATTCTCAGTCTCCATTACTAACAATCTCTTCCCCCCCCCCCCGACTTACTGAATGAATGTTAATTTAATAATTAATAATTTAAACGTAAATCGAATACCGATCAAACATTTATTTTTTAACAGTTTTTTAACACTTTTAATATCAATTTTTTATGATTCGCCGAGAAAATTAAAAAAAAATATTTATCAGAGGATATAATACTTTATTATCAAAAGTAAGTCCTTAAAATAATTATATACAGTGAAGTAACTGCGATTCCTATGCCGGGAATCGAAACAATTGACAACTGCTTGAAACAATGTCAAAACATTGTTTGACGACATAACTTGAAACGACGTAAGTCGAGGACTGCCTTTATTAATCAAATATATTGGATTTAACTACCTACAAGACATGGGTAATATTGGCATTTTATCTTGCAATATCTATATATTTTTTTTTTAAACGGTTTACGGTCGCATAGAAACCTCATAGCGCGGACGACACTGAATCGACGCGGACATAATCGTAACTGGAGGTTTTGACCATCAATAATTCAAGCCGTTGAACACACGAACAGCCGAGCTCATGATCTACCAAAGTATAAGATATATTATTAATAATATAGAGTTTCAGAGGGGATATATTTTACACTATTATTAAAAGCTATTGAGTCGATATTCTAAAAATTCATCCCAACCATCTGAACTAGAAGGTCGTTTTTACCTACTTGTTATAGTGTGGGCTGCTTAATCAACTTCCAAGCAGTAACCCTGGTGTTAGTGTTCTCTCATGAACGTATGCCTTTTCGCAGCACACCTGCAATGCCGTTGGATATTGTGGGTGATCATGACAACCACTACCATCAGAGATATTAATGACCGAGTTTCACCTGTGTTGATAGGTAAGTAACTATTTATTTATTTTGTAGTTTTATATATAAAATAAAATTCGTTTAACTTAAAAGTTTTTTTACGATTTTTTTTTTTGATGGTGAAAAAGGTTCCGATATCGCTCGGGTCCTTTATTAAACATTGGATTTACATATTCGTTATTGAGCCTGTACATGTACTAAAATATATAGATGATATTGTTGTATATTAACCCTTAAATAGCTGAAGTTTCAAATTTGATACCGGCGTTTGCATTGTTTCATTGTTAAATAATTTTAAATATTTTGATTACCGTAATGCCTAAGGTATCAAAAATGATACCGAATATTTTTTTCGAAATAAATATATAAAAATATCTTTTTGATTTTTTTACTATTTTCCCCTATCAATAAACACAGTAAAGGGTACACTTATGTATTTTTTAATTTGATTTAAAAAATCAGACTTCTAAGGGTTAACCATCCGTACTACCTACGCCATTTTGTTATAATTGAAGAATTATCAATCCTACTTTTTGGACTTACCAGAGTGTACAAATTTTTTTTTTTTGTTTATCTATTAATACCTTTATATTAGTTGCAAAACTAATAAAATGCACTGAATGACGTGTGGTATTTTTTAAAAGGGCTATTGTCCTTAAATATACGCAAATATGAAAATTATTGGGGATAAATTTTATAAGTTTGTGTTTCACAGAAAAAGCAATTTCAAATGTGACAAATCAGTTATTTTCATTTAAAAAGTATGTGACAGATTCTGATAATATTTGTATGGTACCAATCTGTAAGTATATACTGTCAGATAAAAAAAAATTCAACCGAATAAGGAATCTCTTTCTTTTTGAAGTCGATACAAAATAATGTGAGTTGTTGTTTTTATTTTATACAACTTAGAATGGCAAACAAGCTGACGGCCCACCTGATGGAAAGTGGTAACCGTCGCCTATAGACATGAGCAGTACCGTGTACATAACAGAGTATACTGTTTCGCCAATGATGAATAAATTATATATTATTGTACATATTCGTTATTGAGCCTATATATATATATATATATATATATATATATATATATATATATATATATATATATATATATATATATATAATATAGTCATTATTAATAATTCAATATGTTGATGTAATGTATTCCAGTCAAACAGTAACGTATTTGTTTAAAATTAAATAATAATAAATTAAGTATTTTTAAGATAGTTCAAGAATAAACACAGTATGTAAATGTATTGCCATTTTTTTTTTGTCTTTTATCGACAGTTTGAATTAAGATTGCGTTCTAAAATAACAATTTCAATCGTGCTTAAATCAAGTATTGTCATTAAAAATCCGGTTATTTTAATAACTAAACTACTGAACTGATTTTGATTGTTTCTATTTTTCATCTTAAAGTATCGCCTTTTAAATAAAAAGATTCTCCGATTCGGTCCAGGCATTTTTAAAAGGGCTATTGTCCATATATATATATATATATATATATATATATATGGGATAAATTTTATAAGTTTGTGTTTGTAAGAAATATTTTTCAAATGTATGACAATTCGTGCAATTATTTTCATTTAAAAATATCTAAAAATCTGATAATATTTGTATGGTACCAATCTGTGCCGTATATACTGTCAGATAAAAAAAAATTCAACCGAATGGGAGATCTATGTTCGACAGTGGTCAAAATAATGTGATTGTTGTTTTTATTTTATAAACTTCCAGAATGCTACCAATATATCCTGTGTACGGCCCGCCTGATGGAAATCGGTTTACGTCGTATATACGACGGAAAGTACGTATAAAAGTTTTTTAAAAATTTTATGTTTACAATGATGAATAAATTATATATTTTATCCCCTTCAAAGTACTATATATATATATATATATATATATATATATATATATATATATATATATATATATATATATATTATATATAGTCATTATATAATAATTCAATATGTTATGTCGTATTAGTTTTTTTATATCATTTAAAATTAAAAATAATAAATTAAGTAAATTAAGATAGTTCAAGAATGTACCTAGTATGTAAATGTATTGCCATGGTAATAAAATTAAGTTTTTTTTTTATTATTTTTTTTTGTCTTTTTTCGACAGTTTGAATTAAGATTGCGTTCTAAAATAACAATTTCAATCGTGCTTAAATCAAGTATTGTCATTAAAAATCCGGTTATTTTAATAACTAAACTACTGAACTGATTTTGATTGTTTCTATTTTTCATCTTAAAGTAGAATTTTAAATAAAAACTGTCTGGATTCGGAGGGACATTTTGATGGACAATCCGAACATCTACCATATATATATATATATATTAGAACGCTTTCTGGCCCTCTCTAAATAATATTTTCATCTAATGTATGTACTCATATTCGTGCAATAAATAAATTGGATTTGAAATATCTAAAAATCTGATAAATTCTTGCCGAGTTGTCGAGAGAAACTTGCCGACGCGCAACTCTGGCGGAAAACCCCCTCATGGGACGGGGTTTCGACAGTGGTCAACTTCACAGGGCTGATTGAACAACTTGGGTCAGACCAGAACTGAAGCATTGTTAATAATAACTTCTCCAGTGCTACCAATATATCCTGTGTATCTCCGCCTGTGATATCGGTTTACGGTATATATCGGGCACTAGTGACAGATAAGTGAATGAAACAGGTCCACTCCAAGTTGTTCCCTCTCGAAACCATGTGGTCAGAGGGAGACTTTTGTACAAAGTCTCCCTCTGGTAAACCTCAAATTTATTTCACGAATAAAAAAATCATGCAAAGAAGGTTTAACACAGAGATTAGTGCGGGTAAATCCGCGGGGAACAGCTGATAAATGAAAAACTACGATTTTGTCAATAAAATTTATTGACAGTTTTAAAACTTATGCCTAGAAGCGCAGCCGGTGCGGGTACTGGCTGGAGCGCAGGCCGAACGCCGCCCGCAGGTAGCCGCGGAGCGTTTTCTTGTCGGCGCGCTTGCCAATCGCTTTGATCACCGCCTCGTCCACCAGCTTCTGGTCGGTCTTGCGCTGTTCCGACGGAACGTATTTCTGCAAATAGATACATTTCCATTTATAATCTTACTATAATTCATAGTACACTTAAGAAATAGTATGTACTGAAGTTTTATCAGAGGGAGACTACAAAAGTAGTTTGCTTGGGTACCTCTGTCCCATTCATGTTTCTACCATGAAGCAGTTGTGTTTGCGTGGCTGTGGTTCGGTTTGAAGGGTGGGATATGACAGTAAATTTACAGGGTACAAAGAAATAACACCCGAGTCCTCAGGAATGGCAACGCATGAGGGGTATCATGGGCGAAACAGTATACTCTGTTATGTCCATGGTACTGCTCATGTCTATAGGCGACAGTTACCACTTTCCATCAGGTGGACCGTCAGCTTGTTTGCCATTCTAAGTTGTATAAAAAAAATCACAATCGAGAACCTCAGTTTTTAAAGTCAGTAAAGAATATTTATATTTAAAAACGTAAACCAAACCAACCTCTTTCTTAGTGACAAATATGTCCTCCCCCTGTTTACGCTTGACGCTGCGTTTGACGCTCTTCTTGTTCTTCTTGAAGTACGCGTCGTCCAGATGGGCGGGCAGCTTGAAGTCGCCCAGGTCGATCTTGGTAGAGGTGCCGATCACGAACCGCTGCGGGATGCGGCGCAGTGGGCACGCGTTGAACTGAAAAATGTTTACCAGTAGATTATAGCATTCTCTCTTCACCCATTTACTAGGAATTTGAAATGAAATAGTGCATATTTTGTGGTACGTGAGTCTATCTGGCAAGTCGTAATAATACATACATATCTGTCTCGCCTGTCTCCCATTAGGGTAGGCAGAAACAATGGAACGCCAAATGCTTCGATTCAAACAAACCTCTTTGGCTTCCTTCACATTCATTAATCTTTTCATACACGCTCGCCGGTTACGGGTACTTTTAATTTGGCCCTTCTTCAGCACGTCGCCTATTTGGTCGACATACGTAATAATAATGATTACTTATTACAAATTACTTAATAGTTATTACATCTCATAATGTTGGTTGTTTGATTGGGATTATTTCGTTTAATTCAGCTAAGATTCATATGTTTTTAACTGATAAAACTTGAAGATTGACAAAATAAAAAAATTAAGTAAAATAAAATAAAAAAAAAGTACTTTAAAATAGTAAAATATTTTTAGTATTTGCATGTGTGTCTGTATGTGTATATATGCATATCTGTGTATATGTATGTATAAAGATATAAGTTTAGTATATAGAATTAGGATATAAGTTTATAAAGCATCATTGTGTATTTGCAATATATAACAATATATAAGAATATATATATATATATATATATATATATATATATATATATATATATATATATATATATATATATATATATATATATATTTAAGTTACAATATATTGGTATCGGACCAATATTATTAATAATAGTGATATTGAATCGAACCAATTACCTGGGGGTCTACCATGAAATGAAATTTCGGGCTCAATTTCGTGTTTTTGTTCATACCAAAATCGACCCAATAAATGGAGCTTAACATTTGTCATAAATCCTACCATAAAAGTAAAAAGGAACGATATTTTAGCATTTTTAATATTTTTAAACAGTATGTATCAAGTAATTTTAACATCAAAGTTTTGTTTCATTCGGATCCGAAATTTCGGAAAACATTTCATGGTAGCTCCTCTGATTAAGACCCAAACTAACTTAATCCTCACCTGTCATCAGTCACTGGCAACCTACCAACATAAACTATTATGGTGTTATCAAACAATCATAAAAAAAAATTAGCTAAAACTCACAGCGAAAGGTCCAGTGACGAGCAGCAGTCCACTGGGCAGGACGCCAACCAATACGACCCTCTTGCCGGCGTGGCGGCCGGCCAGCAGGATGCACACGGCGCCAGGAGTGAGGTTTGGTCGGATCCTGCGCACGTGCTTGCTGAACGTCTTGTGGTGGGGACGCTGGCGAATCCTGTAAACAATAGTTGTAATAAACATGTGAATATTATTAAACTACAATTGGTTGGGGGGAAGGGGTTTTTTTAATGGGTGATAATGGAATGGTAACCTCACAACTGCAATTTTATTGTTAGGGAGGAAAAAGAACAGACAATCCACCTGATGGAAAGTGGCTACCATCACCCATGAACACATGCAATACGAGAGGAGATGCTTGTGCTTTTGTTTGAGAGAATGAACACCAACAACACAATTGTTTTCTTTCTATCTCCAATGATTGATTTATTGCCACATACAAAAATAAAGTGTTCTTATTAACCATTGAAAGCGTTCCTTTGCAATTATTATGATTAATACAAAAACATAGTCTCAATAGACAGGAGACTGGTTTATTTTCAAATATACTCACAGAACCACATTCTGGAATGGCAAAATCTTTAATTACTATATTTTTGTATCAATAATTCCCTTTATCAAAATAGACTACTAAGACATTATGTATTATTTATTTATGTATCAATGTTCTAAGTATGTGAGGTATTTTATAAAATTAGGGTATGATGAGGCTGACATATCCTTATAGGATAACGCCCCCTTGTGGGCACTGCAGGCCTAAAGGTGGTAAGAGACCCAGAAAAAAAAAAATCGAAGTGTTGTGTAGAGGCTCGTTTAGAATTAATGTTTAATCTCTGCTATATCACAATAACTGATTAATTCAATTTGAAGTAATAGTGGTTTTTAAGTTGGTGAAAAAATTGGGGCGCTAATAATTTATTCTCAAAGTGGGCAATAGACAAAATAAGTTTGAGAACCCCTGATTTACGAGTGTTTACTTAAGCTGCATTGAAACAAAATTTAAACGCTAAATGAAATTTTAAAATTGACTTACATGTTTAAAATAGAAAGGAAGAATTCTATAGAAAGTAGTCTACATAGATACAAATAATAAATGTTGAAAAGTGTAGCAACACACTGACTTCTCTCCTGGAAATATTAAGTTTTTTTTAATGGATAAAAATGAATTAGTGACCCCACCTGCTCTATTGGCTAATGGCTGGGCACCAGTGTGGGATGATAGGTGTGGATGGAAGCTCAGTTAGCTCATAAAAATGAATTCCACAAGAATTAATCATGATGATTCCCATGAGGAACCTGTTATTGCTAGTAATGGTACTGTTAGACCCCATTATTAATGGTCCTATTCCCCGTGTGGTGGAAGTTTACCATAAATATTACACAGCACATATCTTATTTGCCTCCTTAAAAATCAATGTGAATCAGACTCACTTGTCCTGTGTGGGGTAGAAGGACCTCCTGCGTCTGAGCAGGACTGTGCGGGTGCCTCCATTCTTCTCACCACCAATCTGCTTCACCACCACTGTTGGCTTTTTCGGCTTCTCAGCTTTGGGGTTCTTTTTGCCAACAAACTTGTACTTTGCCTGGAAATAATTATTGCCAATTGCAGTGAGTTAACTATTTTTATCGATTTTGTACATGTTGTGAATATGGGGGTAGTTTATGGATGGTTCATAAAACAGTAATTTTGTGAAATTATCAAAATTATAAGTTGAGAATAGGTTTAGATAAAGAGCAACTCGGAATTTGCTCCATTATATATATTTATGTCAGTTTGTTAATGGTGATGGACACCTCATTATGTACTCATATGCACTGAACTATAGGTTGTTTTTGACATAAAAAATATCAATTGATAATGGAAAAAAACAATTGTTTATTCAAATTAAGTTTAATCAAAGCTAAGGGGCGATCTATCAACTACTCACCTTCTTATGGAACATCTTCGTCTTGGAGAATCGGACAACTCCATTGCCCAAGTCATAATTTCTTGGTCTACCAACTTTGGTCTTCTTGACTCCGCCCGCTGGGGCCGCGGCGGGCTTGGCCGCCGCCTTGGGCTGTGGTGGAGCCATAACTATCTGTACAAACGAGATACAACCTCAATAACAAACTTGCCACCTGACTTATGAGGTTAGGTTATGTTTAGTTTCTCCAATTGGATCTCACAAATATGAGGTCTATTATTCTACACAATTATGATAATATATAAACTATGATTTTAATATAAAAACACTAAATATAACATATGGAAAGCCAAGAAATCACGAATACCAGTCACTAACCCAATTGTCAATTTAGCAAATTTAAGTTTAAAAGCCTGTTTATACGTGAAATATAACACAAAATCACTAGTAAATAAGATCGGACATATTATTTTTAAAACATATTAACTAGATCAGTGAATTTAGACGTAATTCAATTGGATTTATTTTCAATAAAAACAACATCAACTCACATTATAACCGGGATCAAGAAAAAGAAATTATAAGAAAAAAAATATCTATGGTGTTGTCAGAATAGTGTTGTCATGTAATCACAGATATAATAAATAAGATTTAAGCAGTCAAAGTGGTAGATTTTTTTAATTGATTTATTTTACTAATTAATTAAATAATGAAATTATATTATGTAATAGTAGTAATTTGCAATCTTACTGTAGTAAATTTAAAATAATAATACAAAAGTATAATTCATTTTTTTCATTTCATTTTAGTGTTTTGTTCTTTTTTCGTCAAATGAATGTTGCTATTATAATATATATATTTAATCTGTAACCGAAAACAGAGGACTACGTCACAGAATGTCACAGTGACAACGATGTCATAGTTATTTAATGTCAAAATTGTTGAAAAAATAAAAATCAGTGTTAAAAATGGCTTCTTTGAGGAGCCCGTCTTCGCCATCGGACGGTTACAAAAGGTTCAGTGATGATTTCGCAAATACCAGCATCAACAATTACGGCTCAAATGTCACAAGTAAACGGAAGCTAAAATTTTTCTATGCACTGTAGCCGCAAGACTTTATGTATGCTTTTTTTGTATTAACAATACATTGTAAATCCATTTAACATTTCGTTTTAATTTCTCACCTGTCTTTAGTATTAACGCCTGCTGTCCATATGTCACGATGGAATCGATTGGCTCCTCATTTAATGCCTTAATTGGGTAAATGACGCAGACACCGTAGGCATGAGTCATGCATGAGGAACTAAACACTAACCTATCTATAACATAAACAAAACAGTAAAGGATCCGACCCGACTCGACCTAAATTCATCTAGCCCGCATAACGCTTCGAGGCTTGAGTAGAAAATCGCCAGGCATGCCCATATTTATTTGCATACTTAGTTTGCATGCTTTTTGCACACTATATGTAAATAGTACCAATAATTTCGATTTATGTAATTATTCAGGTATTTATCTAAGTATATTTACTACATACCAACTAACTAGTTATTTTTCTATTTAAAATAAATAGTACATATAGTAACTTGCCTGTACTTGTCTATATATCCATTAATTATCTGAAGAAAAACCATTTAAATTTAAATGGTGCTCCGCCATCTATTTAGCGCAGGCGGGGTTACCATACCATTTTCACTCATCAAAAAAAAATAGATATCTATTCCAAATGTTAACCTATATTGTCAGTTCTTAGTCAACCAGTCCGAAATCGCGCTGGGTCTCGTTCAAAAATCTAGTTCAATTTACTTTTGCACTGTAAATGAGCACTAAAGTGAGAGGGATTGTCAGTCTATAACAGGGACACTAGTCTATATTTCTATCAATATTTTTTTCTTTTTTTCGTCGTTGATTTCGGTCTCTGGAAAAACTGCCGTAGTAAAATCGAGTTCGGCATGATAATTGACCAGACGTTATTCTCATCGTTTTATCTTCCACTAGTCCTCTGCAATTGTATGCCGTTTTTTTATGGATGATAATGAAATGTTAACCCCGTCTGCGCTGACGGTATACGCTGGCGGAGCACCAGTGAGGGATGAAAGGTGAGAATGAAGCAGGTCAGTTGGCCCATCGTGACGAATTTCACTAGAATTAACCATGACGGTTTCCAGAGAGAAACTGCGTGGAGGTCGACCTGATAGGATATATTGCTAGCAATGGGTCAATTAGACCCCATTACTCTCTTTCCCCCCGATAGGATATATTGTTAACGTTAAGACTGGTAGTCCGCATTACTAACAATCCCTTCCTCTCCAATAAGGGATGTTTTTTTTTATGGGTGAAAATGGTATGGTAACCCCGTCTGCATTAACGGGATACGCTGGCGGAGCACCAGTGAAGGGTGATAAGTGAAGGGTGGTGGTTATACCGTTGTCACAAATTACCGCTAGATAACTTTAAACATTTCAGTAAGGGATGTTATTGCAGTGAGATCAAATGGACTTTTTTTTAAATGGGTGATAATGTTTCCTCTAACAACCATGATATCTATTTGTCACAATGAATAAAGCGGACGAAGTCGCGGGTTAAAATTAAGTTTAGGTTATACCGTTGTCACATCGCTAGATAAATCCTTTATCGCCCCAGTGTTTTTTTTTTTTTATTGATAATGGTGGTTGTCCACGGTTCGTAGGTAGATAGATGAGAGAGCAGCCCATTGTTAAAAAAAATAACCACGATGGTGGAACTGAGACTATATTGGCAATGGAGTTTATTATCCCTTTCTCATTACAGTGGCAACTCGTAGGTAGGTAGAGAGCAGAAAAAAAAAAACTTAGGCAAAAAAGATAAAAACTCTTAAAAAAAAAACCTTGAAAAAAAGAGGTGTGTGTCCTACGTCTCTTTGATCCCATCGAGAATTAATTCCATAAACAATGACTGACTTTACCTAATACATTATTTTTTAGCAATTCGCAGTAACTTATTCATTATTCATAATAATCTTTGTCACGCTGTTTAACCATTTATCAAACGGTTCTCCGAGATTTGTCGAACAATAGAATTCTTTACCACTTAGATATTAAGTATGTCGATACGAAAGTAGGTATATGTAGTATATTCCATGCTTAGATTATAGGTATAGATAGAGTGACTCCATAGAAATGCTTCGAGAAAAACAGCTCAAGTTTTTTATACAATTTTGCATGATAAATAGTTATGAGTGATTCCTTTATAACTATTATATTTACTTTTATAAATTTTGCATCTTTTTAATGCATAAATACTCATTTTATTTATTAAATAACACGTCAAAATATATTTAATGCGTAAATATATAGAATACTGATAAAAAAGAGGCAACTAATTTGACAATTAACTGACAAAAAGTTGACCCGTTTTTGTGGTTCGATACTCTATCTATATAATCTAAGATTCCATCTTTTTTTTTTATACAACTTAGAATGGCAAACGAGTTGACGGTCCACCTGATGGAAAGTGGTAACCGTCGCCTATAGACATGAGCAATACCATGGACATAACAGAGTATACTGTTTCGCCCATGATACCCCCCATGCGTTGCCATTCCTGAGGACTCGGGTGTTATTCCTCTGTACCCTGTAAATTCACGTCATATCCCACCATTCAAACCGAAACACAGCCATGCAAACACAACTGCTTCTCCTCCTAAACCTCCTAGATCTATACTTAGACTATTATATTTTTAGAAACATTGCAATGAGTGGCGTGTAGGTACTTATGAATGTACGGTACCCATCAGTTTTTATCACTGATAAAGTGATCGATTCCATATCATGCAGAAGTGGACAACATTTGGTGAATTTTTTTTTCTCACTAAATTGGATATGTTATATTAACAAAAGACATACACAAACATGTTTTAGTACTGCATTTTGTTGTTTACATGATGTGTAACATTGTCGATGTACCAATAAACAATTAAATCACTACATAGTATAAAACAAAGTCGCTGTCGCTGTCTGTCCGTCCCTATGTATGCTTAAATCTTTAAAACTACGCAACGGATATTGAAGCGGTTTTTTTAATAGATAGAGTGATACAAAAGGAAGGTTTATATGTATAATACATGCATAATATAGTGGAGAAACACTGATAAATTTAGAGGTTTCTAATGTAATGCCTTAACGTAATGGGGCGGCGGCGGTATTTAGTATCAGTTTTGCACCCGTGCGAAGCCGGGGCGGGTCGGTAGTAAACCATTAACCATGCGACGCGAAAGTAGAAAAGTTAATAATTAAAATGGTAAGATTTTTGTTAAATATTATTTAAGCATCCGTTTATAATTACGTATATAACAATGTTGACATCATTTGGTGCATGATTTATACTAATTCAGGTGTTATATAAATTTGCATTTTGATATCGAAGCCATAATGTGAAATCACGTCATACTTTCAACTAAAGGTCAATGGCAACAGCTCCAGTATCTTTACCCGACTACGACGAACCAAAAAGGCGGATTATGATAAAGTTGTATAGTTTGTTTTAATAGAAATAAATGAATCCTTAAATTTCCGCCATATCCCACCCTTTAAACCGAAAATGCACGCAAACAGGTAGCTTGAAAGCAGAATTAATATAGACAGATGCACCCGTGCACACGACGCCGTATAAAGCCTGCCTCCGATGAAATATTACCTGCACCGAATTATTATTAACTAGCGACCCGCCTCGGCTTCGCCCGGATGCAAATTATACACACACAAACTTTTCGTAATAAATAAACGGATATATATATATATATATATATATATATATATATATATATATATATATATATATATATATATATTCATCTGAAATTAATCATGTATATATTTATTTATTTAATATGTGTCGATGGTTTATATTATATGAATATATCAAGTATTCTTATTTTTTTCTCTATTCGATAATATACCTACGTATTTCTCAGTTTGCCCAATATCTGGTAGAGAACACCGTCCAATGAATATAAATATGTATATATATATATATATATATATATATATATATATATATATATATATATATATATATAGTAAATAGTATATTTAATATCAATTATGCATATGTATATAATGTCAATGGGGTTTTTTTTATTGGATGAAAATGGAATGGTAACCACGCCTGCGCTAACGGGATACGCTGGCGGGGCACCAGTGAAGGATGATCGATGAGGATGAAAACAGTGGACAGTTCACGGCTGAAATAATAATATATACAACGTATTATCTATATGTGTATGTATATGTATTTATGTTTATATGTGTATATATATGTATGTGTATATATGTGTATATGTATGTGTAAGTATATGTGTATGTTTACCGGGTTTATGTATTATATGTGTAGTTTGTATTATTCTTTGTGTATAATATATGTATTCATACAATATAGAGCGATGACTGAAATTGGAATTTTTAATATATACACAATTTACATGAAAAGGTTATATTGGAAGAAATCTCATGTCTAGAGATAACCTCGCCTTTGTACATTGTGTTTATAATGAATGAAATGAAATGAAATGAAATGAAATGAAATGAAATGAAATGAAATGAAATGAAATGAAATATTTATTTGCTTTAAACAGACATTTGACATTATAAGGGCCATGTGACACAACTTTTTGGCATCTGTCTAATTGCCTTAAAATTGAGGTAGGCATGAAATCTAATATATTCCGTATTAAATATGGATATAAATTTAATTTATATGTGTATATATATTATTATGATCATAGTATATATAAAAAAAAGAAAATATATGAAAACAATGCTCAAACAATTATCAAGTCAAATTACATATTCAATATCGTCAAATAAAATTGTAATTACATTATTATTATTAATTAAATACAAATTATTCCTTATGTTATGTTAATATAATATATGTCAAGTATGACTGATTTATATTATTAATAATTATGTTAACTATTTTTGGGATGTGTAGGCATAATATTCTCCCATACTGTAAAAGACCTTATCCAGAAGCCATAGATTATTAATAGAATTGTGATTAACATTATGTTTTGTGTACAATAAAGAATAAAGAATATACAAAGTCGGGGAGAAAGGGATTGTTACTAATGGACACTGAGAATCCCATTGCTAGCAATATATCCAACCAGGTCGACCTCCTCGCGGTTCTCCCTGGAAACTATCATGGTTAATTCCTGATGAATTCATCATGATGGGCTAACTGGCCTGTTTTCATTCTCATCTCTCACCCTTCACTGGTGCTCCGCCAGCGTATCCCGTTAGCGCAGGCGGGGATACCATACCGTTTTCACCCATCAAAAAAAAAATATACAAAGTTAGCTAGATTTTTATCTACGTAACCAAATGTTGCGTATCTCTGTCCAGTCTGAATCATTATCAGATACTCATCATCGTATACAGAGAAGTATAGTAAGATGTTACTGTCATACAGTCACAGGATTTTTTTTTGTGTATTATAATTTGTAAAGTGAATTAAATACAGTGTAGTGATGGCTAAAGTAATTAATATGTACGACAAAGTATACTATTCGATGCGGGAACACTGGTACAAATTGAAGTCATGTGAGTTTATTTCTCAATTGTACAGTATTCATTGCAAAATGTCCACATAAATACATATAGTCACAGAATATTAACAATACAAGATAGACACCTACAACCATAGCTATTCGGGGGAAAGGGATTGTTAGCAGTGGAGTTTGACAGCCCCATTGCTAGCAATATGCCCTATTAGGTCGACCTCCACGTGATTCCCCCTGGAAACCATCGTGAACAATTCTTGTTGAATTCGTCACGATGGGCTAACTGACCTACTTCATTCTCACCTATCATCCTTCACTGGTGCCCGGCCGGTGTATACCGATAGCGCGGGTGGAGTTACCATTCCATTATCATCCATTGAAAAAAAACCATAGCTATTCCATTATCCTGTAAAATTAATTTGTGCTACTGTCATTTATTATTAAATTATATATAGTCTGTGGCAAATAGAATAGATTGTATACATTTTTCTTATTCAATAAGAATAGCATCGCATTATTTGTTACATTTAAATTCAGAACGCTCTGAACTTAGCCATGAAATATGAAATCTAGACAATGGCATAGATAATAGGTATTCTATGACAATAGAAATGTTCGCAATACGTTATAATTGATGACTTACAGACATTTCAATTTGTAGATTTTGAAATAGTTGAACGGAATTAAAAAAAATAAAATAATAATTGTTATTACCAGATACAAACTGAAGACAATGGCTGTATAGGCTTAGTCCTTTTGCCTTCTCTATGTATAAGGGAAAACGGAACTAAAAAAAATATTGAAGACTAGGCAGCATGGTCTCCGACCTTAGCCTGTTCCACAATGGAACAAACGTACTAAAAAAAAAGGAACCAAAAAAAAAATTTTATAATGTTAATTCAGCTCCCATGCAAAACAAAGCTACGTGAATACGTGAAGAGTTTATTTGACTTAATTTAAACGACAGAAACGAACAGTGTGTTATAAAATGGTTGATAACATAGCTTTGTAAACAATGTGCCTGAATGACACTTGTTTATCTAAATTTGATAAGTGCTCGAGGAGTTACTGAGCTAAATATACCATAACTGCGAAATCAGGAATGGAGTTCTTATCTTTTTTGAGCTATATAAAAAAAAATGCGACGTCTCAATTCGGTTTTTCATTTTTGTTTGCACGTTTAGTTTGTTACTTCATAAATCCGTTCGTTGTAAATCGTTTCGGAAAATTGTTTTTTTTTTTTATCTGAAAGGATATACTTATAGATTGGTCTCATAGAAATTATATCAAGTTGGGTTCATGACATGAGCAGTACCATGGACATAACAGAGTATACTGTTTCGCCCATGATACCCCCATGCATTGCCATTTCTGAGGACTCAGGTGTTAGTCTTCTGTATCCTGTATATTCACTGCCATATCCCACCCTTCAAACCCAAACACAGCCATGCAAACACAACTGCTTCACGGAAGAAACACGAATGAGACAGAGGTGACCAAGCAAACAACTTTTGTACAAAGTCTTCCTCTACTATCATATTTACAAACAATCCTGTCTCCTCCCCCCCCCCCCCCCCCATCATTGTTATTGTTATCCCCCCTAATTATTTCTTAAAAATTTTCAATAACTCGTTCTCAATAATTGAAATTTTAGCATGATTTTGCCGGACGCCTCCCCCTCCACCACTTCCCTCAAAGATGACTCATGTCATTTCGTCAAATCGTTATGCTGTTACGTAACCAGTCTAGGTCATCGTAGAATGCCAACTTTCACCAAAACGCATTACTTCTACAAAGTGTTACAGTATTAACACCGCTAAATGGGGAGGGGGAAGGGATTGTTAGTAATGGAGACTGAGAATCATATTGCTAGCAATATACCCAACCAGGTCGACCTCTTCGCGGTTCCTCCTGGAAACTATCATGGTTAATTCCTGATGAATTCATCATGATGGGCTAACTGGCCTGTTTTCATTCTCATCTATCACCCTTCACTGGTGCTCCGCCAGCGTATTCCGTTAACGCAGGCGGGGCTACCATACCATTTTCATTCTTCAAAAAAAATGTAATAAAACACCGAATTCTGTATTAACACGCTGTTCCCCCTGGAAACCATCATGGTTAATTCGTATGGAATTGTTCGCAAAGGGCCGACTGACTTGAGGGCCTACCATGAAGTATTTTCCGAAGTTTCGGGGACGACCGAAACAGAAATTTTATGTTAAAATTACATAATACATGCTGTTTAAAATTATTAAAAAAAATATTAGAATATCGTTCCTTTGGACTATTAGAATAGGATTTATGATGGACGAAATGTTAAGCTCCATTTACAGGGTCGATTTCGGTACGAACAAAAACACGAAATTGAGCCCGAAATTTCGGAATTTCATTTCATGGTAGACCACTTGATTTTATCTTCACCTATTATCTGTTACTGGTGCTCAGTCAACGTATACCGATAGCAAAGACGAGGTGACCATTTCATTTTCACCCATAAAAAAACCACTTCTTTCCGAAGCATTTGCATGGAGACACTCTATCTATGTTTACAATCTATGTCCTAAAAATAGTAACATCATATTTAACCCTTATTTGCATGTTTTTTTTTTTTATTGGTAAAATAAATCAAGGTGATACAATTCATGTTCAAAATTAAAGGAAAAATGGTTAAAAAAATAAATTTGACAGTTATGTTTTTTTTTTTCTGCAATGGACATTAAAAAGATATCCAGACACGATCAACTTAAAGTGAAATTGTTATTTTATATAATTTTTGGGCATTCAATGTTATGATGGAAATTTCCGCCAGTATGCAAAGAAGGGTTAAGTTGAATCAAATTGTACACGGTTGCGTACCAACGGCCGGTATAACCTCGCACCGTAGTTGATGCAATTACAAACGTATTAAAAAGCAAAAGCGCAAAGCGGCAAGGTCACGTCGTGCGTACCACGGAATTGGAAACAATTGGGTAGTTCGAATGGGATCTCTCACAATGCATATCATTGAGCAAATTTTATTTTATTACAAGCAGGTTTTATTTCGAAAAATAAATCCGCAGTTTTAACAACCAATATAGGAGTAGACCGCATTTTTTTTAAAGGATGATAATGGAATGGTAGCCCCGCTTGTGCTAACGGTATACGCTGGCGGAGCACCAATGAGGAACGATAGGCGAAAGTGAAAAGGCAGGTCAGCCCATCGTGATGAATACACTTGGAATTCAATTGGTTTCCTGTGGGGACCACGTGGAGGCACCTGACAGGGTATATCGCTAGCAATAGCCCTGGTAGTCCGCATTACTAACACGTCTGCCCGGGGGAAAAGGGATTGTTAATAATAGAGACTGAGAATCCCATTGCTAGCAATATACCCAACCAGGTCAACCTCCTCGCGGTTTCCCTGGAAACTATCATGATTAATTCCAGATGAATTCATCATGATTGGCTAACTGGCCCGTTTTCATCCTCATCGATCACCCTTCACTGGTGCTCCGCCAGCGTATCCCGTTAGCGCAGACGGGGTTACCATACCATTTTCATCCAATTAAAAAAAAATAAAAAAAAATGTCTGCCGCCTTGCTGTCATCCCTTGCCCCCGGTAGAGCGCATTATGAAAATATTATAATCGGATTCAAACTTGCATTGAAACTACTCAATGACATTTTGAGCCAGTATCCGCAATTGGATGTATTTGCCTCCAACTTGCTGGAGTTTCGTCGAGTGACCACAGAGTATTTGTGTTTAGACATTTTTTGTTTTAAAGTTAAATCTTTTTATATTATTTTTTGTTTAATATTTTTGTGTAATATTCCTTTTTATATGTTATTGTACTCATGCTTTCCTGGGTGAGCGTATTGGAAGACTGCAAGGCTCACCCAGTGGATGTAATAGGGTTTTTTTTTTTATACAACTTAGAATGGCAAACAAGCTGACGGTCCACCTGATGGAAAGTGGTAACCGTCGCCTATAGACATGAGCAGTACCATGGACATAACAGAGTATACTGTTTCGTCCATGATACCCCCCATGCGTTGCCATTCCTGAGGACTCAGTTGTTATTCCTCTGTACCCAGTAAATTTATGCCATAACCCACCCTTAAAACTGAAACACAGCCATACAAACACAACTGCTTCACGGTTGAAACACGAATGGGACAGAGGTACTCAAGCAATCGACTTTTGTACAAAGTCTCCCTCTGGTGCTTGTTGAAAACCGGGCTGGAACGTTAGTAACAAAAAAAGAGCAAATTACATTCAGTCTTTCTAAGTTATATTAAATTAAACTCATGTAATATATATATATATATATTTTGCTTTTTTAATTTTTTGGTTTTTTTTTTCATTCTTTTCTCTTTTACTGGGTATTTTCGTATTGTAATTTGTGTGCTGTAAGTAATGCAAATAAATTCTCTATCTATGCAATGAAGTCCTACGCTAGAGTAGATAATAAAATAGGGGCGAGCTGTACGGTGATAGGTCACGGCCACCCCCATAACGGACTAGTACACACATACAAACATATATAGGTGTTTTGGGCACAGCGAAATCAATTTATCACCTAGTTTACCATGCCATTGTCTTTGTTCGACCTTCGATACAGCGGTGTCTATTACAGCGTGATCTGTATATTGATTACTAGAGGGAGACTTTGTACAAAAGCCGATTGCTTGGGTACCTCTGTCCCATTCGTGTTTCAACCGTGAAGCAGTTGTGTTTGCATGGCTGTGTTTCGGTTTGAAGGGTGGGATATGGCGTGAATTTACAGGGTACGGAGGAATAACACCGGAGTCCTCAGGAATGGCAATGCATGGGGGGTATCATGGGCGAAACAGTATACTCTGTTATGTCCATGGTACTGCTCATGTCTATAGGCGACGGTTTCCACTTTCAATCAGGTGGGCTGTCAGCTTGTTTACTATTCTATATATATATATATATATATATATATATATATATATATATATATATATATATATATATCAGAATTATTTTGTTTTTACAAGCTTTTTGTCTTTAAGCCCAAATTTACAATCTATTTTTTAACCACTTACTGGTGCCCTGTTCGGCTGAAATTTGGTATACTTATGTAAGTTCGGTGACAGTATAACATTATGGTACCGTTAAAATGGTCTGAAGACGGATGGTGGCTATAGGAACTCGGAAACTTTTTTTTTTTAGAACCCAGGGGGCAAACGAGCATGCGGCTCACCTGATGGTAAGTGACTACCGCCGCCCATGATCACCCACAACACTATAGGCATTGCAGGTGTGCTGCCGGCCTTTTAAAAAGGAATATGCGTATATACTATGTATGATAAATCAGTAGTATTTGGACTACTTTGATTTGTCTAGACAAATACTATAACCCTGAGAGTCTGATGATGAAGCCTAAAAAGGCTATAAAGTTATTGTTTTAAAATTAAACAAACTCTTTCAACTCTTTGGGAAAACAGCCAGCCAGTAAGTCGGTCGAAAGAGCTACCGTACGAATCATGTAAATATTTACACACTGATAACGCGCGCACAGCCCTATTGTAACGTTAGAAAAAAAAAATGGAAAGAAACCTTTTTTTTTTACAACTTAGAATGGCAAACAAGCTGACGGCCCAACTGATGGAAAGTGGTTACCGTCGCCTATAGACATGAGCAGTACCATGGACATAATAGAGTATACTGTTTCCCCCATGATACCCCCCATGCGTTGCCATTCCTGAGGACTCAGGTGTTTTTCCTCTGTACCCTGTAAATTCACGCCATATCCCACCCTTCAAACCGAAACACAGCCATGCAAACACAACTGTTTCACGGTACAAACACGAATGGGACAGAGACACCCAAGCAAACGACTTTTGTACAAAGGCCCTGGATTTTAATATGCTCGGTAGAATGTGGACATATCAAGTCTTACGTACACGGTAACGGCAGCAGCCTACAAATGCCTTCGACTACCCCATCAGGGATTATAGACGTGAGCATACAAACGAAAAAAGCAACAGCTGTGTTCCTCGCCCGTTCTCAGCTGCAATTGCATTCCGAACTGGGCGGTACATTCATAAAAAGAGACCATACAAAAATGCTTAGTACTAAGTTTATTAGAAACAAAAAAGTATTTTTATTTTATTTAATTATTTATTTATATCTGTACTTATAAAATCATTTATCTTGACCGACTATCAAGGTACAGCCAAAACTGTAAACTTTAGAGAACTTAAGTTTGAATGTTTTATGTTTTTTTTTAGTCTATATAATTTAAATTTAGAACACAGATGTGTTTTATAAAGTACGCATTCGATTTTTGAAAATTTAAACTTATAGAATTGTGTTCTACAATACACAACCAACTTGAATCGTGGTGAAACCAGTATTTTAATTTAAAAAGTAAACTAGTAAACCGATTTTAATAAATGCGACTTATCTATAAGTATATATTTTCTGATAAAAAAGAATTTTCCAAGAATTTGTGAGGTGACAAACGTAAAAAATACAACCGAATTGTGAATTCCCTTCTTTTTGAAGTCGGTTGAAAAAGGAAACATGACACTACGCGTGCAAAGCAATAGACAATAGCTCACTCCCGGGAAAGATGTTGAAAGCGGTGCTCTTAGATTCTGCCTGCATTGTACGCCGGTTTCCCTCCCTGGGGCCCTGAACCCCGGCCGACTGTGCCTCTGCCGGGGGTTAGTTGCCGTCTCCTCTCCTTAAGAGGGGAGATGAGAATTTCTGTAAAAATTTAAAAAATAATAATAATAATTCTTTATTTTAAACAAAAACATTGGTTACAATATTAATGAAAAACTATGATATACGCAGAAGTGTAAAACTGTACCGCGAATATCAACGCCCTCTACTTCACATTGTAGGATTCCAAAACGTGTTCCAAAATTCCATATAGTGTATAATATTTTAAATATCCTATGTTTTTTAAAGTACTTATCTTAACAATAAGTTATCGTTGACTTAAAAAATAGAAGTCACAAAGAAAATTACGCTTTTTATTGTTACAAAATTAAAGTAAAAAAAAAAAAAACACGGGGCTCATAAAAATAAATTGTAAATAAGTTATCAAAATCGTTTTTAAATTTGAAACTTATTCATGAATTAAATATAATTATTTGATGTTTCTCCTTTTTGCAGAGCAAAAATTTATTACTAGAAAAGCCAGTTAGACATTTTTGCCAACCGTTTCTTATCTTTGCTCTATCAATATCAAGTTCCACTTAATTTTTTCACGAGATCTCGTCTCGTACGCAGTTAGTGCTTGTACTTGTGTGAGTTATTTTAATTAATAATTAGTTTAATTAATCATAAATGAGTTTAAGCGTGAATAATTTTTTTAATGCGGTTGTTGGAGTAATGCGCATTACAAGGGCTTACGTCACGTTTACTGATCTGATAAGTAAGTACGACTCTTACATTTTAACACAAATTCTCATCTCCCCTCTTAAGGAGAGGAGATGGCAACTAATCCCTGGCAGAAGCACAGTCGGCCGGGGTTCAGGGCCCCAGGGAGGAAAACCGGCGTACAATTCGGGCAGTATCTAAGGGCACCGCTTTCTGCATCTTTCCCGGGAGTGAGCCGCCTCGGAATCCCAACCGTCTGAGATGTTGTTCCAGACTGGTTGGGATAAGACCGTTCACCGACAAAACGATTGGAACGATTTCGGTGGACGTCACCCCCCACATTTCGGTCACCTCGTGAGCCCAATTCTTACATTTATTATTATTATTTCACCCATTTACTCTCCACTGCTGAACATAAGCCTTCCCCATAAGGGGAGTTTTGCCAGTAGTTGCCATGCTTGGCAGGCGGGTTGGCAACCGCAGTTAGGCTTTTAGAGATGTTTTCAGAGAGACGCTGCTGCCCTCCCTTCGTCGTCTCTTAATCGCCTTTTACAACACCCACGGGAAAGGAAGAGGTGGCTTGTTCTATGCCGGGACCATACGGCGGCATTTATCACCATACACTTAGAATAATGTAGTTATATACTTTTAAGGATAACACTCTCCAATACATGGGTCGGGGGGAAAGGGATTGTTAGTGATGGAGACTGAAAATCCCATTGCTAGCAATATACCCAACCAGGCCGACCTCCTCGCGATTCCCCCTGGAAACTATCATGGTTAATTCCTGACGAATTCATCATGAGGGGCTAACTGGCCTGTTTTCGTTCTCATCTATCACCCTTCACTGGTGCTCCGCCAGCGTATCCCGTTAGCGCAGGCGGGGTCACCATACCATTTTCACCCATCAAAAAAATACATGGGTCGTCCATTAGTTCGCTATTTTCCAAGTTATATCAAAAAGATTTTTACTGTTGCGTTTGTATTTTTTTTTTTACAAATTTACTGATGACCTAATAAATATCAGATGTAAGTGAATTATGGATTTTGAACTTTAAAGATGTGCAAATAATAACACTTTTAGTTTGCACTATGTATCTGCAAAGTTACGTGCGTAAACATTGGCTCGTAATGAATTAATTAATTTACACTGAATACCAATTATTTGCCTACTTATATGACTTTTATCCAAAGGCCTAACTGCGGTCGCCAACCCGCTTGCCAAACGTGGCAACTACTGGCAAAACCCACCTTATGGTGAAGCTATGTGCCGCAGTGGACAGTTAATGGTCAATACAATAATAACTATATGACTTTTCGTATATTTTCTGTGATTTTATAAAGGCTTTATTTTTACGCTTAAATATTATAGTGCCACTAATAACTACCTATTTTCAGTAGTTTGCTTGGGCACCTCTGTCCCATTCGTGTTTCTACCGTGAAGCAGTTGTGTTTGCATGGCTGTGTTTCGGTTTGAAGGGTGGGATATGGCGTGAATTTACTGGGTATAGAGGAATAACACCTGAGTCCTCAGGAATGGCAACGCATGGGAGGTGTCATGGGCGAAACAGTATACTCTGTTATGTCCACGGTACTGCTCATGTTTACAGGCGACGGTTACCACTTTCCATCAGGTGGGCCGTCAGCTTGTTTACCATTCTAAGTTGCATAAAAAAAGCTTTAGGGGGAAGGAATTGTTAGTAATGGGGTGTAACAGTCTCCTGGCGGCTCTCCCTGGAAACAATCGTGGTTAATTATTGTAGAATTCGTCACGATGGACCAACAGACTTACTTTAATCCTCACTTCATTTATCACTGATGCTCAGCCAGTCCACCGATAGCGCAGTTGGGGTTTTTTTTTAATAGATGATAATGGAATGGAACCCTACCTGTGCTAACGGTATACACTGGCGGGGCACCAGTGAGGGATGATAGGTGAGAATGAAAAGGCAGGTTAGTTAGCCTATAGTGATGAATACACTTGGAATTCAGCACGATGGTTCCCAGGGGTGATCACGGGGAGGTCGACCTGATGCATTCCATTATCATCCATAAAAAAATCTCTAGTTTGTGTTTCGATTGTTTAGCATGAAATTTGCCACGTGTATCATTCTTTTGTTAACTAAATTGATGTCTGTTTCGCATGGTATTGAACAAGAGCGACGACCCCTGGACGCGATGGAGCGAAATAAGTATATGTACCTATTGAATTAATCGCTGACATTATAGGAAGTTACAGTAAACATTCGTGTTTGCTGTATCCGGCATAGAACAGGCCAGCCCTTCCTTTCCATGGGTGTTGTAAGAGGCGACTAAGGAAATGTACTGGTCGAGAGTTGGGCATCAACGCCCCTCTTTCATAACATCACCAAAAACCTAACTGCGGTTGCAGATTTGTCTGCCAAGCGTGGCAACTACTGGCAAAGCTAACCTTATGAGGGGAGGGGAAGGGATTGTTAGTAATGGAGACTGAGAATCCTATTGCTAGCAATATACCCAACCAGGTCGAGCTCGTCGCGGTTCCCCCTGGAAACTATCATGGTTAATTCCTGATGAATTCATCATGATGGGCTAACTGACCTGCTTTATCCTCACCTATCATCCTTCACTGGTGCCCCGCCGGTGTATACCGATTCCACTGCAAAATTATATATAACAAATTTACCGTAACATGTTGTGCTGTCAAGCAAATTACGCTGCAGCCTGTGTTTACCTCTTACATCTAAGCCTTCTACCTTTAGGCTAGATTCACACTATAGTACCAATCATAGGTTAATCTCGGTCTAGCAAAACATTATTACGTTATAAACAATGTGTCTATTCCTACAACATTTTTTTTTTATTTTATTAATCTTTTATTTGAGAAAGAAACAACAGATAAAATATATCATAGTAAAAAAAAAAATTAACCAATAAACTTTCAACAAAATACAAATCTGATGTTAAAATTACGTAATACACACTGTTTAAACTACTACTGCCTTCGACTAGTCCATCAGGGATTACAGTCGTGAGCATACAAACGAAAAAAGCAACAGCTTTGTTTCTCGCCCGTTCTCAGCTGCAATTGCATTCCGAAGTTGGCGGTAGATTTATAAAAAGGGATTATTCAAATATGCTTAGTACTAAGTTTATTAGAAAAAAAAAGTATTTTTATTTTAGATAATTATTTATTTACATCTATACTTATAAAATCATTTATCCTGACTGACTACCAAGGTACAGCCAAAACTATAAAGTTTAAAAAACTAAAGTTTTAATGTTTTTTGTATTTTTTTTTTGTTTAAAATATAAATTTAAATGTAAAAAAATATTAACCAATAAACTTTCAAAGAAATACAAATCTGATGTTAAAATTACGTAATACATACTGTTTAAAAATATTAAAATATCGTTCCTTTGGATTTTTATGGTGTCATTTATGATGAACGAAATGTTACTGAGCCGTTTTCAGTAGCTATAAAAACACGAAAATAAATTTCAAAATTCACAATTTCATTTCATGGTAGACCCCATGGAGATATATCGTTCTTGCCATAAAAAAAGTCATTTTTAAGTAACCTAACATTGTTTCAGATACAAGAACAAACTCAGATGGCGGGACCGGGGACACGAGTACCCTGGACATGGGCAGCCGCTCCTCACTGCACACGGGCCTCCACATGTCAGAAGATGAACACTGGGAGATGAATTATCATGAGGCTGCTATATATTTAGAGGTAAGAAGTTTTTGGAAACAGTTCTCTTGTAGAAACTATATTCTTACTAATTATTTTTTGAAATTTCACATAATCAGGATATTTTCGTTGACCGGGAGATAAAATATTAATTTATTTAAATCATTTTATTGAGCAAAAGAAAATATGGTACAAAATGGACTTTTTTTTTTATACAACTTAGAATGACAAACAAGCTGACGGCCCACCTGATGGAAAGTGCTAACCGTCGCCTATACACATGAGCAGTACCGTGGACATAACAGAGTATACTGTTTCGCCCATGATACCCCCCATTCAGATTTTATTCCTCTGTACCCTGTAAATTCACGCCATATCTCACCGTTCAAACCGAAACAGCCATACAAACACAACTGCTTCACGGTTGAAACACGAATGGGACAGAGGTACTCAAGCAAACGACTTTTGTACAATGATCTCCCTCTGGTATACTCTACTGGCAAACCCTCCCTCTATGAGGGAGGACTATAGTCAACAGTTAACGGCGGAGATGATGATGAATGTAAAGAATATATTTATTGAAATTGCGGGCAAATTATGGTTTGTCGTAGAAGAGTTATAAAGTTACGCGAGTTATTTACTCGTAGCAAATATTAATAAATCGCACTAGTGACGTCCTAATGTCACTGCCGCCATATTTTTTTTTTGATGGCTGAAAATGGTGTGGTAACGGGATACGCTGGCGGAGCACCAGTGAAGGGTGATAGATGAGAATGAAAACAGGCCAGTTAGCACATCATGATGAATTCATCAGGAATTAACCATGATAGTTTCCAGGGGGAACTGCGAGGAGGTCTACCTGGTTGGGTATATTGCTAGCAATAGGATTCCCAGTCTCCATTACTAACAATCCATTTCCCCCCACTGCCGTCATATTGACACAGGGAGCGCTTTGTTTTTATATAGCTTGATAGATTGACCATAAATATTTTTGGCAGTACTCTTTTCTCATATTACCTATTCGAAATAATGAATAAACTTTTATTGTTTGTATATATTATAATTATTATATCAGCCAAAAGTTGGGGGTGCTCAATAGGGTGAGACGGTATTTCACGCCGGATCACCGCCTGAAATTGTATAAAGCTCAAGTGAGGCCACACATGGAATACTGTTTTCATCTGTGGGCAGGAGCGCCACAGTACCAACTCCTTCCGTTAGACCGCATTCAAAGTCGGGCAGCTCGAATTGGTGACGATCGGCGTCTTGCTGTCCGGCTCGACCCACTGAAACTGCGTACAGATGTTGCATCTGCTGGGAGTGCTCTGAAGAATTGTTTGGATTGATACCTGCTGCTGATTTTCACCATCGTACAACCCGCCATAAACTAAAATTTCATCCCAACCATCTGGACGAGTGGCGGTCCTCCACCGTGCGTTTTTCAAGGCACTTTCTCCCACGCACAACCACTCTTTGGAATCAACTTCCAGCAGCAGTATTTCCGAACCGATACGGCAGCATAACCTTCAAGAAAAGAGCATATTTCTTTTTAAAAGGCCGGCAGCACACCTGCAATGCCGTAGGTGTTGTGGGTGACCATGGGCGGCGGTAGTCACTTACCATCAGGTGAGCCGCATGCTCGTTTGCCCCCTGTGTTGTAAAAAAAAAATCAGCCTTTAACTGTCCTCTGCTGAACATAAGCTTCTCCCTTAGGGAGTTTTATCTGTTGTTGCCACGCTTGGCAGGCGGATTGGCAACCGCAGTTAAGCTTTGGAGAAGTTTTAAGAAGGATGGTGCCCATCCCTCGCCTTCCCTTAATCGCCTCTTACGACAATCACGGGAAAGGAAAGCGTGGAATATTCTATGCCGGGACTACATGGTCATATATATCATGAACAGTATCATGGACATAACAGAGTATACTGTGTCACTCATGATATCCTTCATGCGTTGCATTCCAGAGGATTAAAGTGTTGTGCATGTTATTAAATTACTTCTTTCTACTCAGGCTCTTTGGAAAAATCGTTAACTTCACTGTTTGTATACCCCTTTAAAAGATTACTAATCACTTCGGTTAACTCCAGTAGCATAATATGCCGGGGGTTACCATTTATACTATGTATAAAAATCAGTGTATTCCAGGAAGGATTAAACAATGAGAAATTTGACTCCCACCCGTCGAGCCCTGAGGAGTTACCAGCGTACCTTAGAGTGCACAATCCGTGGTATCACGGACTGGACCTCCTCGCCTCTTTAGTGCTTATTATGCTGGCGTTTACAGAAGATCCAGCAGTACCGGCTTTTGAGGTATGTTTCAAAATCCATTGGCAATAGATTGTGTACTGGTATATTCATGAGGAGCTTTCTGACTTATTCTGTTATAAAATGTAATATAATTTTCTCAAACATGCTTGGAAATGTGAGCATTATTTTGACAATCTTTTTCGAGATAAACCAAAATTGCCGTACTGGCCTGATACTTTCGGGCAGCGGCCGGCAAAAGTTGTATGAAAATCCATATCTGTCGTGTTTTGCGGCCAGATAAATTACTATGTAAACTCATATCTGTCCTGTAATTTAAAAATGGAATGACCTTTTACTTCGAAACATGGCTACCAAGGAGGTAACTAATAAAAGGTTTTATTTAAATTTCGAATTGGCTTGCAAATAGAAAGCTGTTTATTGAAAAAAAAACAAAGGAACATTATGGCGCGTGAAAAATTATTATTGTTCGTTATTCGTCATTGAACTTAAAAAGTAAAATTGTGTTTTTGATTTCCGCGCATTATTTGAGAAAAGTACTATACAAGCCTTGGCCACAACTAGGCATTGATGGACTCACGTATGTGTGCCTCGGCTTCGCCTCGGCCCACATTTGCACCTTCGTCTATCAATGCCTCAGTTGCTGGCCGCTGCAGTAATGTACTATTTTCGTATTGAATTTCGCTTTTTTCTTTTAATGATGGTTGTGTGGATTCTAACATATAATAGATTATCCTTTGCCGTCCCTGTGAGTGTGCCATCCGTCTTGCAATGATGCTCGTCAGAGCTAATATGTTCTCTTTTCTCGTAACACATGGTATTCTAGTACGGATTCTATCCGCCACCAATGGCAGTCTATATATATTCGATATTCTTTTATATTATGCTTCTTAAATATCAGCTTTTATTTTTTTTTTACAATAAGAATGGCAATTTAGCACACTGTCTTCATATTTGCAACCTATACTTAGCTTAGTACTTGATTAAAATAATTAAATATCAATTAATTAAATAAGAGATGTAAATTTCAGCTTCCAGTATGGGCGCACGGCACCATAGAATTAATGGCATTAACAGTTATTGGGGTGGAACTACACTTAAAATTAAAATGGATAGGCTGGAGCACTATCCTAAAACACAAAAGAACTATGATAAAGGTGGGTAGACATTGCAATATGTGGCGATGCAATTTTTTTTATCAATGTTTAGACCAAATAATTAAAATTGTTAGCACCTCTATAGGCGCCAACAATTTTTCAATATTTGTAAGTTTATACTGGGCATCGATGTTTTACATATATACATACGTACATACATACATACATATCTGTCACGCCTGTCTCCCATTAGAGTGTATAGTATTACCATCAATTATAACATCGATGCCCTAACACCAGAGGAAGACTGTACAAAAGTCGACTGCTTGAGTACCTCTGTCCCATTCGTGTTTCAACCGTGAAGCAGCTGTGTTTGCATGGCTGTGTTTCGGTTTGAAGGGCGTGAATTTACTATGGCGTGAATTTACTGGGTACAGAGGAATAACACCTGAGTCCTCAGGAATGGCAACGCATGGGGGGGTATCATGGGCGAAACAGTATACTCTGTTATGTCCATGGTACTGCTCATGTCTGTAGGCGACGGTTACCACTTTCCATCAGGTGGACCGTCACCTTGTTTGCCATTCTGAGTTGTATAAAAAACAAAAAAAAAACTTACCATACAGGAAGATTATACGAATTAAAAATTTAGGGTACTTTTCGCCTATATTTTATTATCTAAGTCCGCAATTATTTTAAGGATCTTAATATTTAAACTGAAACAAATCAAATTAGATAGATAGATAGATATTCTTTATTGTTTCCTCCAAAAGATTACAATAGTAAACTTAGTATAAGTGTAAATAATTAATTAATACAAGTGTTGCTGATTAACCGCAAACAAGTTCGATTATGGTAGTTGTTTACTCTGTAGAACAATTTATATTATATATAATGTATTAAACTACATCGTTTACAATACTAATTAAATTAATTGATGTTAATATTTATTTTTCAGGGTATTACCCTTTTAATAATGGTATTGGAAGCAGTGGTGGTCCTTTGTAGACAATCTTCACATTTTCGTGTAACGAGAGCACTGCGACCCATTTTCTTGGTAGACACGCGGCACTGCGGTGGCGTGAGAAGGTTCATCAGACAAATATTACAGTCGTTACCGCCTATTATTGATATGTTAGGTGCGTTTTAATTATTTAAATGTATAAACTGATCATTCTTAGATTAATTTATTTAAATTAGTAAAGTAGATACAGCGTGTGTTGCCTATATCCTCTATATATAATAAAAAATATTTGGATACTAAATTTAAATTTGAAAACGTACTATTAATTTTATTAATTGAATATCTAATACCTAAATACAACCAAAAGTACTCTAAAAATATAGTTTTTTTCTAAAAAAAAGTAAAATTTGCTTCAATAAATATACTTTATACCGTAAGTTTTATTTGGTAATAGTCTCGATTCAAATCCATCCTCTTTTTTTTTTGTTTCAGGTCTTTTAATGTTCTTTGTGGCGACATATTCGCTGTTAGGTTATTATTTATTCTCGGAACACATAGACAATGGACACTTTCAGACAATCAGTGATTCCTTCGTTAGCATGTTTGTTTTGCTGACTACTGCCAAGTAAGTAATTCTTTTTTTTAAGAAGTTTTCTCACAATGATCAGTATCATTAAATATTCTTGTATTATTAAAAAAAAAATTGTTGCAGTTTCCCAGATGTAATGATGCCGTCGTATGCTAAATCAAAATGGTACGCGCTGTTCTTTATCCTGTACATAATTACCGTCCTCTACGTACTTATGAATTTGGTGAGTTATATTTATATTAAATATTATAGAGTCTACTTAACCCATTTAAAACAATCTCAAACATTATGTATGTCACGGAGAATATTGGCGCAAAATCGACGCCATTATTTGAACATCACTGACAGACTGTCAAATACGAGCATTTAAAATGTTAACAATAATACAATGTGTTGCAGATTCAATTTATTTATTTATTTAACTCTTTATTGCACCGTAAATAAAAAATATACAATGACAAGTGAATAATTCAAGTGAAATACAGTAACATAAATACAGATTTAATAATTTTAGGAATTTCCAAGTGGGGCATGGCATAAACATGGTTGGGAAACATTGCTCTAGATGCTGGCGGTAGTGTACGAGACGTTCACGCGCATCGAGCGCGAGAAGTGCCGCGCGCTGCTGCTGCACCGGCGCCGCGCCGCGCGCCACGCGTTCCGGCTGCTGGTGTCGCGCCGCGCGCCGCGCCACGTGCGCCTGCGCCACTTCGCCGGCCTCATGCGCCACTACGCGCCGCACTACAGTACGTACCGCGCTACCGGACACCTTTCACAAACTAATTCGTCGGTAGATACGTTTTCGTTACAACACAAGTGAGGAAAAAATAAAACGTCGTCTATTGCTGTGTCCGTCCTACAATCACCACGTAGCTTTCAGAGAGAGATATTTATTTTAAAATTATATTAAACTATTTAGTTATTACTCGTGACATTGTTCGTGATTGGAATATTCCTATTGAAGCAGTTCAAGAGTAGTCTCTCTCCTATACTATGTACGACGTATATATCAAATTTCATGACGATCGGTCGAGCCTTTAAGGCGTCAAGCGATAACAGACAAAATCATAATTAAAAATATTTTTTTCTATATTTAATGGTGTGTTTTGCATGATTTACAGGCGGTTTAGACGTATATCTAATGTTCAAGCAACTAAACCATTCCGACACCGGCGGCCTGTCTAGTTCCGAGTTCGCGAACCTGTACGAGGTGTTCGCGCTGCGCTGGTGTCCGCAGCAGTCGCGCGCGCCCTGGTACTCCGCCTCGGCCTTGGAGCCGTTGGGGAGGGCCGCCGCTGCTGCCGTCCGGTGGCCTTACTTCGAATACCTTATATGTACGATAATCATTTTATAATAAGTATACATGAAATGTGAAACGCAGTGTAGAACGAGCCCTCACTAGATGGAGTGACGATACCAAATATATTGCAGGGAATCAGTGACTGGCTTATGGCAGTTTATGGGGGAGGCCTATGTTCAGCAGTGGACGGATAGTGCCTGATATGATGGTGATAAAAATTGGCTAATATGAAAAAAGAAGCAGGCCAGTTAGCTCAACGTGATGGATACACCTGGAATTCAGCACGATGGTTTCCATGGGGCTAGGGTTTCTAGGAAGAGGCCTATGTTAAGAAGTGGACAGGTGATGTGACAGCTGATATGGTGATACACGGAATGGCATACAATTTTTTTAACTTATAAAATGTTAACTCCACCTACGCTATTAGACTATGAATTACTTTCTTCAATCGTACATTCTTGACAGAGTGGTTTTCATGATTATAGTGGATTGTCGATGAGGCTCTTCATCGTGACTGAGGTCTTCGCAATGTGTTTCCATCAATTTCTGCTCACAGCCGAAAGATTCTGAATACATTAGTGAAGTATTCACGAAGTTTATTAGTTGATAACGAAGTCAGATCTGTTGGATATTGTAAGGAATTCAGCATGAGTTGTTCTATGATGTTTTCCAGGGTCTACCTCGTGGAGGTCGACTTGATAGGCTATACTGCTATTGCCGTGTATTCCCGGCATAGAATAGACTACTTCTTTTCCCATGGGTGTCGTAAAAGACGACTAAGTGAATGGTCGAAGAATAGGCAGCAGCGTCCCTCTTAAAACATTTACTGCAGTTGACTGCAGACTGCAGTTACTAACCCGCCTGCCAAATGTGGCAACTACTGGCCACCCCTCCCTCCCTCCAGTCCCTCCCCTCAAGGGCGAGGCCTTTGTTCATTGGACACTTAATAACTGATATGATGACGATGATGAATAGCTTTTATCTCTTTTCAGACGCACTAATCATAGGTAACGGGATATCAATGGTGCTGCGTGTTTGCGAAGCGGCCGGCGACCTGCAGGACAGCGCCAGACTGTTGTGTGCCTCGTGGGATACTTGGTTATTCCTCACGTGTAAGTTGCAATATTTTACCAATAGGAGAGTGTTGAAATTTCTTTCTCACTTGAATATCTAAGTCCAAGCAATTACATTAGTGAGATATGTAATAATAGGGAGACTTTGTACAAAAGTCGATTGCTTGGGTACCTCTGTCCCATTCGTGTTTCTACCGTGAAGTAGTTGTGTTTGTATGGCTGTGTTTCTGTTTGAAGGGTGGGATATGGCGTGAATTTACTGGGTACAGAGGAATAACACCTGAGTCCTCAGGAATGGAAACGCATAGGGGGGGTATCATGGGCGAAACAGTATACTCTGTTATGTCCATGGTACTGCTCATGTCTATAGGCGACGATTACCACTTTCCATCAGGTGAGCCGTCAGCTTGTTTGCCATTCTAAGTTGTATAAAAAAAAATTGTACATAAAATTTTGTTTGCAGTGTTCCTCCTGGAAGCTGGGCTCCGTATAATGGCCATGGGACTAGCGGCCTACCTGGAGAGTGGGTGGAACGTGTTCGACCTGAGTGTGACGCTGCTGGCCCTCATGGGCGCTGTGCTGTTGAGCATAGCTCCCAAACTATTCATTGTTGTTATATTCAGACCACTAAGGTTAATAAGTCGTATATATATATATTTTTTTATAGATAAAGCCCTTTGAACTTTGATTAAATTAAGCTTTCTAAAGCTTTTATTCATATTTATTTTTATTAAGGAATTTCGCGACTGACTCTTGGCCACAACAGAATATCAGTGTTTTGCTCTTTTGAGGGCAAAGCAATAAACTGAGTTGTGACCATTTTCTGTTACTATGAAAAAAGGACATGGAGGCATGAAAAAAGGAAATTGTTGTTTTATATATTTTGCTTTTTGTTTTCTTTTTTTGTTGCCTTTTTGTTTTTAATTTTTTTTATCTCTTTTACTGTGTATTATGTGTATGTTTGTATTGTAATTTGTGTGCTGTAAGTAATGCAAATACAAGAGGGAGACTTTGTTCAAAAGTGGTTTGCTTGGGTACCTCTGTCCTATTCGTGTTTTAACCATAAAGCAGTTGTGTTTGCATGGCTGTGTTTCGGTTTGGAGGGTGGGATATGGCGTGAATTTACAGGGTACGGAGAAATAACACCTGAGTCCTCAGGAATGGCAATGCATGGTACCCATGATACCCTCATGGGCGAAGCAGTATATACTGTTATGTCCATGGTACTGCTCATGTCTATAGGCGACGGTTACCACTTTCCATCAGGTGGGCCGTCAGCTTGTTTGCCATTCTAAGTTTTTTGTTGCTGTTTTTGTTTTTTATTCTTTTATCTCTTTTACTGTGTATTATGTGTATATTTGTATTGTAATTTGTGTGCTGCAAGTAATGCAAATAAATTATCTATCTATCTATTTAAGGTACTTTTTAGTATAAATTATATAATATAATTATATTTATAATAATATTTATTTAATTTTAAGTAAGTATCATTATAAATTGTTAAAGATACCGCGAACATACAGGAATACAGATTGAACCATGAATCTCTTTCTTTTTTATTTACTTCAAATTGAAGGACGTTCTCTATACGTCAATATTAAAATATTACATTTATAAAATTTTCATATGGCAACTTTGAATTAAAAAAAAAGTAGGTGTAGTAGTGATTTTAATAGTAAGTTATAATTAAATAAGTGAAAAGCATTTGCAGATTGAAAATTAGTCAAAAATTTTTTATCTCCCCCACATGTCTATGTATACAGCTATTATTAAGTATTACCATTGATACAGCTACAGATTATGCTATTGTTAAAAAATTATAACTTGTCTTTATTTCATTTTTTTAATTTTTTTTTTCCATGTTACCAGTTTTAAGTAACTAATTACGTAAATTAAAAT